>NC_132934.1:42396636-42699666 GCF_034638445.1 Ciconia boyciana | reverse complement strand
GTAAGCTTGAAACTATTGCAAGTCTTCGAAGCCTTTAGGCTTTTCTCTCAGCATATGTAGAGTACCACTGAGTATTACTTCATTACATTCATGCCCCCTAATCAACACTGACTCTGAAGGTAAAACAGATGGAATTTGTTTGCTTATGAATTATGCAAAATTATAGTTTATTAAGTTCCTGCATTTTAATGGGCAAATGAGCTAATGGCTATGTGGGTGGGCTGGGTACTACACAGTGTGTAGCTGTGTAGATGGACTACAATTACTTCAATTCGCTAACTATGCATTCAACTACACCTGTTCTCCATTGTGGTTTTCAGCTGGAAAATCTGCCATCTGGAATCAGATCAGGTTTTGAACAACAAAAAAAATGAATGGCTATAAATTTAGGTCAAAACACTTTTTTTCTCAGCTAAAAGAATGCACTTTTTCATGGAACTTGATAACAGAAACAACTATTTGTTGAGAAATATAAGGATAATTAGAAAGTAAAGAGTTTCATATTGCATGCCAATGGATGGTGAAAGCTGAAAATGAGGGAAATACGTGAAGTGTATTGGCTCCACTTTAAATTTTGCAGATTGCATTTAATCAGAACCTGATTTGGCTTGAAATGGCTGTTTGTTGAAATTCCATTTTTTTATGTTCTGAGAGACAGAATATAAAGCTCCAATGACTGTTTTTGATTTAAAGGGAATGAACTAGAAAAGATAGGAAGCAGCAGATGACAGGTGTGTTATTTGGTCATTGCCTAACTTTATTTACATTATTCACAGATAGAAGGTGGGCTTCTCATCTTACTTTTTTTTATAGCTGGGCAAAGTTTGATGGAAGATTCTGTAAAAAAATCAACTTCCATTTTGGTTTTGAAGGACACTGCGCCAACCCAGTTTCATAATACTGGCCCAAAAGCATGAGAAACTATATTGCAGAGTATGTGGTAGTGTAGAAAAAAGCAATAATTAAGGTAGGAGAATTAATCTTTTAAATTACTTTGAGTTTTCTTGTGCGCATAAAGAGTTTGCGGCCATGTAGGTGACTTACTAAAAAGAACCAATATGTAAAGAGAAACAGGAATAGTACATATTAGCAAATTAATGTTTAGCAGTTAATTAATTTTATAGCTCCTCCTCCTCTTGGTGTGGGAGAGTAGAAAACTGAAAAGATGAGCCAAAGTATGCCTTTATATACACTAGTGCCAGTGCATTGACCGCAGAGTGATTGCAGAGCTGTAACAAATGCTGAAATGTGGCTGTTAAGAGGGAGCCTGAATGACAGTTTCCTCCTCTGCTAAGGGCAAAGGCAGATCCCCTTTCCTGCAGACATCAAAGGCGACGTTACAGCTACCTGTGTGTTATCACCAGGATGAAGGTTATTATGACCAAAGGATACTAGCCACAAGGTAGAATCATTTATCCATTTGTCATTCAGGTCTTCCAAAATGCTTAAGGAAGGTATTTAGAGCTAAGATGAAAAGCTTTGCTTTGAAATGAAATAAGGATGCTTACGGATTTTTTTTCCTATGGGACTGGTAAACTGTAGGAGAGGACAAGTAACAAGCAGCTTGGGGAAGAGTGGTAGCACAGCCACTCCGGTAGCTTCCAAAATAGTCAAGGATATCTCTTCCCTAACTCTCCAGTCACTACTTTGTGGTGATTACTGTTTCCTCTTGCTATTTTTATGCCAGGGAGAGTGATTTTAGGTGTTGATTTTGGTGGTTTGAAAACATATTTTTTTTCCTCCCCTTCAAAAGGGGAGTGTTTGACTGCTGATACTGCATGATGCATAAATGATGAGCACTGATGACAGCTGCTCACTCACATTTGTCATCATTATGTAAACCGCCGTCTGTCAGAAATGAGCACTGTCCAAATAAAAAGCAGAAGAGCTCTGCTGAATGTCAGCTGCTAGGCTGGGCTTAGCTACGGCAGGGCTGGGATGAATGTCTGGTCGTGGACTCAACTTCTTCCTTTTGTGTTTGTTGTGGTGATTAGCTTTCAGATGAAATCGGTGTGCCTTGGCTGGGTGACGTGCGTGCCTTGCTTCTGGTACTGTGCTCCCAAGTAAACGTTCAGCAGCGAAGAACTAAGCTAATGATGTAAATTGTTTCAAGCATTGCCAGTGACCGTGGTGACTTTTATATCATGTTCACTGTGAACGGCACTGCTATATTTGGGAGAAAAGTTGGACTACCTGGTTATTGCTTTTCCAACAATACAGCTCTAAAATTCTGCAACCGACAGGCTTGGAAATAAGTAATGGAAGACTACTGTGGCCAGAACAGAAGGAAAAGAGTAATGACTAATCTGAAACAGGACGACAGAACTGTGTTCTGCTTTGCAATATAGTGTAGTTTGGAAACGTTTCTCTGAAGATACGGTATTTGTGTCCAGTTAGTATGAGACTGAGAAAATTCCAGTTAAATATATTAAAACCCCCTAATTATAGTTACAAATTGCTGTACAACCTCTTTGCTGTTCAGGTGCTTTTTTGCAAGTTTATCTCGTTATTTTTATGTTACAGCTAAGTTAGTACTAGCCTAAACCCAGCAGGGTAATATTCCACGTTGGCCAGTATACACTAATACTGTAGTGATCACCAGCTGAGACCGGTCCTACAGCAAAAGGGATTTGTCTTGTTCACAGGCTTTATGTTGCTGTAATGTTCACAATTTTCAGTCAGAATTATTGATAGACTGTAAGTCTTGATTAAAAAAAATTATTGCAACTTCCTTTTTTTTTTTTTTTAATTTCCTCATGTCCTGTAAATCAGAGAGTCATCGCAGAATGATGATGCCTGCCTCAATGGTGCTGCAGCACAGTGCATGAACAGGGCAAGAGACAAGCAAGGGCTAAATTTTGTGTGCTCTAGAGGTTTACCTCTCTGTGTTGACAGTGATGCAATATGATACATCCTGCTCTTGATCACAAGCCATTTAAAATGTGATTAGTGCATTTAGTCAAAACTTAAATATAAATAGAAAATAACCATCCATATAAAAATATTTGTTGTGTGTGATTTTTCCCATGGAGTAATAAATTAGCCACTAAGAGGTTTCATGCAGTTCTGTGATGTTTATTAGCTACTGTGCCACACTGTACTTTAGAAAAAAATTAACTCTTTTCAATTTTATGAAGCAGTAGAAGAACCTTTATTTGAACATTTTGTGGCCTGATGTTCCAGATGACGGGTGGAGGAAACAGTAATTTTAATTTTTAATGTGTTTTTTAGCCTTACTTCATCAAATACTGCACATAACAGAATGAAAAATGTTTTTCATTGCAGTTTACGCTTGGTCTCAGTTACCTGAAATTGCAGATTTTGCATTAAGGAGTTGGAAGTACAAGGACAGCAGTGTGGGCTCCGTAGAGTTGGCCCTCTGGAGCAGAACTGAATGAATGTTTTGTTAGGGTGCATGCAATCAGGTAGTTCCCAGTATCAACACACAGCACTTCCAGTCTGTACGCTGTAGCCAGTTCTGTACCACACTCCAGCAAACAGCTACAAGCCTGGACTCCTCCTTAACCTCTCTGTTTTTAACTGTGACATGAAGTCTTCCCTCTTCACTCCTGCGTTATTTATGTTTTGCTGCCAAGCCTTTCTTCTGGTTCTTCTTAATCCACCTAGAAAATCTACTTTTTCCATCTTTTGCCTTAGCTAGGAGGCAGAAGGCTAGAAGTCAGCTATGTTTTCTTTTGCTATACTTTCTGCAAACCTCTTTTACTACTTTCCAAACTCAAGAAATCAGCTTTAGGCATAAAGGCCACCTGTATTTTTGTCTGTTGGTGACTTGACTCTGACACTAACTGATCTACACCACCATATTTAGTGGGATGCATTTTAAAGTAGTCTATGGCTATTGTGTCTATACTGTAATGCCTATGCTTTGCAGTCTCTTTAGTCGTGCTAGCTTGGGGCTTAGGTTTCATGCTTAGCCTCAAATTCTGTATTGTCTTTGCTTATTCAGTTTATGTTAAGGGTCCTCTTATTGGTCCTCTTATCTTGACCTGAGAAAAGAGCCAAACTCCTAGTGGTTTTCCCTGGTTGGCACTGTGTTTGCTTCATGGAGTACCTTGAACCAAAACATGACCACGGTGATTCAGACTTTGTAAGATCTTCATAAAGTCTCCAGAGTGTTTCTAGCCTGTTCAAAGCCCTTTTCACTTGCTGTTCGCAAGGGATTGAGGATAAAAATGTGGAAGAAACAGCTGAAATAAACAGACATGTGAACCATTTGTGATCTGCTAATGTAGTTAGCTGTCCTTGTGTGCCAAATATGCAAGTACCATCACTCCAAATGATTTTGTCACATTTATAGTTAGGAAAAAATTATATTTCCAGTACTTTTCCAGTATTTAAAATGAACCAATAGTGTTTATTCTGTTCCAGCACTTACAATGGAGCAGCTTCTTTTGTGTTGAGTTTATTTGTTCTCTTCTTACTCTTTTCCCTCTTAATTTTCACCTGTGAACTGATTCATAGGATTTGTTCAATCTTTCTGTAACATGGCACATTTGGTCTGATTCTAAGAAATTTTTAATCGTGCATTTGCTGCTGAGATAAAATAAGCAAGGGGGAAAATGGAAAACTGCTTTGCGGAAATGAACCTTATTACAGCTTTGAGGAAATGACACTGTAATTAAAGCTGAGACATTTTATTCAAATCCCTTCTCTTCAGCTGTGCATAGCATATTGAAAATAATGTTGCCATAATTTATCATATTTAAACTCTTTAATGGACAGTTTGTGGAGAGAATTTTTACTTACTTCTAAGAGAGAAAATAGAGTATTTCTGCTTCATATATCCAGACTTCTGTGAGCTTTTGCACAAAATAACTGGGAAACTGGCTTTAAAATTCTATTTTGTGTCAAATTCCATGTATACTATTTCCATGGATGTTCCTATATGGTGGAACTCTGTCTTTTCTTCTCAAGAGCCACAAAATTGGAGTTTGGATTTCAACGTTAAAACATATGATGTTCTGTAATGATTAATGATTTATTTTTGCAAGAGTAGATGTGGAAAGGGAGCAAACAAAGAAAAAAAAAAATGGATAAAAATGACTATGTTTCAAGTTCTTGTATTGCACCTGTGACTCTGCTGTCTGGAGACCTGCCAGTTTTGGGAATTTGGAGGGGAAAAAAAAGGAAAGAAAGAAAAGAATATAAGCAAATATGAGCATACTTGCTCTCATTTCCTCCCATCTCAGCCATGATATGTACTGTTGAGCTGGAAAAGTCATGAGATCAGACATTTTTTAGTTTGCCAGCATGGGAATACTTGGAAAGAAGAGTTGCTGTCTTCTCTCTTTCCTTTGCAGTTCAGTTCCAGTAAGTCAATTACATGTCAATTCTCATTCTCACAGCTTCTCCATCCCTCTCTTAAAACCAGCAGTATATATTTTTCAATTAGGAAAAAAAAAAAATAGAATAGACAGACAAAATATAGAATAGAAGATTTGAAGACTGACCTAGACGTGTTCCATAATCAGCTCTTCGCCTTGTTCTGGTCAAAAATGCCTCAATTTTTTTCAGTCTTTTCTTCTTGCAGCCTTTTTTAATGTCTTCTTTTCATTTACCAGCAAAGATGATAGTTTCTCTGAACACAGCGAGAATCAAAGAAACCCATAGCTGTAACCTGCAGTTATATCACCTGTTATTTTTCATTACAAATCCCTTTTTTTCAGTTGCTTATATTTTTGTCAAAATCACTCCATACCAGTGTGTACTAAACTAATTTACAGTGCACAGAACGGGAAATTTGTCAAGCAGATCCCTTTCCCTAGCAAAGGGGGGAACTGTATTTTAAAAGGTTTATGCTTAAATGAGAAGCAAGTTATATGCATGAAAAATAACAAATTTCACATATACACACAAAAAATACACAATAGTTGCAAGGATGCAAATATAAAACTTTGAAGAATCAAGCTTTTTTTTAAGAAGTGTGAATTTTGTGATGGTATGTAAGAGGTTGTTATTTTTAGACAGGAAAAGTAACGACTACTATTTTCAGTGTCCTTTGTTGGTGCAGGGTCAGGGTTCCCAACTATGGAAAGCATATAACTAGTGGTATGAAACCCTCTTCAAAGTGGCTTGTAAAAGCTGCCTAAGCAGATAAGTGATATCTCATATTGAGTTTGAAAATCTTTGATACAAGCCATGTAGGCTGAACTAAAATCCTTTCAGGTGAGGAGAAGGGTGACTTTCTGCCCTGTCTCCTTAATCCATACAGAGAGTTTAACTGTGAGCTTTTGACTGTGAAAATTTGTGGTATATTGTCAAGTAGTATAGGTAAAATAGGGAAACAACCTTTTTTCCCTGTGGCAAACTTCCTTTTTTTTTTTTTTTTAAATGTATTTTTGTTAGCAGCAGGAAAAATGACAGAACAACTACCACAAAATACTACACAGCTAAAGATATCAACTGTGAGGAACACTTCCCTAACAAATCTACTCTCTGCTTCAGCTTTAATCCCTTCTTGCAAGAATATTTTCACAGATGCTTTTCAAGGAGAGCTTCCCCCGTACGGGTGCTGAGCTGCAGAGGAAGGCTGACCACATACCTGACTGGCAACTCGTAACAAGCTCAGATTAGTGAAGGGGTGAGCTCTTGTCATCATCTTGATCTGGAAGATGAAATTTGTTGGAGCTCAGCAGGTTGTTCTAAAAAAGCCTATACATAGCAGCAGATAACTTATTTTCAGTTTTCGGTGTTGGAGATGCACTGAGATTTGTTCAGAGATAACTATTAATAGCACCATACCCAAAGAAGGTCTGTAATGCTTCAAAGGGATGCACAAAGCCTAGGGGTATGCTCAGACTTACTGCTGTGTGTGGTTGCAGAAGAAAGTCATGAGGCTTGCACACTTCAAAAGTCAGGGCATGCAAAAGTTCAAGCAGCCCACGCAAATTCACCTCCCCCCTTCTGCTTGTTCATTATAGTGCATATAATTGCTCAATCAGTTTCATTTCTTCAGGGCGTTTCCTTTAGCAGTTAAGAGATTTGATGATGTAAGTATGAATGAAGTCCTTAAATAATGTTTATTGGTATTGAGCTTTTAGCCGAATAGAAATGCAAGCTTTTTGTTTTATTGCTGCTGCTTTGCCTTTACAATCCATGTCTTTTTTGACCATGACCTTGTCTATTAAAGATCTCTCTTGTCTATCAATGCAAGCCTCTGTTCTCAAATGCCTATATGGTACATAATTTACCAGTGTTTTCATCTATGGGTAGCATTTTTACATGCTGCCATAGCTGAAAGAAAAATTAAACGTGAACAGTACCCTATCTGCCAATATTTAAATATAATCTATTAAAAATATTTTATTTCCATACAGAAAAAGAACATATTTCTTTAAAAACATAGGGCTAAGTTGTAGGGATGGAGTCTTAACTCCACGTGTCATGGTCCTCCAGTCCAACAAAATGACTCTGGCATGATGCAGACACATATGGGTTTAAATCTGGCATAGTTTAAGCCCTCTCTGGAGCGTATGAGGTGAGGTGAAAATATACTAATCAGGACTATTATAGGTTTAAGTTCATAAGTATCAGCTTTTTCTTTGTGTTATGGAGGCTGAGGTACACATAGCAATTAGAGTAGCTATGTCCTGCAATGGCTGATGTAATATGCCCTTTATCTTGTCTAAGGCTCTAGCAAGACTGCAATTAAGCCTTTGTTTTATTATTATTGTTGTTGTTGTTGTTGTTGTTATTAAATAATAATAATCTGGTTTCTGTCTTTTCAGTGATAATACCCAGCCTCATTTAATACACAGACCAGCCTTTGCCTTTGGTTTCAGTGGTGTGAATCGACATGTAGAAGTGTTCTGGATTTGAAGGCTGAGGTCTCTTTTCTCTAACAAAATAAAATTAATCCATTATTAAATGTGACCTCAAAAAGAGGGAATGTACCGCACTGTCTTTATCCATATAGAGTCAGATAGTTTCAATGTAATGGCTTCAAATAGGTGCTTTTGTACATTTACATTTCTTGCAGAGTACTTTACATAAAGTGAAAGGCGATAAACTGGTTAAAAATATTACTGTAAAGGATTTTTATGATAAGGTGAAATAGTCTAAACAAATTTATAGTGACTGAATAGATTTTAGGCATAAGTGGCAGGTGAAATTTGATAGGTTTGACACATACTAATTGCCTCCAGCACTAGCTATTGCTGACTAACCAGTTAGTAAAGACATTCAGTAATGTCAAATCTGCGAATACAAGCTATATTAAAATACTTGAATTTCTGTTCATGAAGTATTCTTTTCCCCTGCACACTGAGCCAATTTACCTCCAATGCTTTTATCACTGAATCGTCAGGTTTTGATGAGACTACTGCACTTTCAGGCTCTTTTTTTTTTTTTTCATCGCATAGTTGTGTTGGTTTTTTCCTGTCTCCCAAAACAGAAAAATGCTAAAGCTAGTGGTGAACTGGAGTGTTAACAGTGAATGAGAGATGAGGCAGAACATTTTTAAAATGCTGGAATTTATATTTATGAAAAAATATTTTAGGGGAAAAAGGAAATGGCTCATAATTAAACCAAAGAAATAAGAGTCAGGCATGGTCTTTATTTCCAGCTCTGGCAGAAGCTTTAGGAAATCATTTAACCTTTTATATGTCTTTGTTTCCATGTCTGTAAAATGGGATGATAAAGGTGTACAGCAAGGCTAAGCTAGTTCAAGGCTGCAAAGTGTTGAGAGACCTGTGGATGTGTCAGATGGAAACAACTACAATTTATTTCAATATGAGAATTTACCTTAGTGAAATTAACTTGATTGCCATGCTAATTAATTTTTTATCTAAAGCACACTATTGAGTAGCTCGTGTATCAGAGTAATAACTTATAAAAAATGGTGGAAGAGCTAGAAATGGATCTCATTTTCATGTCATAGAACAGAGACCACTTTGATAGTCTGTTTAGTTTATTCCAACGCTGAAATAATTTTGAATTTCTACCAGGAATATGCAACAACAATAATTCTCAGGCATTATCTAAATAAAAGAAATGACCATAGATTTTCAAATACAGCAAAACCTGGAAATTCTGATTACTTGAACTCAAAAAGCTTATTGGGAAATCCCTGAGTTCGACTAACTTGCACAGGTTTTTGATGGATAGTCTGTCCTTTCCTGGCCATCCTACCTATTTGATTTTGGAAATGCTTTTAGAGTTCTCCAGAGGTCCTGTTGTCTGGGGGAGTAGAGAACTGAAGTTCTTTGGAGGTACTTTGGTTGAGATGGTTGAAACAAAGTGTTTGGCTTTGAAATTTGCATCTGGTTTAATTTCACATTTAATTTCACATTAGAGTGTGAGGTGAAAAGTAAATATTCATCAATAGAACTGTCTTCAATTAAGTAATTTTTCTATTGAAAAACACCTTTTAAAATATCCATCCCATTAAGATTAAACATACTGTTTTTTATTTACTCTGGATTACAACATTTATTGTCCCATGGTGAAATATTTAAGAGCTAGTCTGTGCAAATGAAACAAACAGCTAAAAATAAGTGAATATTGAATTAATGAGATGCATGTTACTTACTAAAGTGTCTCTAAGGGTTTATTGCCTTAGTGAAAAGAAAATGAAATGCTGTGTATATTTTCCTGGTGGAAAATCAGCTGGTAGGAAGATAGTCTTTGCCATGAATAACCTCCCAGGGAACAAATACAAAGGAGAAAAATCTGAAGCCAAATTGGTTCTCCATCTAGAAAAAAATACTGAAAGTATCAGGATTAACCTTATTCTAATTAAATGATAAGCTTTTATTGAGTTAGGCAAATACTGTATATTTGAAAATTGTATCCCTAACATATGGTTTATTATAGTTACTAATTTTGCTATGCTGAGAAATACAGATATGTAAAGCAGGTGAAAGGAGGTAGTTATTTGAGATCCAGAAGGAAACTCTTTTAACGTTTCTTTTCAAGTCAGCAAGAACCCGAGGTACTTGATTGCAAGGTAATATATGAGAGAGAGGAGTGAGCAACCTTTCAGAGTGCAGGCCTTCTGAATACAAAATCCCTGTGTAGATTTCAAGAACAGGTAGTAACCAAATTGGTTCCACCTCTTGATAATCTGCCTTTATATGAAAAAGGAAGCCTCCCTCATCCCTGGCTGTAACTTTGAATGAGTTTTAGGTTATATGATCCACACCTCTTACAATGTATAGAATCGGAATGAATCAGTACAGTGAATTATACAGCCCAGCCTCATGGTGGTAAGCAGGGTGAATTGTGCCAAGCTTTTTATTTTTATACGAGAAAAGAAGATGTGATTTTGAATGTCAGATCTAGGGTTTTGAGCCAGTAATCTCAGTCCTTCACGAGGCATTCCTACGCATCTATAGTTTACTATGTCTCAACATTGTCAGCTCTTAAAGGAAAAAATAATCAAGTGTACCAGAGGCTTTTCCCTAGTCATTTGTTTTACTAAGGTCTTCCACGCTTTTCTTGTTGGTTCTTACAGTTTTTGCATTGCAACTTCAAAAACTATTTCAGCGTACTGGCCAGATAAAGCACTTGCTTCATAGACACAAAAAGCTGTCTTATCAGAGCTAAGTTGCTCACAGAATCAAATAAACATTCACAGTAATAAGTAATAAGTAATAAGTAATAAGTAATAGGCTAAAGATGGTGGTTTGTGTATCTCTGGCTTAATAAATGTGCAATATTTCATTGTCTCTGTTCCTTTAACTCTTAGAACTGTGGATGTGTTTTTCATTTATGTAAAAAATAGTTGGGCTAAATGATTTACTTTCTTTTTGCATCTTTAAAGCTAACTGTGCAAAAGAGGGAAATGTCTTAAAAATTTATACTAGAAGAATTTTAATTACCTAAACTCTAGCTTTAATAATGTTTATTTCTGTCCTGTTCAGTAGTGACTTGAAAATCATGGATATTTAATTTGGAAAAGAATCAAAACAAGCAAACTTCAAGTTGGCTTTTCAAAATGGGAATTTGAAAAGCTGTAGTTCCTGAAAGAAAAACAAGTATTATTTGCACATACAGGTCTTTTTCTGCACATAAAGGTCTTTGTCTGACTAGAACAGTTTCTATTATCTAGAAATGTATCATTTCTTATACTGAATTTCTTTTGAAAACAATGACTTAAGGGGAAAATCATGCAAGTTAAAATGCTTTGTAGAGACCCTGTCCTTAAAAATGGTAGTTCTGAAGTGTAGGTGAAACCACACTGATTTTATGTCGTGCTGCATAAAACTACAGAAGGCTATCCAGGCAGAAAGATTTGAAATGCCATATGCACCATGTAGTATGAATATGCACGGAAAGTTAGCTGAATGGTATTCTAAACTCATAGGCAGTTGCCTATAGCCACATTTTTTGATGTATCTCTAGAGAAATTCAGAAGAAATCCATCAGGGGAAGATTTTCAGCCTTCTCATAAAGTTTTTTTTTTTCTTTTTTCCCCACTGTTTAAACACAAAAATCAAGAGAGGCAGATATCTGGGTGATAGCTGTTGGAAATAGAATGCAAGAATTTTTTATGAATGGGAGTGGGATTATTCTTAGTAATTTATGTCAGGCTTGTAAAACATCTTTTGCCTACTCATCCAGAACTGTAATAACAGATTCACACTGAGCTTGAAAGACAACTGGACTTTCAATTATCTTTCTTCCTTTTTGTTCCTAATGGATTGAAGAACACCATGACCCTAGCTCAATAAACAGGGTAATTGCCTGTGCTGGAGAACCAGTGATTTCACTGTGTTTCTATTAACTTCATGGGGAAACAGGATTTGTCTGGCTTGTTAAAGTTCCAGCAACCTGGCTTCTAGCGGGAGTTACCAGCTCTCCTGGATTCTCCAGCATGAAGATTCATCTTAGGAAATAAACTGAAATACATACTGAATTGTTTGTGGTACCCCTGAAACCCATGAAACCTTTCAGAAAGAACTTCCCCGAGAAAGTCCTCTGCTCACATTGAGTAGGGTCCCAATGGAGTCCCATACAGGACCTGGTTTAGTTGTGCTTAACCAGTAGGCCAAGCATGAACAGGCTTAGTATTAGAGTCTGTACTTGAGTGGAAAACAATGTTTAATCAGGTAGATGAAAGCCTGAAGAACCTTACTGATTCTAATCATGCTTCCCAGAAAACAAAATAAGCTGACTTTTGTCCTTAAGACCTTCTGATAGTTCATGTTCTACCCTCATTGCAACTTCCAGGTGCTATCCCTGAAGCTCTGCACTTGTTTATTTGGCAGAGGCAGGTATGTTCATTGGAATATCACATGCATAAACCTCTTTTAAAGCTCTTCATGATAGCAGTAGTGTGTTCTAATAGTGATGATGCACATACACACAGGTTAGAAACATAATTAAGAAAAGCTGAAATTTCTCTTGTAGATTTTTTAACTCCTCATTTCTCATTTTATATGGCTTGTGGTTGAGGACCATGCAAAATTGCTTCCTAGAGTGGTATAAATTGTCTAACATTCTGCATGGAGGTCACTGATATGTGTTACTCTTTGTACTTAGCCTGTTGAAATGCTGATCCCAGACAGCAATATGTGAGTGACAGAGTAGTACAGATTTAGAATAACTGGTGGTGGAAATGATCAATGAGTATACCATTCTTTTTGCCTAGCCTTATCCATCTAAACATTATTTATCTGCATTTAGCTAGTGTCTGCACTTGCACCATAATCAGTGAAAAGAGTTACCATAGGATAAGGAGGATCACTCTCTTGAGATACCCATCTCGCTCCATAGGCTATAGAAGAGTACTTCTACTCTTGGTTCCTCATCCAGCATATTGCTTTCCTGAGGGCATCCCTGGTTAAGAATTACGTTTGGCAAAAGTATTTGTATTTGTCCGAACTTCTAGAATTTTTTCCTGTATTATGTGCAACCAGATCTATATTCAAACAGCCAAGGGGATATATTAGCCCTACCTGGATTTATACTGTGAAAAATATAAACCTAGTGTATCTGCTTTCCTACTTTTGTTCTGATTTGAGCTTGGTTGTTGTGGTACTTTAGGCTCTTTGACCCAAATCCATCCTGTCCCCCAGCGTACCCCTACCTGCAGACCTATCCAGGCTAGGTCAATCACTCTGGTGTGTGTATGACTCCTCAGCTGGAAGAACTCAAGATGTTTTCCACTTGAGGTGTAGGCCCTGTTCTTTCAAAATTAAGCCTATCTGCAGCAAGTAGGCTTTTTCCAGTTGCTTCTCAGCTGCCTGTTCTCCACACTAGTTATCTGCTAGATCCTTAGTTATCTGCTAGTCATTCCAGCTTCTGCTAACCCCCTCTTCAGGCACTTCCCTTCATCTTTGTTTAACACTATTCATTTTCTGTCTCTTCTCCTCTTGTAACCAGATTGTTCACATAGCATACAACATTACAAACATTTTACAGATCATGAGTGCTCCTAAGGTAACTTTAGTGCTACTGCACTTCTGGGTATGGCAAAAAACTACCAAAATGCTTGATTTTATTTTTGTTTGTTTTTAGTGCCTTTTCTTACAGCAAGAGCCTTTCAGCAGGTTTACTTAACTTTAGTGCTACTGCACTTCTGGGTATGGCAAAAAACTACCAAAATGCTTGATTTTATTTTTGTTTGTTTTTAGTGCCTTTTCTTACAGCAAGAGCCTTTCAGCAGGTTTACTTTTTTTTTTCATTGATGAGAACAAGAAACTCTTTTAAAATATATGAACATTAGGATTCTGGAGAAGCTGAAATTACTGCTGCAGAGGAAAAAGGGGGTTTTGCATGCTGGGAGTATGATAATTACAGCTGTGGGCACGATTTAAATAATTCTTCCTGGTGAGCTGGGTGGGTGCCTCAGGCTATGTCAAGGCTGAACAATTTCTGCCTGAAGAGATCCTGGATGTGCCGGATCCTCCCAGGACTCCCAGCTTTGCATACCTGGCTTTCCTTCTTGGGGAAACCTTCTGGAGGAGGGAAGAGAGAGAACTGTTGTGTATCTAGATCTTGACCACAGTGCAGTTTCAGGACAAGTCAAAGAAATTCCTGGACCTGTGAGCTCAGAAAAACTCCCAGCTCCAAGTTCAGCCACGGTTTTAATGTGCAAGAGACTCTTAATCAGATGGAGAAGAATTCTTCTTTAATACACCATTAAGTCTATAAAGCAAACTAGATTTTTTTTTCTTCTTAAAAGTTTTAATTAGGATTTACTTTTATGAAACTCTTCTGAGGGCTGATATTTAGCTGAACCACGGTCTACTGAGAAAGGGGACAACTGAGTGCTCTCTTGAAGTCCTTAAGCAAATGTTAATTGTCTACACTTGATAAGGACAATAAGTGCTGGAGGGGAGATGCTGCCTGCAACCCTTGTGGTAACAAACCTAAGATTGACTAGAACACAAGGAAGGTAACCCTTGGCTAAAGTTAGACTCAAAGTGAGATGTTGCCTGTGAAAATCTGAGCTTAAAGCAAAAACATATGATGGCTGGGGATTTCTGCTAGCTATAAAATCTTTCTAATAAGAAAACAAGGACTGGCAGGATAGTGCTACTTTTAGCAGGAATTCTGCTCCAGGGTTTGGGCTTGGGCTATATATGGAAGCTGTGACTTTCACTCTCTTCTGTAGATTTTATTTTATTGAGCTGTAAATGTTATGTGCGAATAACCATTGTAATGTTTCTGAGGCTGTCTGCTATGCCAAATATTTAGTTCACCCTCAGATAAGCCTATAGACTCTGTAAATTCCACAACACAGATTTATTGCATCTAAATTTCTAAACATTGATACTGAATTGAGGAGACCTGTTAAAAATATATGAATGCAGGCTTTATAATTTGCATTTCATCTGCTTTTGTTCATAAGAAAACACTTTAAAGACAAATTTCTAGGAATTATTTCATTGAGGATTTATTAGCATCTGTGTCCTCTTTGCAGGCTCATCCAGTCTCAGGCCTTTTGAAAAATAATTGGTGTTTTGGAGTGAAGCACTAGTGCAAAACCAAGTACCAGTCAGATATCCTGAAAAGGTGTAGGAATTGATGCAGCAGAAATATATACAATCAATTTGGGAAAATAGTTCAATGATAGTTTTACTCACAGCCCATGAAAATGTCTGCTTTGGCTTTGTTGATATTCCTGGTAGGAGGCATTAGCAACATGAGGTTTCCATGGGTCCAACTATTTGTTGGCCGGGGATAAAAATCACTAAGAAAATAGACAGGGTCTGAGTAATCTCAGTTGAGTTTAGTGACAATGTTTCTACTCCTTAGGCAAAATCCTGCAGGAATTACCACATAATTTCCTCCCCTCACCCCAGTCTAAAATATGCGCTGTGGAAAAAGACAGGACCATGAGCACTTCCATGTGTTAACAACAAGTATTTTCTGTTTCTTTTTGAAACAGCCATGCAGTGTATCCAACAAGAAACTAGACTGGGTCTCAGCTCCCATGTATACTTCCACTCTTCAGTGTGGCATAAGAAAAGAATAACTCACCTTCAGTCATTTATTTGCAGACTAACGAATGTGGAAACCATACCATGGTTACCTATTGATTTTTGAGCATTTCACCCTGAATCGTAATGCACAACGTCTGTGTATGTTCCTATCTGCATTGGTCACGCTAAATGGATAAAGTTAAAAGTTTCAATAAATTAATTTTTAAAACTGATGCTTTATTAAAATGTCTATGGATTTTTTATTTTAAAGTCACATGAAGCAGAGAAGCTTCCAGATGAAAGGTGGTTACCTCATGGGCTTTGGAGAAGTTCAAGGTCAGCACTGAATTTTGTGGCATGGGTCCAATGGCAAGTGAGAACTCACAGAAAATTCACAAAAAAGTGAAAGAAAAAAAGTTGTAACCTTAGAATAAAAGTTGCACATGCGCGTCTCTTAGCAACACAGTCCATAAAAGTAAGGAAGCTAATGTTAATATCAGCACCCAAAGTGCCTATCACTCAGATGTCATTGCTGTATAGAGTAGTCCCGAGGGTGAATTAAAAAGCAAAATAGTTCCTGTCTTTATTACTTGGTGGCAGGAGAGCTGTGGAATTACCCTCCTTGTTGCACTCATCTGGTCCTATCTGGAACACAGCAAGCCTCAGAAGGTCCATCTACTAGAAAATGAGAGGAAATGCTAATGCGTCCGGTTTCTTTATCATCCATATACTCCTCAGTTCCATCTAGTAGGTATGTTGCCTGGTGGTTGCTGGTACTTGTATTGCTTTTTCCTTTGAGGAGACAAAGAAGAACCTCTGCAGCTGATGAAGTTAAACCACCCTGGAGCTAGATAGTGCTTTGCCCTTTCCAGTGTTTCCGTGGGTGTGAGTTTATCTGTGAGTTTTTCCCCTAGAGCCACTTCAGTTTGTTTCCTCATGTCTGCTTCTTTTTGCACTTGTCTCTATGTACCTTTCATGCACAGAACAGGATATCTCCAGCAAAGCTTCCCACTCCTCCAGGTTTTTCTCCGTAGAACTTAGTATGTCAAACAGTTTACATGTTCCAGGACCATTATCTCATACCCATCTGGGCTGCAATGGCAGAAGAAAATCTTTACTTTGGGTTGAGATGCTGTGCCTCTTAAGAATGCTTATTTCTCTCTGCTGTCTATGAATGGAACCTAGATTTAGATGTCTACGGTGCAGGCATCTACGTTTGATCGTTAATGCCTGCATAATGCTGCATATGCCAGTTGTCTTCTTTTTGGATTCCATATAAAATAGCCCGGTGATCCAGAGAAATTGGGGAATCAGCCATAAGAATAAAAGACAGAGTAATTTTTCCAGATTTACTATTCTAGTAGCATTTGATTGGTGAGGTCTAAGGATGGAAAGGAACCAACTGGTTGGCAGGAGTTGTTCGTTAAATGATGTGTTAGAGCACTATGCAAAGTCTTGCTTTACCTGGCTGCAGAGAAAGTTGACTTTTATGTAGCTGGGAGGAAGGCGAGTGTCCATAGTGCCAGCGTTCATATAAACAAGTTCTAGGAGTCTGTTTTCAGAATGAGCATGGAGAGCCCAAATTCTCTTTTTTTGTGTTAGCTGATTGAAACTGCAAGGAATGTTGTCCTTATCAATCAGTGAATGGTTGTGTGTGTGTATGTATATATAAATTCTATATAATGCATATATTTATATTTAGAAAACATAAATTATAATGTATATATACTTACATATGTAATTTTAATGTATGTATCTATTTTAGAGAGAGAGAAAGAATCAACTACTGTGTAACTGTTTTATTTTCATGTAATCCATGCAATCTACTTCCATTCTGCATGAGTAATAAATAGTATGTACCTTTTAAGCATACAGCTACAGGGCTTAACAGATTAATTGCTGTAATGTAAAATGACTCCACTGTCCCTGAAGATCATGCTCTGTCAAAATTGCAACTAATTAAGGCTCGTTGGCTATCCAAGTTGATGCAAGTAGAAATAACTATACACAAAGCTATATTCTTATAATGAATTAATTAAATAGCATTTTCACTAAGCTTATTCAGAAATTTCTTCTGTGCTTTCATCAACTAGATAGTTCCATTCTTCATCTAAAATTTTGAATCAATTAAGCCATTACTGATTTCATGGATTCAAATTATGTCAGAAACTCTGGGGCAGGGACTTGTCGCTTCAGTGTTTGCGAAATTCTGCTCTCATTGCAATTGAAGGTTTTGGTACTACCACAATTGAGTTAATAGCAGAAGATAGGAATCTTTTAATTTCATATATTTAGGATGTGCATGAAATAATTTATGGAGGATTCTACTTTGTTTCTTCTGAATATGACAAATGTTATCAGCGCTTTCTTAAAAATTGGCCATTTCCTCTTTTTACTTGTACATGTACTTCACTAACAGGACATGTTAATTTGCATCTTCCTGTGTAATAGAAGGGGTTGTAAAACTGTAAGATTCATACATTTGCTTGTTTCTGAAGAAATGTCACTTTCATACAGGCTTATTTTTCTTCCTTATGTGAAATATTTCATATTTATCAGGGAAATAAAAAGCCCTTTTAAATGCAAGGACAGTATATATTAAAAAACAAACAAACAAAATGAATTAAAGCCTAGAAATCATTTAGATAATGATCTAAGTTTACATGTCTTTGTATTTGAATGAGTCCTGGTAGTTACAGAGAGAAAGAACTTGATGTTTAGTAGTTGAATTGTAGGGTCTGAAGTCTTCCGTACTGAGTTGGTGGCAATTCGTAACTGTATCTAGAGGAACTGATAACTGCAGTATTTATGAGTATTTACAAGTCCTTGTTGTCTGCTTAGCAGCAGTCAAATAACAAAATGAACAGATGTCTCTCCCAAGCTTCTTAAAAAGAACTCAAGAAGAGAGGGAAATGACTTATTAAGCATAACTAATGCTGCACAAACTACCTCTCTCTTCAGCATAGATTCACATTTGCATGGTGAGGTGATGTGGTTCTTGTTATGAATAAAGCAAACCTGTTCCTGATTGCATCCTGACTGTGGTACATTTATAGTGCTAGCCTTTGGCATAATCACGGTGGCATATGCATGTTTCGGAGAGCTGCATGCATCTGTTTTATTTTCAGGCTTCCAGGTAACCTTTTCAGGTTATTTGGGGATATGGAGAAGGGAGGCAAAACTGACTCCAGACTGATTGTTGTGGGTCTGCAGAGCATCAGGAACCTTGCAGAAATGAATTGCTGCTGGTCTCAGCAGCTCACATATTTTTAAGGGGCTCAGAGAAGGTTTTCCCACCCTCTTCAGCTCAGCCGCTGTGGTCCAGGGGGCAAGGTGACTTTTGGGGACTGCATCTCCTAACACATACCCCAGTCATTCTCTCCAGCTGGGTGACTTTTCCTAGTTGCTGATGCAGGCCCGTGATTAAAAGGCATTAGCTCAGAACGTATAGTTTGTTCTAGAGGTTTGTCTAATGCAATTTGTATAATGCGTGATCATCCCTGTCTCGCTTGTCTAATATGGGTGGAAAATAACTCAGGTTATGAAATTGGCAAGAGAGGCTTGTGGCCGCAATATTTTGAAAATAAAAATGCTTGATGATTGTTTATGCTTTTGTTCTCCTTTATGCAAATGGGCTGATGATAAATGAATGCAGTATTTTTTCTGTAGGCAAACTGAAAACATGTAAGACATGAAATCCTCTACCATGCATAACTCAAGCTCATCAGTAAACCTGACTGAATGTTTATATCTTTGGTTTCTTTTCTGCAGTTTAGCATGGAGAATGGCAGTAATTGTAACTGCTGAAAGAAATCTGTCACTATCTAATCATACTGTGTCAAATATACTGTTAAAGTAATGTTAGAAGTATTTTGGATGTGGGTGCTTATGTTGAAATTCCCACCTCTACCTTTCAGTATGTTTCACATCCAAGGAGCTCTTTCTCTGCACTGCCTCTCTGAATGATGCCATGACAGTGTCTTCCTCTGTTTGCTGGCTTTCGTCTGCCTTTAAGTTTTCTGGTACATCCCGCCTCTTCCCTTGCTGAACTAAGCCTTTAAATTCTGTGCTGGGAATCAGGAAACTCTCCAGCTGCAGCATATAGCTTGTGCACTCGCCATGTGGCACTCGGACTGTAGCTTCTCGTGTGTCTACCTGTCTCATTTTGTAGAGGAGCACTATTGCTCCTTCCCTTTGACTTGGACACATGCTTAACACATGCAGCTTCTCTCACCAGATTTGGTGTTGCCTGTTGACCAAGGACTCCTTTGATGACAATTTTGATGCTGTCAAGGAAACAATGGCAATAGTTTGCTTGTATCTCTGGCACAATGTAGGCAGATCATCAACAGGAATACCAAATGCATCCTGTTTAAAAAAGCTGTGTTGTATCAAGTATTGAAAATTTCTATTCATCTAGATTATTTGACTAGGTCAAAATATGGTCAATGTTATGTCATTTTATGGGTCTGTGTATAATTTCTGTCCTCATTTCCCTTGACAGTAACAAGAAAATCAGTGAAAACAAAGCTGTTTAATGCATTTGTCTTCTATGCCATTCAATGCTACTGATAGATGTGTTTCATACAGGCCCATTTTAATTGAGCATGTTAAGGTTGACTTTATCGTCTTACAAACTGTTCTGTTTCACCATGATGGTGGACATAATCTCATAATTTTTATATAATAGATGGTCTTGCTTCATAATGTTTGTGTTAATTTTTCCAAAACCTTGCCAGGCCAAAGTTAAAGCTCACCGATCTTCAAAAGTCACCTGGAAATCTTGTAAGAACTTGTACTTTTTCAAAATTTCAGTAAGTCTAGAAATAGCATGAGAAACAGGATTGTGTCATTAAGGGCTTTGGTGGCACGTAGAACACAGGAAGATGAAGGGGAGGATGGACTAACTGTTGAAGTTCAGCAGTAACGGGAACAGTTAGGATCCTTTTCAGGAGCACTTCCTTTGCCTTTGGAGGAATTCTGATTTCTTAAGCATCAATACTACTGGAGATTTGAAAACACAGTACCCACTCATCTGTCAGACCACTGGATGAGGCAGCATTGTTTCACACTCAGCTTTTTCCTGTGCATTGGATAAAGCTCATACTGCAGATAGTGTTGCTAAATCTTTGGCAAAGTTCTGACTAACCACCCTCTTCCAGAAACAATTCTTACAGGGAAAGCCAGATGATACCACTAGTCATTTATGTTGCCTGTTTTTCAGTTCCTTATCCAGTAGATACTGATTCCTTTAAACTTTCCAGGGAAGTTGCGGTGGAGGATGCGGGAACAAAGAGGTAAAAGAAGGTAGTAAGAAGAGAGTAGTCTTGTGAGGAGAAGAGGATAATAGCTTTGTGACTACTGTCTATGGATACATTACCTATACAGCTGACTGATTTGAAATAATATAATGGATATACAGAAGGAAAACAATCATGTTGCCAAAGTTGGGCAATATTGAGACAGAAGGTTAAATGGGATAACATCTACAGGAAGAGACAAGAAAAGCCATAAGTTTCTGAATTAGCAATGTGTTTTTCAAATCAAAATACTGATATTTTCAGTAGAATCTAAACATTTTATCTGCCTATGTTTGTGTGAATGTAAGTTAGAAGCAAAGTATTTTTAAACAGCTTCCTCCAATTTTTCACCTACTGAGAAAGATCCTATATTTCTTTTAAAGGACTATTTAAGTTATTTTCAAATGACAAGAGATAAGGTAAGGGAAAGAATCTATAGCTATTTTTCCACCGAGGTTTTGGTGATTCCATTGGAGAAATCAGACGGTGACACATGGAAAGAGAGCCCTGTATACAATAAATCATTTTTGACACATCCCTTGGGCAGTTGGCTTTCTTATGCTATGCAGTGCACTGGGATGTACTATTATTATTTCCCATGTGATTATATGTGTGCATATGCTGTCACTTTCCATTGCTGGAATAAGTTGTTTGAGCTGAATTGTTTCTGTGTTTAAATGTTCCCTCTTTATTAATCAATGAAAAGTTGTTTTCATGCAGATTAAGGCCTTACTGAATTTGATTAGCAAGGAAAAATATAATCTTTCTTTCCTCTGTTCCATCTCCAGTTGTACAGCTAAGGGGAGTCAACAACCTCTAAGGTGATACCTTAGATGCTGGAAGTGGTGTGAAGTAAAATAAAAAAAGTGCAGCTTTAGCTGTCCATTTCCAATTTGAAGGCCTCCAATTTGAATTTGTTGAGTGTTGGCAGCTAGCACTGAAAACCAAAGGAGCTGTGTGAGTGTTCATTATCTCCCCACATCTAGACCTAAGGAAAGATGCCTTGCATGAAGCAGTGGGAAACAGAATTGTCTTTTGTAAATCACCATGTGATGCCCTGTGTGGTTTTCAGAGAGATTTTGTTTGTGGCTTTCTGTCCTTCCATCTCTTCTGCTTAGAGCCTGGCAAGATGATGATGCTTTCACTGTATTAAATCAGGACGAAGACCTCTGTGACTCCTGATCGTAATCATATCTGGTTTGTCCTGGAGGGAAGAAGAGTCTGGTTACGTTTGTTTGTTCATGAACCCTCTTCTATCATATTCCTTTTGACAATTATTATTTCTCACTGGCTGTAGGTGCTTGTTGTAGGGGCAAACACAGTGTTTAGCATCCCTGTCAGTATAGGGAATGTAACATGCTCAAGATTTTGCACTAGGAGGTACTAATCATTCTGTAGCAGATTGATTATTCTAGTAAATATTAGTGAAATATGATTGTTCAGTTTTTTGTTGTTCACTGGGTGTTTCAGGATGTGTGTTGATGTGGAAAGCCCTAGGGACTGTACAGGTTGGCTGCAGTGGGAGAGGGGCAGGTTCCTAATGCAGCAACTCCTGTTTGCCCTGAGGTTGCTGTGTTATTTGCCAGCCCTAACACTAAGGTGTGGGGTGGGAGAAGAGAGGAGATTTCATCACCCAAATTCAGGCATTTCATTAACCAGTTACAGCCAAGGTTTTATCAGACAAAGTCATATGTATGATATTGACCTGTGGTAGTCCTTCCTGCTTTGTCACCAACCCATCATTTCCCCTCCTGTGTTGCTCCCTTTGCTGTTTTGCCACAAAGCTTTGTGCAGCTGTGCTGTGAGTTGGATTTGGAAATGGATGACTTAAGAGCGTGTGAGCTGGGAAAATTTAAGTCCAAATGACAGTGCTTCTCATGAAACCACAGCCAAATTCAGAGGATAGTCTTCTGAGAAACCTTATGAACCTTAAGTGAAAAGAAAGAGTGATTCCTTGGAGTGCTCCTTTCTCTGCAGAGGGAACTGGCTGGAAGTTGACTGGTGTGAAAGTGCCTTATAAAACAACATTTTCAGAGGAGCCCTAAGTCTGAATTGCCCTTCTTTGTGGTTTTAAATATGGATTTCATTTTAACAAGCTTTCCTATGCTCACAGAATAGGTAGGGTCATGTATTTCGTGCAAACCAAGTTGTTATCAATGGCATGAGAGCAAACTGGATTTTTTTTTGCAGTTACTCATTTTACATTCAGTGGTGCTTGCTCTCGTGCTTTACGAGAGGAAATAATGTGACTTAAAGCTATTTTGTGTTTCTCCTTTAGAGTTTTTAGAGACTTCAGAGATTTTCCTCTTCGCCTGGCACTCATAATGGCTTTTTCTATCCACAATTAATAGTCACCGTGCTTTGGCTGCAGTTGCTTCAGAGCCCGCGCACTGAGCCAGTGCTTTGGGCAGAGGAGGAGTGAGAAGCCGCAGCCTGAGGGGTTGCCTTCAAAATGCACCTAGCACTTGGCTGGTCTACTTCAATCAAGTTTACTTCAAGTTTACTTCAAAGTATCTCTGACTGTTACTAGATGCGCAGGCAGTGTTAGTTATCATGCTGTCAGATGTGCACACTGGATCTGACCCATTTGGACCTCAGAAGGTTATTGCAGCCTTCTATTATTGAAGTGTTTAAAAATAAATTGTGGCTTTGAGCTGCTGTCCAAGGTGAGGGGATGGTGAATATGCCCTTCCTTGCTGGAAGCACAGCAGAGAGCCCACAGATTCAGCTCTTCCCACGTTGTCAGAAGGAGGTGAAGAAAACTGTGCGATTTCCTGTCTCTTTTCTTCCCCATAATCAATTATCAGACTTTTTAAGATGTTATGATATCAGTTGTTAGGAAGGAAGACTGCTTTTGACTGTATGTGTTGCAGAGGGTACATAGAATTTCCCTAGTAGGTGAAATTATGGGTCCATCCTAGTCAATGTACTTTGGTAACTTCAAATCAGCCAGCAGCATTTCTTCTTCTGTCTTTGCTTTCTCTTTTTTTAACTGTGGGATCTGTCCTAATACAGTAGAGGCAGAGAGAGAAAATTGTTTCATATAGAAAAGGAAACTGCTTTAGGATTACAATTATTATACCAGAACATATATAACGAGTTTTCTTGGAAGTGTGAAATATGCATGTATACATAACTATACGCAGATGGTGATTTGAAGTGATTTAGTATATGATGGTATACATACTGTCACTTCAAATACATGTTATAGAATTGTCTGCAGAGAGGGTATGGGGAAAGAATAGAGACGTACCATTTCAACCCTTGTGGTTTTGTGTGTATCGATGCATTAACAAACAATTTAGAATAAATTATTCAACTTTAAATATAATTCTGACAAAGCCTTCTAAACAGAAAGGTGATTTTATTTTTTGTCTAGCCCCAAGCATGTGTCTTAAGGGACCATTGCAGAAATGTATGTTTTGTATAACTCATTATTTCAAAGTTTTATTATTTCATAATGAATATCACAGTGAGTCAACTGAAGTATGAAATTATGAAAGGCAACCATTTCAATACCAAAAAAAAAATGCACAATCAAAGCAAGTATTTAAACTTCTTCCTTTATTCTTTGTTTACATGGCAAATGGAGCAATAGATAAGTGATATATCCATAAAAGAGTCAAGTAGGATTGAAATCGTGTAAACACCATCTGTTGTCATTTGAAGCTCTCTCTAAACGGTATGTTGTATGTAACCTTCATAGTCAATGGCAGAAACATTTCCCTGCCTCCTTTTAATTTTTTCTTTCATTTATGTTGTCCATCTAACATCTTCAGTTTCAGCCTCTTACTGAAGTGTATGTTCCCAGAATGGCAACCTCCCTAACTCCATGGTCTCTCGTGTAAGGGATTCCAGCTGGTGTCATGGTATCATGCCCATGTCATGCCTATGCTGTGAAGCACCCATTGTGGAGTATAAACCTTACTGCTGAATTATCTTGTTCAACAGTAGTGATGTACTCTGAGGGCCAGATGCTAGCATGTCATGGGCATTCGTGTGGGCATTTTAGGGCTGAAGTGTGCCCCATATCCTGTGTACTTGTTTTATGGGATGTACTTTTCACTTCCTATGCCTGCAGACTGCTCATCGCATGAACTTTCTAAATGGCAGTCACTCATGGATGGCTTGTACTGTTACTTAGACCCTCCTGCTCCATGACAGTGCCTCTTTTGCTGCAATTTTCCTTATTCCTGGCTTCTCTGACCTTCTTTTACTCTTCACAGCTCCCTGACCTACCAACCATCCCTGTTTCATTGAGAAGACCTGCAAGGAGAACACGGTTCTGGAGAGAACTGTGTAAAAACCAGGGATTCGCTGACCATCAGGAAACTTACTTTTTCCTTCATTTTCCTTCCTACTTTTTCCTTGAATATCAGTTACTTTTTCCTTCTTTTCTCCCCCCTCCATATTTTAAGAAGGAGGTGCTTGAAGGTGAGGAGAAATAGCCTGTCTGACAACAAATAAATTTGCCCTTTTGACTTGCAGAGGTGAAAAGGACTGAGAAGGTTCAGGGAGGGCTTTTTCTTGATCATCATCTTAGCTTTGAACAGTGAAGTACAGAGACTCCTCAGCCCTCATATTAAGTGGTGGCAGATGAAACAAGGGAAGGAATACTCTTTTAGCATTAGATGATGAGTATAAGAGGTTTAATGGATTCCTTCCTTCCCATTAGCTCCCTGCTGGTTTCAGTGGTCAGTCAGAAATGCCACCTTCAACCCCACAAACCCTGAGAAAGGTGAGAATCGGATAATAAAGGGTGCTGCAAATGTAGTAGCTCTTCATGGAAAATTTGAGCTGAACGTTTCTGATCTTAGTTCATTTAGCATGCTCAAAAAGCCTTCTTGGTGTATAGTGTCTCAAAGGGCAAGAACATGTTCTGCATTATTTTCTGTTCTGCAGAAAGGAAGGCACCTAGCCTGCTAATGTCTATTGAGTGCTGTTAAATATTTGTAAGCAGGTGGAGACAATCTATACAAGGGAGGTAAAGAAAAGCCTCCCTAGAAAGACAAAGAAATTTCATGGAATTATGATAAATGTATGGGAATTTTACTTTACAGTTAAAATGAAAATTAATGCCACTGAACTTAAGAACTTTTCAATATCTGAAAGCAAATTTAAAAGTCAAACCAAACAATGTTACACCACTGCACTACAAAACTAGGCCCCCAAAGTGAAATAGTTTCTAGGTCTCTACAGCAAGCGTTTTTACATTCCAAAAGAAAAAGCACTGAACAGAAGCATTCTTGCTGTTATTTTCTGCCTGATTTTCTCAGATATTATTTCTAAGCACATTTTAGCACCATTAAAGATATAGATAATTAATCCTCATTTGCCATGTGAAAAACCAAAAATGAAAACCATAGCAGTTTAATGCACACATAAACCTGCCTGTCAAGACTCAGGCTGTTTTTTAACCTTATTACGTGATGTTCAGGGATAAAGGACAAGGAGAGTAAAGCAACTAAATACTTTAAGAATTCTGAGAACTGCCAAGGCATTAGTTCGTAAGTCAGACATTCTTTCCCTTTGGGAGGCTTACCGACTGAATTAAAGGAGAAAACAGAGTGCTTTCTTCCATGGTGTACTCTTACTTTTGAAGCAATAGGGAAAGGAGTTCATCAGGTACTGAATTTTGCTTTGATTTTCCTCTTTCAAGGCAAGCAATATTTATTGTATTTTTGTTTTGCTTTACTTTGCTTTGTCTTGCATTGATAGCTCCATAGGAAGACGCGGTCTGTGTATGTGTAGGATGTAAAAATAAAAGGGAAAGTATCACAAATCCTTTCTAATTATATGAAAAACATATTTAAATATCAGAGAATGAAGTTACTACTGCCTTTAAAGGCTGGCAAAAATATATGATTTTAACTTGAATTTTATTATTTAAATGCTTCTAATTCCTAATAGCTAATAATTTCTTAGCTTTGAAGATTTAAAGAGCTCTCAACAATGCAATGTTTGCTTCTTTTCAACTTTCATTATTATTATTTTCTTTCATTTGTTCCAGAACAAAAAAGGGAATATAGCGTCTAAAGGTGCATGTGCCAGGCAACAAGTCCAAGTTCTCTTTCATATGCTGTAAACCTAGAGGTATAAATAGATGTAGTTATCAGCAATTCTGAAGGTCAGCAATTTGAAAAATTAATTTTTTCACTCCACAGGGGCAATATTTCCCCTGATGCCTACATCCAGTGGTTATAAATCTGCTCATGTTAGTTCATACTGGTCTGCTATTTCTTACATAGGAAGAGTTCACCAAGCAACACAATAATCATCCATCTGTTGTGGCTATATTAAAGAGATGACACTTTTCCAGTCATCTGTTTATTTTTGCCATTGTTAGATCCATATAGAATCCTACTTAACTGAAACAAGAAATGCAAAATAAGTCATGATAAAATATATCTAGCTTAGGAAAATGTAGCAATGGTAGCACATCTAGGACATAGGGGGTTGGCTGTGAATATTATTATTGGCTCATTTATCAAATATTATGAAGGGGAATATTAATGTGCTGCCTTAGTTGGCCTTTGTGTATCACATTTATGTGTATGTATTTTGTGAAACCAGTTCATAAAAGCATTCAAGAGTGTGTTTTTTAGAGGACTAGAGTATTGTGATTTATGTTTTTTCTGAATGAGTTTTTCTATGATAACCTGAATAGCTTGTTTTTAGATACAGTAATCGTAAGAGCAGCTATGTAGCACTGTATATTTTCAAAGCATTGATATGATGGAGAAAACATGAAGAAGCTCTTCGAAAAAGAGAGTGTTTTTAGCTTTTTTTTTCCCTCATAAAAGGAATTGTATGGTCTATAGTTCCTTTTCCTATCTTTGAATTCAGTGGCATTTTACGTGGGGAGCACAGGGGAGGATTAGGCTTTGTTAGTAGTTCTGTAGTGAAAGTGGGAAGTAACCATATTAAACGGGGTTTGGGTAAACCAGAAAATGTGATGGCAGTATTAGTAAATTAGCGATGTTCTTCTGAAAAGTGACATAAGTGACTAGCGAGGATACTACACCTAGCTGTGGAGCCACAACATGGGAAGGGAGGGAGACTATCACTCTGACCTCCTGTAAGTAAACCCATTTGACTGCATTATGGGCCAGTTTCTTAATTTTTAAAACATGCAAAGATGAAGAGGTGTGCTGTGATGATTTGCTAATGTTTGTAAAAAACGTACTGTGGCCCAAGAAGAAAGTTTGTTATGTTGAGTCACTCTTGCTCTCAGCAGCGTGTTGTCCCTCTCAAAATCCCACTGTCAGCTCTGAGGTCTTCTGAAAGGCTTCACACGTGAGCGTGCACATTAAGACACTTTCCGAGTTTCCGATGAAGGGATTGTTCCCTGAAAAGCCAGTCTTGTTGGTTAGTCTCTGGGGAGACCTTCAAAACTCATGTTCTCTGAATCATGATGTCTAGCTTGAACAGTAGCAAGCAAATCCAGGTTTGCCTCTGTTAAATAAAATTGTGCTAGTGTAACAGGAAATATCACTAGTCCCTGGTGTTATAAGCACTCTTTAAATCATACTGTATCAAAGATGTTTTTCTCTTAAACTTTTCTTTGCATTGTTTCTCTAGAGCAAAATATTTCTTATTTTGTATTTAAAATAAGAGGTTTTGTTCATTACAGTTCTTTGTCACTCTATTACAGAAGTTCATTTGTAGGCTTTCTATTAACTGATTGCTTTTCTACCCCAGGTTGTATATCTGTGTTTTAAATAGAAAGGAGTAAGTGGCCAGTCATTCAACCAAACAGAGTGTATCTGAAGGTCAAATTAAGACGGCACATTTGTTTCATGACCTGATAAAATTTCAATGTTATTCTTTCAATAAAAATTTCTTCTAATCTGGCTTTAACAATACATTGGAAAAAAATATTTTAAAACCTGCCCCTTATATTACAATTCCCTTTAATGCCTGACTTAGCAGAATTCTTTCTTTTGACATAATTTTACAGCTACAAATGGCGTGAGATGCAACAAGGAGAAACTATTCTGTTGTGCTTCAGGATCTGAGGCAAACATTTTGATTTGAAAGTAAAAAATTTTAATGGACATTCAGGGACATCTAAAGAATGTGATGCAGTCTAGCCATAATGAAATATTTCAGGGGGGAAATAAACTCCTCACTTTTTTTTTTTTTGAGTGAAATTTTAGAATGCTGTAAATATTCAAAAATTTTGAATTTTCTCACCGATGTACAATCTCATATTCAACATTTCAGACTTTCCTTATGTGATGTGAATTTTACACCTGTAGTTCCCCTCTCCCTCTCCTCAAAATTAGGGTAACTGAAGCCTAACAGATCTAACCAGAATTGCTGTCACTAGCAAATCTACTGTCTTAAGAAATC
The DNA here is from genome assembly GCF_034638445.1 of Ciconia boyciana. Classification (NCBI taxonomy): domain Eukaryota; kingdom Metazoa; phylum Chordata; class Aves; order Ciconiiformes; family Ciconiidae; genus Ciconia; species Ciconia boyciana. Next base: position 42,670,619 of record NC_132934.1, on the reverse strand, counting down.
TACTCTCTGTGTATGAAGTATCTACAAGCTGTTTCAATGGTTATCCTGAGTGCATTAGATATGAAGATGGGAGGCATCTGCTCAAATGTTGGTGTCCACACAGTTCAGTCACGCTGATCTCCTTTCATAATCAGCAGAGGCAAATGCCCACTTTCATGTCCTGTGGTTCAGTTCTAAACGAGACATCTTCATGGGTCAGATGAGTGGTAGCTTAAAATTGCCTGACTCTCTCTGTTGACTATAAAAAGAGGCTAGAAGGTAGGATTTCTATGAGAAATGCTATAAATGTGAGAGAATATCTATTTTCTGGAGCCCCAGTCAGCTTAAACGGAACAGAGCCCTTAAAATTCCCCAAATGGGGCTGTTCTGGATAAGGAGGATATGCACATCTCCAGATGCCCAGAAAATTATAGACACAATAAGGAGTCAGCGTGTAATATTGGGCACCTCCAAGCTCTGGTGACAGATGAAGAGGCTCTTTTAGATCATAGTTTTCGTGTGTTTTCGGACTGTAAGTTACATGTGGTGTCTAAGACCTCTGAATTTGGCCTCATGAACCTGGGAACCCAAGAAATTAGAGTTTATTAGCTAAGAAGAAATAGAAAACACATAGGTGCCAATTCAGAAGAATGAGCAAGTGCTAGATTGTCAACACAAGCTTATTTCCCACTAACTTTGATGAGATTTATTAGTCCTACAATAACAGGAACTTACAAGATGTAAGAAAACATTCTTTAATAAGACCTCTTTGAGATAACTTCCAGTGTGGTCAAGGATTTCATAACACTTCCCATGCAAAGATGGTGTGTGCATGCACATTTTAGATCCAGTAATTGTAATAGCAGCTATGTAGCACTGTATATTTTCAAAGCATTTCAAAGCACATTTTCACAGTATTATATGTGGTTTCAACTGCCCTATCTCAGCACTTAAGAAACATACATCAAAGAGTTTTAAATCCTACCAATCCTACCAGCTCTGTTTCCCCCTTTCTACATAATTAAGTTAATCTTTCAAGGCAAGTTGACACATGTAGTCAATTGGTTACAGGGATTTTTAACATATTCTTCTAACAGGCTAGTAACTATGGTGAAATCTAACTTGGGAAATTTTCTAGCTGCACTGACAGTTCCTTCTTATTAAATTCAAAGCGCATATATGGTGATTGATTTCTGATTAAATCCTTGTCTTCTGGAACACTCCAGATAATTTATCTAGACAGTTTCTTTTTCAGTCAAATATTAAGAGGGAATAATTCACTGTGTTACATGCAATTATTTGCAATAATAGGTATTTGATCAGTAATATTTCCAGGATTCCAGACAGTGGCAACATAAACTGCAATAAAAAGCTATTGTAGTTCAGTTTGTTATAATTTTACTCACATTTAGCTGCTTTCATGCATTATTAGTTGAGCTGTGAAATTTATAGGCAGCTTGAGAGACAAACAGCTACCTAGTATGAAGTGTGAAACCTGCTTTTAGCGACTGCTGGAGTCTTGACTGATGTGGTATTATGCTAAAAAAATGGTATATAAACAGTTTACTGACGAAGGAAGAATCTTTAATTGGGAGTTTGACCAAGGCCAACTAGATATTAAGGAGAAGGTCATGTGCAGAAAATTGGTTCACTGATAAATGGCATGATCATCTGCAGAATGAAATCAGGGACTTTGCATGACTGATTGCCAAAGGGGAGAATGCAGTAGGGGCTACAAGGTAAACAATTTAATATCATCACAGTGAGATGATGGTGGATCAGATGCTGCTCCTGACACACCACTTTGAATCTGGACTAACGTCTGAAATTGCTGAACCAGCTTGGGTTTCTGTTCGCCTTGTTTTTCACTGTCGCAGAGCTATTTCTGCTCAACGCATTCTGGAGGGCACATAGCTATCTGTGTTTATCGCCACTTGTTCCTGCATCCCTGTAGGAGAAGCATCCAAGGAAGATGAGCCAGGGAAGGTGGGAGGGATTGTGACTAGGACTGTTTGCTGACCCGTGGCTCGCAGAACCACCATGAGCAAGCCTTTCCAGCTGGCACCATGGGAACAGCTACGATGAGGAACAGATGTAGGACTGTTACATTCAGTGGAATGTGTCCAGGCTCACAGTAACTCAAGTGGCCTGTTGTTGACAATGGCATGGCTGTTGTTGCTATGAGAAACCAGCCTCATATTGGCAAGAGGGAAAGATTGCAGAGTAAATATTTATGCCATGTTTATTTACCTTTTCATTAGGAAAGCAAACAAATTAACTGCCTATAGCATGGTCAGGTTAAAGATACGATTATGTATTTTTTTATTGTTTCTAGTGAAAATGTGGTCTCTCTTTAGATGTACTCTTAAAACACCCTAAATAGAGGAACTAGCATGCTGTGGAAGTTGCAGAGGAGCCAGTAGCAATGGCAGATTTTCAGCTATGTATATTTGCCAGGGAGGGATCCTATCTTCTAAACAGCAGCTCTTTCTCTCTGTCCTTTGTTGCTGAGTGTACAAGAGCAATTCCCAAAGCTGTTGCACTGACAGAAGGAAACGCTTGTTTCATTTCATGTTTTCCAGCTATGGTAATTGTAATAAGCTCCTTCCTCACAAATTTTCAGTATTAACTCACTACCTGCGGACATGCCTATGCAATGGTACGAACCTCTGATCTGATGTATGTATGGTTAGTGGTCTGAGCCTAAACTACACGTCCCATCCTAGTCTTTCTGTGGGAGGTGGTAAATGTTTATGGAAAACTTGTTTTTGACTGTGGCACGAGTGACTGCCAAAACATGTGTGAATGGCTATTATGTTAAATAGGTACTGATGATCAGAGAAAATGTTCTGCCTGTGCTGCATTTTTCCCCAACCAGGCTGTCTACTTGAGGAATCGGGATGCTCCTCCCAGGGGAAACATCGTAAATAACCATCTGACTGAAGGTCAGCTCTAAGAAAATGAATTACAGTTATTTGTGGTGCGTTTCTACACTGCTGTGCTAAGAACAGCTCATTTAAAGGTGCACTGCAGCTCCCACTTGTAGACACGTTCCCTCAGGTAGACTGAATCCTATTTTTCTGTTTCATTCCAATATCTAGCATTGCTTTTGAAGGTCCTGATGAGTTCTTCCTTCTTTGCTTCTTTCTCAGTCTACCAAGTTGAGAAAATAAATAAACTTTTGAAGCCTGGGATTTATTTCCTCTTTCAGTGATTGTAGGTAAATCTCTGTTACAGTAGTGAAAACCTGGAATGGGTTATTATATTTTCTCTGAGTTTTCTCCTTATTAACAATGTGGGCTGAAAATGTAAAAAATGTAAGAACTGCACAGATTATACAAACTCACACAAGAACACTTACACACCCAGGACAGGAAGAACTTTAGAAAATTTAAACCTGTGCCTCACGGTGTTTTTATCTATGACTTAGACAAACTGTCCAAATTACATGTATTGGAAAAACAGGAAATCCTGAAGAATTGCTCCTTCAGTACTGCATGGTGGCAGCAGGCCTCTGAAATAAATCCAACTGCCCTATTTGCAGGTAATTTATTTAAAAAAAAATTAGTAGGACACTGCATTGGAAAAATGTTTTATTTTTCTGTATCAAGTATGTGAGCCTTCCTTTCCCTCCTAACCTGGGAATTCCTCCTGTCTCCTCCATGAGCTAGTTAGCATACATATGATAAGCAGCACTCAAATCTAGCCTGAGGTTTAGAGTAAATTCATGCTGAAGATCAAAACGAAGCTTCTAATCAGATGAATGCCGTTAATTCAAAACACTTCTGCTGGCATTTCATCAACTTGGGTTGCCTCTAAGAAAAGAGTATTACCAGAGGTTGAATAAGGCTGTGTTTACTTTTTCTTTTGTACTCAGCTACCTTATTTGGTGTAATTATTAGTACTATTCTTAGAAATTAGGAGTCCCTTTATGAAACGAAAGTTTGGAAATAGCAACAACAGTTTGCAGTCTCCTATAAGTCGTTCCAGCTGATAATCTTAAAAATGGCAATGTCATAGTCTTAGAAGTGCCTTGGGGAGAGCTGGGTAAGTTTTATTTTACTGACCTCCTCTGTTACACCAACCTGTCCACATATGCCTCATTTACAGTGGCAACTGAGTACTTTAAATTTGGCTGGTTTAATATATGAAGAGTTTCCAATTACTTGACGCATATATATCATCCAGATTTAGTTTACTAAACACTTTTATCATGCCAATAGCTTCATGGAGAAATTTAGCAGGGACATGGGAGAAATGGATCTTTCTCACATACACTGTCACCATTTTGAACTTCATTTCAAGCTTACTTCTGAGGTAAACATGCAAGAGAATATTAATTAATGATTCATAGACCAGCATTTCGCTGCATGTCTGCATATCTTACAAGCCTGTACTGAATACATTTGTTGGGCACTTCTAAAACATGAACCTTTCCAGATTTACTTTGAATAAAATAAAGATCTTAAGGTCCCTGTCACGAGCCAAATCTTGGATCATGTAACAATGGATTTCAAAGTTTGTTTTATTGCTTCTCTATAAGTTTACTACACCTAGTAGCTGCAGAACAATACAGCAGCAGTCTGTGCACATTGAGTGAGCTTACGCACACTCAGGGGACACAGAGTCAGCATCACATTACCAAAATCGATGTGTTTATTCCTGGGTCAGCAAGATTCTTAAGCACGTGCCCCATTGAAAAACCTCTGTGTCGTCACATTGACTTCAAAAGAATTGCACAGTCACCGTCTTAGACGGTCTGACATTGCCAGGCCAGGTTACTTTTTTTGGCTTACTCTTCCATTTCTCCAGTTCTATGACATTGGATTTGTTTCTGGTCTCAATTCTAACAGCATGAAACTCCATTGCGTCGTACTAAGTTATTCTGTTATTACACCAGTGCAGCTGCATTCATAATCAAGTCTTCTATGGTGATGATCAGCCACTGAAGGAGTACCAGCCTGAATCAGCTTATATTTTTGGAAGAGCATCATTGATACCAGCTAGCATTGCAGGCAGCCTGGATCTGAAGGAAATGAGGGAAAGATGTCTTTGCCTGTGCAGGCTGTTGCTGCTCTATCACATAGACGGCTGCATGTGTACCACACTAAGTCTTATCTAATAGCCTACTGCCTCCTTAGTGCAGCTTGTAAATGCACACTCAACTGATAAATGTTCTTCTTTTGCTCTTGCATATGGCTTGCCTTATTGCCTTCTATTATCTTTCATGGGCCTCAGTTTTTAAATGGGCTGCTTCTGATCTCCATGTGCATCCTTTGATATATGTAAATCTTATATGACCATATCTTGCATGAGCCAATTTTATGCAGTCAATTCTGCAGCCAAAAAACCCCTAAAATATTTTAATATCTGGCTCTATTTACACAGAATTTTGGCTTGTTTTGCTTTCATAAGGGAAGTTTTCCACCTACCCTATATTCTTTCCTTGGAAAGTTCAAGAATCTCACGTGCCAAACCAGTTATGGCAATGTCACATTGTGGCCTTTTTAGCCTCTTGCAGTGTGCATATTTCAGTAACACAGAACTGTAGAAAACAAATATAGTTATGTTTTCACATAATACTATTATCAGATAAAGTATTTTTTTTATTTTATTTTACTTCACTCAACCAGTACAGGTAGTGACTTTCTGTTTTCCTGTTCTTGTTATCCAATGCGGTCATGCATTTGTGACAATGAGTAATGTAATATACCAGCAGTCAGTCCTTCTAGGGTGGGTACAGGTCTATCTACAAATGCACAAAAACCTTCCCAGCTTTCTTCACCCTCAGTTTCTAATGTCTGAGTATTTGGATCGTTAGCCAGTGGTAGATAAAAAGGGGTTTAATAGTAGACATTTGAATACTTTTTCTGGTCATATCCAGCATAATTTTTCATGCATTTGAAATAAACCATTAATGGATACGAAGGTGTGAAACTTAGATTTTCGCACTGTTGCTCATCACTTCATATCTGAAGCATTATATCACTTGATAGTGTGCTAGTAGTCGAAATGTTTAATGAAATCCCTACAAGTGACCTGGGGAATAAAACTTTCTTTATCTTTTAAACATAGACTTATACTCAGTGAGCAAAACTCGCATCTCAGCTGGCCTGACACATACTTCAGTTGGGGACATAAGTAGGGACATAACCCTGTTTTTTACAAAAGTACTCTCAAAACCTGTTCCATATTGGTAGTCTTCTAAGAGAAACAATATTTCTTGCTTCCCAACTTCTTGCTATCCATGATTTCAGAACCTAGCTTTTAGAATATGTTCCCAGGCTATAATGTGTATCTGTTCCCCAGGATGCCTGTTGAGATTCAGCTGAAATTTCATGGCTGAAATCTGAAAAAAAAAGTGAATAATACATAAATAACTATTTTTTATTTCACAGAACCTCCCATCCTGGCACTGCAATTATCTGTACCTGAAGGATTGTCTGTTTCCTACTAATTTACCTTATGAATAAACTACAATGAACTTACAAACAAGAAAGGCCCCAGAATAAGGAGGCATGTAATGGCAACTGTTCAACAAGCCCCGTTAATCTTGGTAGTGATTTAACCCCATGTAACATCGAGAATTTTCTGCATCCCAGAAAATTTTTAAAGAATGGGCCAAAAAAGAAAGCTGAAACTGGCAGTGTGGGTAAGGGCTGCATTAGGACATTACATAATCAAAGAAACAGTAGATGAAATGTTAATCAAGTGAAAAAATTTCCAGAAAGCTATGACAGCAAGTCATGAGCTCTGGAAGCACTAACATAAGGTTTTCTATAAATCCCATACAAGAATGTAGATAAAAGCCCAAGAGTGTCAGATGAAACAGTGTGTAAAAACTGAGATTTCTACTGTTTTTATTTTCCATAAAGCTAAAGAGCTTTGTCAGATCCCCACATTCATATGTTTCCTCCAGGGGGCCTGACCAAACAGCCCTCACCGGACCACTCCTATGTTCTGCTTAACTATCCCTCTATCGAGTATCCTCAGTTCCCACGGCAGGAGGTGCTCAGTATTTCACAGGATTGAGCCTGAAAAGCTCCATCTATTTGGTTCTGGTTGAGCTCCAGCCACTCTTTTTATTTTATTTATTTATTCATTTATTTAAATGGAAATAGTATTGGTGCCAGCTGTGCAAAATGGAAAAAAAACCCCACCCTTGCTTTGTCTCATTCTGTGTCTGATTTCTTCTGGAGAGAAGCTCTTGTATTCAGTGAGCGCGTGGCCAGGCCGTTTGTCTGAAGGCCAGTTTTTGTTCTGGGTTGGCAGCGTAGTATTTTTGTGAGCTTCCCCCCTGCTATCACTGCAGCTGCACCTGGCAAGAGGAAGCAACCCACAATCTAAAAAGCTCATCAGAACAATAACGTCTGCTTCTCTCTTGACAGGTTAATTAATTGCATGCCATTGTATTTTGTGTGTGGTTTTGATACTTTTCTTTCAAGTGTGTTTCCCAGTAGGGTTTGAAAAGGCTGGTGCATTTTCTGCCTGTCTGTCACTTCAGATGGCGCTTGATGCAGAAAGAAGAAATGGAGAGGAAAAGAAAGAGAGAGAGAGTATGTTGGGGTGTTACAGTTAGAAAATCTTACCCACTAGGAACTGGGATAAAATCATGGTTATGGCTGACTGGAAAACAAAAATTTTGTTTCATGAAATTTTGGGGATTTGCAGTCTGTTGCATAGCCCTTTGAAAGGCAAGGAAAGGCGGACTCCACATCAGTGCAAGGCTGTAGTTTGGGGCACTCATTGACTCCTTAGAGACTTTAACATGGCCTTTCACCTGCCCTGTGAGCATCCTAAACCCCAGCTACTGGTTGTTTTGGTGGGAAACTTCTTTTGTGGGAGGCAGACAGGGGAGCAGAAATTAAATTCTCTCCTGGAGAGACTGGAATTCCTAATGAAAATTTTGCAAACAGTTTTTCTCTGAATAACTGCAGCTTTTCACCTTTTGGATTGCATTATTTTAGAAATTAAAGTAGCAGCATGCAAATGATGTGCTAGAACTAAGGGAGTTGATCAGACATTATGATTTTTCAAACTGGAACATTTCCAGAGGTTGTATAACACCTCTTTATGTCCTCCCACCCAAAAATATATTGGGACTTATGGGATGAAGAAGTTTGACGGTTTTCAGTGTTCTTGGAAGATCCACTGCCACAGAAAGTTTTAAAAGACGTAAGTGCCATATTAATGTATTAAGACTATCTTGGATAAACAAGGTAACATATCAATGTTCACATTCAGCATAAAGGAAGATATTATTAGAAATGTGTTATTCATATGCAAGTGTGTAGGTTTGGAGGGCATCTGTTATATGGCCCGAGACAGGAGCTTTGTCTCCACACAAGAATTTGCCAATGAAAGTGCCATGCACTATGCAGTCCTTCCAAATGCTCTCAGTAATGTGCAAATGTGCTGGAGTTGCTAATGGCTGTTATTGGGCGCTGCTTTTGTGTATCGCTGTATGTGGTACCAGTGCAGAAAGCATGCCCTGGCATCGAGGGTTCAACTTCACATGAATGAAACAGGTGCAAGTGGGCACATTTGGACCAAGAGAAAAAAAAAAAACAACAAAGCGCAATGGACTTACCCAAACACCCTAACTTATAACTGGATGTCATTTACTGTGTAGGAATTTTTCATTTCATCTAACAATGACAGAGAAATGAGAGGTCTGGGAATGCAATGAAGGTCTGGGAAGCAACCAGCCTCCCTGAGACATGTGGGAGACAGGTTATTTCTATCTGAACTTCAATGATTTTCATCTCCGTTGTATACGAGGAAGCTAGAAATAGTCCTTTTTTTGGCACTGGGACATCTGGAGCAGTGTTGTGGCCTGGGAGCTGCCTACCCTTGCCACAGTGAGATGGAATCAAGCTCAAGATCAGGAAGCACTAGTCACAAAATCCCAGCCCACGCAGTACAGATGGTATCATGGATCATTATGGAGTACTTGAGCTGCGTGGATGAAAAATATTCTGTACAGGTGAGTTTATTATTAATTTTAATTTAGCAAGTAACATCTCTTTTCATTGTTTTCCTCTAGAGGAGAGGGGGACTGGATTTGCAGACAGTAGGCACTACCGCTGTTGTGAAATAAGATGACTAGTTTCTTGCAATGCTAAAAATCCCCTTTGTAGCAACATTCTTCCATTTGTTGAGTGGCCATGCTGCTCTCAGCCTTGGTACCTTGTGTGAATCCTGCATCACGCTCATCTGACACCAGTTACTCCCTGTCTCTCCCTAGGGACCAAGCTCATAATTGCACTGAGAGGCATGGACTAAAGGTGCCTGTTATAAAACTGCAGGTCAAACACGATAATGTATAAGCAATCTGTATTTGAACTGGAAATAGCATATATTATAAACATATTTATAAACATAGCATACATGGTGAACCCTGCTCATGAATGATATTTTTTTGAGCTGTCCATGTCTTGAGGGCAGGGGAAATACCTGATTGGCTGGGATAACATTTACTTTATAGCATATCCTTTACTAAAGGAAGAAGCAGCCTTTTATTCCTAAAATGGAGCAGAAAGAAGACCTCTCTCTGCCGTGTGCTGCAAACCAGAAAGAACCCTCTGGTGCATTCAAGTTTGCTTCTGTTTCCCCCAGTCTTTCATGTTTGTCACTTAATAGTCACTTAGTAGTCTCACCATACAGCCTCTTAATGTGTCTCTGCTCTTGCTTGGCAAAGTAATCCTGCACACTGCAAGTGATAACTTTATATTAGACTATTTTAGTGACCATCATATCTCCTAGTAGCTCCAGTCCAAAAACCATCCCCCCCCAAAAACCCCCACCCTACCAAACCCTATTTGGATAAAGGTTGATGTTTTAATGCAGTTATTATAATTCTGAACATCTTAATGGACAGAGAGTCTTAACGGTTAAGACTCGTTTGTGAGTAACAGTGTTTTTATTAGGAATTAGGAGGCTGTAAAGAACACAGTTGCCACTAGCATCCTGCTAATTTTTTGGTTTTGTTTTCAGTTTCCCCAAGACTTACCAGGGCAAAATTCATTAGACACCAGGGAAATGGACTTTCATGCAAATCCTGAAGAAGCAAACCATCTGGAAAATTCGTGATGAAATGGCTTATCTTCATATTCTACATCTCAAACTGTAGAATAGTAAGAGAAGAGTGAGTAGGTGAACTGATGAAAAAGAGCTGAAGAAACAAGGTGAAAATGAAGGCTGAGTCTGCCACTAGACTTCTGTGCTTGTATGCTGTTAAATAAAGTTGTTTTTCTTGGCATGCATCATTTTGTCAAGATGTTGTATGACTGTCAGTGATATGTAAACAAAGAGAATTTATTACCCTTCAAATCGAGACTGCAAAGCCCTAAATAAAAAACAGAGTTCCCCAAAGCCCAGTTTGCTACTTCATAAACACCACCAGTGACCAACCTCTGCTGGTATGTCACATGCATATTTCAGCAGCAACAACACTTGTAATTCCATTTACAAGTAACCTGCTCCTTATTTAAGAGAAGTATGCAGACAGATGTGACCAGTCTTGAAAGGAATGTGCCAGCAGTAAATATCCCATGTAGACCTTAAACTGGAAATGGAAACTACGAAATGTGTCTCCGTGCAGCATTGCATGTCACTCCTTTTGCAGAGTACATTCACAAACAGTCTCTAGTAGAGAGAGTCTGGCTGGTAGTGGCAATTCATTCTCCCAGAGTTCCTACTCTGTGCGTAATCAGCAGCAAGATCTCAAGTCATGTCAAAGCCCCCTTTACTGTGCGTTTTCCCGACTCTGGTCTTCACCACAGAAACTGTCTAGAGAATTCCGTTCCCTTAATGCAAATTTTCCACTGCATGCTACAAACGTTGCCTTTCATTGCTGTGAGGATTGTTGTAAAGATGCCAGCCCAAACTATAACCAGTGCAGAGTTATTTTCCTTCAGATAGCCTGAAATCCTAGTTGCACAGAGAAAGAACTGTCCCAGCCAACTCAATGGCATGTTGACTCTGACGCATAAATGATAATATAAGTATTGATATTGCTGGCTGCTTTACTGCAGATGAATTTTAGCCATCCAGGACATCCAAATGTTTATACTAAGTTTATGTTTCTTCCCACACCCCTTTGTGTAGTGACTTTAATCAAAAAGATCATGGAATGGATCCACTGGGTATATTCTATTATTGATTTTTCATAAGTAAGCTATTAATGTAAGTTAAAAAATAAACAAATGGGGTTTAGAATCATAAGGAAAAGGATAAAGATATTTATTTTCTGAATAACTTATACTTCTGAAGGAGAAAAGAGTTGTCATAAAAAGTGAAAGTGCAGCAGCAGATAATAGCTTTCCCTGGCAAGTTGGGAAGGCTGCTTCTGAAGCCTGCTGGATTGGGATGAATGCTCTTGTCCATCTCAGCACCTGGTGCTGAAGAAATATATGCTCTGGTGGATTGACAGGTTTGACACAGGAATTCATTCCTTGGTTCTCCTGAGGTCACAAGGCAAGTCCTGTATGGTTCCCCTCTGCTGCTAGCAAGCTGCCTCTCATCAATAACAAGCTCTTGGATAAAGAAATCTTCAGCAGGATGATGGTCTGTGCCCAACATCGCTAGTATTTGTCATTGTGCTAATTAGTCCAGCCCCGAATATAAGGATTAGTGTCAGTCCCTAGGGCAAACTGGTGATAAACCTCTAAGAGAATGTTTAAGCTAAATAATGTTGGCAATGCAGATGCTATTAAGTAATAGGAATACATTTGAAATGGTGCTGTACGCGGCTTCAATGCTAATGCTTGCAATGGCAATAGCTTAGAACATAATCTATGTATTAAATAAATGTGTAAATTGGATTTGGAAATATTCATGGGGACAGAGGGCTGGAGGAGCCTCTTGGGTCTTTGAGTCCAACTCTCTGTTATCACAGGCCCAGTGTCATATAATCCCTCTCATAAACTTGTGTTATCTTTTTCATGTGCTTAAACGTGCTTCTCCCAGGATCTAGAGGAGGGACTTGAACTATCTTTCATCTCAGTTCAAATGTCTGCTTTGAACAGGGTAGGAATGAAATCTGAACGTCACAGTTGTCTGAGCATCCTAATAACTGTCGTACTGGTGGCTTTTCTCTTTCTTACATTCCCTTTCTCAGTTCAATTGAACTGTCACTTCTGCATCCCTGGAGACAGGGGTAAATGGAATTTTAATGTATTAAAAACTACAAGTAAGCTACATATAGTTTTTTACCTATCTTAGTGTCCTGGTTTCGGCTGGGATAGAGTTAATTTTCTTCCTAGTAGCTGGTATAGTGCTGTGTTTTGGATTTAGGATGAGAATAATGTTGATAACACACTGATGTTTAGTTGTTGCTAAGTGGTGTTTACACTGGTCAAGGACTTTTCAGCTTCCCATGCTCTGCCAGGTGCACAAGAAGGGGGCACAGCCAGGACAGCTGACCCCAACTGGCCAAAGGGCTATTCTGTACCATATGGCGTCATGCTCAGTATGTAAACTGGGGGCAGTTGGCAGGGGGGCAGCGATCACTGCCCAGGGACTGGGTGGGCATAGGCCAGCGGGTGGTGAGCAATTGCATTGTGCATCACTTCTTTTGTACGTTCTTTTATCTCATTATTATTATTATTTTCTCTTCCTTTCCTGTTCTATTAAACTGTCTTTATCTCAACCCACGGGTTTTACTTTTTTTTCCGATTCTCTCCCCCATCCCACCGGGGGGGGGAGGGGGGGGAGGGTGAGCGAGTGGCTGTGTGGTGCTTAGTTGCCAGCTGGGGTTAAACTGTGACATTTAGGAAAACCTTCAACAAGATTCTGGGCAGCTGGTCGACCAATGCAATTTTTTTGCACGACAAAGCCAAAAGATACATCTGAAAAAACAATGTGTATGTATGAACTAGTGTTGTCTGGGGTGATGTGCTCGGTTCCTGAGAGTCCCGATAAGCCTAGCTGACTACTGTTGCAATGAATAATTCACTGTCTCTAAATTTAGCTATGATCTATGTGATTGTGTTGTGAGCTTGAAACATATTCACATACATCATGAACTTGAGCTTTAACAGCCTTCGCCTTCCCCCTCTCACAAAAATGCCCTTCTGACCTCAAACTCTTCTCCAAGTGCATTACTCTTTCAGCTGTACCAGGGTGTTAGGGTACACAGTTCATCAGTTTAGGTATCTCAAAGATTTTTTTTAAATCTTAAAAGACTTTTCAGAGGCTCCTGTGAGATCATGGAGGAATTCCAAGGACACTGTCTTGTTTGGCCTAGGAAAAGGTTAAAGCTGAGATACTGTTTTTATTTTATAGACTATCCAGTGATTTGACTATAGAAAGACATAAATCTTCCTTTGAAGAGGAACCGTTTTAATTTTATTAGATAGTAGATATGTTTAATTAAGGTCAGCGTTTATCCTGTGCTCCCTTCCGCTTTCCTGGCATCTAGCTGATGCAGGGGAGGAAACCTTCAGCCTCAAAGTGAGGCCAGGCTTGGAGGGAGAAATAATATCTTTCATTAGACCAGTAATTTGGTTGTAAAAAGCAGATGAGTTTGCAGGCACATGTGCCCTTCAGATTCAAATATAAAAGTCACAGAAGCCACACAGGGAGAGTATACTGGCATAAAAATCCTGATGAGGTTGTGAGTGGAAGCAGAATAGATACCTGAGAGTGGCTGGACCAGGAGACCATGGGGTGGTATCAGCACTGGAGCAGAAGGAAGATGAAGTTGCTTTTGGAGATGGGAAACAGGAAGGTGGTTGTGATTTATGTCAGAGAAGAAGAGCTTGAAGATCCTCCAGAAATGTGGAGGGAGGTAGAAAGATACAGAGCTTGAGACTAGGAGGAAAACAGGGTTTGTTGAGCAAACAGCCTGGGACAAAAAGCCAGGGTAGCATGTGCAGTGAAGGTGGAGGCTGGAGGAGGACCCTGGAAGAGGGGAGGTGCACCAGCTCTGGAGAGAGCTGCGTATGAAAACAAGGAGCGATTGGAGATGCAGGACATGGATATACAAATAAGGTAAGAACAAGTTGCTCAGAAAGAGAGAGGAGGAAAGGCTGGGATCCAACTGTAAACCTGAGGAGTAGAGCTGGGGTTGAGAAAGGGAGTGAAGGACAGGGAAGAGACAGTACCAGGGGAGGGGCACAATGGAGTCTGAAATGCAGAAAGGAGCAAGCTATGGACACATGGGGAAAAAAATCTGTACTCCATAGAGGCTTTTCATGTCAGAACCAGGAAGCTTGAGACTGCTGAGTCTCGGCACTGTGAGCTCTACCATGAGTCAGTTAAACTACTCCTGTTGTTGGCTACCGTGCTAGTGCAAGTGGCAGAGGAGTTTTGTCTACTGCATTGCAACTGTGACAGTTCCCGTAAGAAGCCATAGGATGAAGTTTCTGGGTTCATCATTTGCTTTCATTAAATCTAGATTACTCCACCAAACCTGCTGCATTGGGAGCTCATCATTAAGACTACCATACCAAGTAACTAAGATTTAGGCAATGCCATAGTCTAGGTAGCCTATTCATCATGTTTTTGCTTTCCCATAACTAATTTGCCATCATGAAACAAGGGTACCAGTTAATATCAACTGTATTGTATTACTGTGGCGTAGGTATGAAAAATTCAACTAATGCTGCTTAATTAGTGTAAGGAAGAAAGAGTTCCAGTCAAGAGACCTGGTAATCAGCTGTTTGAAGGCTCTGCATACACTTTTGAGTATGGAAATGTCTCTGGAAATGGCTTTGGAAATGGCTCTGTCCCTTCAATTTTTAAGAAGGAGTTTGGTAATTTCTGTTCCAGCACTTGCAGTAGAAATCTTATGATGTTGTACAAGAAAGACACAGGCCTGGAAAACTTGTAAATAATTCCAGTATGTTTTGATTAGATTTGGGAAGGCAAAAAAAGGGTTTGGTTATAAGGCTTCTCTGGTGAAAGCTAAGATGGGCTCTATTACAAATCTTAATGGATGTCAAGCCTCAAAATCTTAAAGTTTTCTAAATTTGCCCAAGTGTAATTTTAAATTAGGCCATCAGACTTGTTTTGAGTGAGAGAAAAAGTAGACATAAATGAGCCTGAGTGCTTCAGTGAGACAGAGATGATAGGGCTGAAAATGTTTCTGTAATTTTAATGGACGTGAGATTTATGTACTAGGCAAACTACATTATAATAGAATTTTCATGAATTTGTCTTCTTAAGAATTTCTCTCTTTTCTCCATTTGTCTGCATGGGTGTGAAAGTCTATTAATAATAAATAGTATTATACTGAAATTTTTTTTTCCAGTTTTGACCCATTGAGCCAAATGAAACCTTTTCATGATAAATCAAGTGCAGAAAGAAAGATACTGCCTGTTAAGCATTTCAAGTTGCCAGGTCCCAGAGCCTAATCTCTGCTGTAATGGTGTGAACAGCGGGTAGTCTAGGGAAGGGAAACAAAGCATACAGAGAGGCTAATTTGACTCACATGTAAATTTGGGATTGGCTGAAATGGGTCCTTCAAAACCTGCCTTCTTCAGCCCTTCAGAGAATTTTAGCTTCTTTTTGGCAGATGCTGTTTTAGTAATAAGAAGCCTCTGAATATCTGATACCAGACCCAGAATATGGACTGAGAATTCCTCTTTTTCTCACCTTTGCCCTGACTTCAGGAAGAACATCCATTGCATTTTTGCAGCCGCTAGAAAGATTTTGCCTGTTTGAGTGCATAGATTTATAGCAATGTTTAATGAATGAGTGGCAGTGGTTTGCTTATCAGGCCACGTAACCATGCAGACCTTTTCACTAAAGCAAGGTCAAAGTGAGCTTTGCTGATGCCTTTTTAAAAAATGATTGCTATTTATCAAACGTATATAAAATTATACATGTTCCTTTTCCAGGTTAAGTAAAGGTGGCCCGTCCACCTAAGTAAAGACTGGTAATTAATGTCTTTATAGACATTAGGCAGGATAGACGACACGTCATGATTCTGAGCCCATAACATCCCTACATACTATCAATACCCTAACACAAGCTTTTGTTGTCCTTGGCAGCTTTTGTCACCATTGGCATTCCTGGGGGGTCTGGCTCCTGCCTTTGATAGGTAGATAGAAAGAGTCAGTTTATTAACAATTCATTAAATGATATGATTACAATTCAATAATTCATTAGGATCTTAAAATAGTCCATGCTTGACTAGCAAATATATGTACAATGTCCACTGAAGAAAATAACGCCTGATTTGATAAACAACAAGCGACCTTTTCCTGTCGGGAAGTGGAGAGTCCTAATTCTGCTAACAACTCGTAATTGCCTTGATACCATTTTCCACGTGCACCTAAAGGAAATCCTATAAATTTGGTAGTGTTGGTATTCATCAGTTCTGGAATTTGATCTTTTAGATGTTGATGTTTCTTAACTTTCTCTGCCGCTGTATCAGCCAATGATGTTAATTTACTCTCATACCTAACTGTGATGTCAACTACTAGGGCCTGATCTTCTTTAACAAATACTAAGTCCGGCTTATATAATTAATTTTGTTCATCTTTCAACAGCAGTTCCTGGAATACAATCCATTCTTTCTTTTTGGCCTCATCTGCCAATAATTAACATAGTTGATTATGTCTTTTGATCCTAGAGTCTTGTACCGCTGGACAATATCCAATAATATGCGAACAGGTCTCATTCTCTGCCTGACAATGTTGGCACGGTTTAATTTGAGTCTCTTGTCCTCCCCTTGCTAAAAATTCTCTTGTGGGGTAGATGTTAGCTCTCAGCTGTAACACCGTGATGAGCTTTCTGTGGGGAATGCCTCTATAAAATTGCAACCAGTTGTTACTGATTTTATCCCTCTCAAAGTTGGAAATTCCACAGCCCTGGGATACCAACTTGGTCCAGTTCACAAATTCCTGTCTTCGCCAGTTACAGGGTCTCAGAAAGATGACTTTTGGAGTGGCCATCTCCCGTTCTGAGACTGGTTCCTCACTGCCTAGTTCCTCTGATATCACCATATCTGCTTTCAGGTCCCATATAGATGGAACTTTATTCTTATCTCCTCCTGCTGCAATCCACAATCTTTCAAGTTCTTTCTCGATACCTTCCTGACAAACCTCTGCTCTTATTGACTCTCCTGAAGACTGCGCAATTCTGTGTAGTCTTTGAGCTTGTACACTGGGAATCAAACCCGAGAGCCTGGTAATACCTAAACCTCCATCCTGAGTGCTGGAATACATGATGGCATCACAAGTACTGTCTGGAAGATGTAACTATTCCTTGACGGCTGTTCCAATTGCCAGGTCAAGGGTTTCTAGGTATGTAGCTTTCACATTGGCCTGGTCTGCCAAGTAGATCAATCATGGAATAGTATATCCTTTCAAGATGTCAACTTACTGAAATGGTTTTAATGCAGCCTTCCCAATTCATTGTAACCATCCATTCACTTTCCCCAGTAGCTCCAGTTTTGATATTGCAATCCATGGGTCAATACATAAGCCCAGCTACTTCTCAGAGCTACCAGGCTCAGTCATTGAGGGGGGTGCTGTTAATTGTCCATGAAGGACAATCATTGATCATATGTGAGTCTTTTGTTGGCTGGATGTAAAAGCATGGCACTTATCCCCTTGTGTCTTGAGGCCAGTTAGTTTGCAAAAGACCTCCAAAATGTCGATGTTTTTCTGCATTCCTTCCCATGATCCACTCAACAGTACCAAGTTGTCTGCAAAAGCCATAGTTATATTTTTTGAACAGTGTTGGAACCCACTTCCTTCCTCCTCCAACTTACACAGTAGGGGGCCCACAGATAAGTTAAAATGGAGGACATCGGATTGCCCTGTTTTACACCAATCTGAATCCTGATGGGATCTGACTGTTCATTCTTCAGGTCAATACAAGTACTGATGTTATGATACAGATTTGTAATCAGGGCAATAATATGATCGTCCATGCTCTTCTGTTTAAGAGCCAAAATGATGTGAGAATGCCTCATGGTGTCAAAGGCCTTCGCTAAATCAGCGAAGACTACCCCCAGGGGCTGATGTTCCTTTCTAGCTTTATGAATTAAAAGCTGTAATAGTTTCAAATTTTCTGCACATCCTGATGACTTAATGAACCCACTTTGTTGTGGATTAATGGGACATGCCTTAGTCAACCTTGCTGTTAAAATCCTTGAGAACAACCTTAAAATGGTTGATCCGATGGTAATTGGCCACCAATTATTGATGTCATTCCAGCGCTCCGGTAATGCAGATTGTGACATTAATACAGTCTGACATTCTCTTACCATGTCCTGTATAGTACCAGATACCAACCATAGATTGAAAAATTCCATTATTCAGATATAATGAGGAGCTATCTTAATAAGATCTCTCAAACTAAGCCCATCCGGTCCTGACGCTGCCTTCTTACTCATCTCCTTGATGTTTTTAGAGATTTCTTTTGCTGTGAACATGGCTTCGAATGCAGAGTTGTCCACTTGGCCAACAGTTCTAAAAGCACCTAGGCCCTTGAATGTTCCCGGCAATTCCCATCTCGACTTGAACACCTTGTGTACCTCGTCCAGTGGTATACCACACCTCAGGGATTCCACATTCTCCAGGATAATACCAGCAAGTTTCCCTCTATCCAGGTAAACCAGCCACTGGAATTGTAGGAATTGCCCCCGCTTCTTGGCCCTTTTCTTCATCCACTCCTTTGGTGGTTCCGAAGGAGCAGCCCTGCGGGCCCCTTGGTGCTTCCGACCTTGGCTTGCTTTCAACTCGGTGGACTTCATAAATGGGCATGAATAGCCATCCTCTACTGCCTCATCAATCAATGCTGATGGATATTCATTCCCTTCGATCACCTTTTCAAAAGTTCCCTGAAGAATGGGCAGTTTTTCAGATGTTATCCAATCTGAAATCACTCTTGGATAATGGGACCCGCAGTCCTCCTTCTACACTCGATCCAGTGTCCACAGGATGTTCTCGTTCTCATTCTAGGTATTTCCTCCACTCTTGATCTTTTTCCCTTCTTTTCACAGGACTCTTATGAAGTCCTCTTCTCTTGTCACTTATCTGTTTAGTTGGTTTTGATGGAATATGTTCTGCAGTCAACTTGTTGATGTTCTTACTTCCCTCATACTGTTTATCCAATTTCTGCAACAACTCCACCTCTTCCTCCATCCAGCACTGCCGATGTACCCCTCTTTCAGTACTCTCCTTTGGGCAGGAGGCGATGATCCGCTCAATATTCCTGATAGCTGCATGGGCCAAGCGTTTATGCTGTCCCAGGCCGGTTTTTGATTTGAATACTCTCCCATATTCCCCACAAATCAAGCCCTCCACTGGGGTGGCTTCCATAGCCCTCTTGCACTTTGGAAAATGGCAGGCAATACTATCATGTTTCACATTCATTTTCCCACATCTGGCACAGTGAAACAGGATCTTTCTTTTTCCATGGGCTCTCTTCAGATGTTCAGTCAGTCCCGATATTTTTCCTATCCAGTTCCTGCAACATGGACATGATGGATTCTTGTCCAGGACCTTCACCACCGGTGTGCCCTCCGTTGGCAGGTCAATGTTAGAACCCAGGACAGGTGTTAATGGCAATGGAGAAGGTGGGTCCATGGCCCCTAGAGGTGAGAATTCCCCTTCCTCTTCTCTCTCCACCTCTCCCAGGCGCGGGCTGATGTTAATGCCTTTGAGACTTGGAGAGGTAGGTACCTCATACACCTCTGGAAACATGGCCAACCTATCAGCCCAGGTGGAAGGATGACACCATTCTAATCCCTCAATCTTTGAATTACTAAACTCCAATCCCTTCAAATTTAATCCCTCTCCCACCAATTTTTCATGGTCTTTGTTGTTTTTAGTGACCACTTTATCCCACAAGTCCATAGGACTTTTTTGTGTGGCCACTGATATGAACATAACCCGCATCAGCTGGCCCGTTTCACCAAATTTGGTATGAGGGTGAGCTAAAGCCAGACAGCACCACCCTCCAAAGCTGACACCTTTTTAAAAAGTGATTAGAATATAAATGCCAAGTCTAGTTAAAAAAATCAGCACAGCTGGCTGTAAAACCTAAAACATTGCTGCAATAGTCACAGCTCAGAAAGACCACAAGTGAAACAAGCTTGATAAATTCAAGTGGATGGGAAAAGGAAGCTTCTGGAGGCAGCATAATTGCCTTTCAAGCAGTTCTGCTGAGTCTTCAGGAGGAAAAAACAGGCAGTGGGATATATGTTGTGTGTTGGTATGACATGTTTGACTTAGCTGCTCAATGGGACAACAAAGTCAAATGATTTTGAATTGCATAGTGGGAAATGACACTGGTCATTTAGGAAATTAGTAATTTTCTTGGACATGAGGCAACCAGGGATAGAGTACAACGGAATGTCCTGGGCAGCAGATCACTCCTGTCCCAGGGACTCCCACTGTGTGAAGTGTGGCTCTGCCACCGAAATGCGTTGTCACATCTTCTTTCCAGTTGCTCAGCAGAGACAAAGTTTTCCATGCTGAGCAGC
Organism: Ciconia boyciana; assembly: GCF_034638445.1. Taxonomy (NCBI): domain Eukaryota; kingdom Metazoa; phylum Chordata; class Aves; order Ciconiiformes; family Ciconiidae; genus Ciconia; species Ciconia boyciana. Next base: position 42,650,194 of record NC_132934.1, on the reverse strand, counting down.
AGAACATGTGTCTATATCAGGGTAGGTTTGTAAACCAGTTTTGAATCCTTTGGGAAGTTATACGTCACTTAAAAGCAATTAAAATACAGCATAATTTTAACTCTGGTTTTTTTAATGATCTGCTTTAAAATGTAGATGTGCCTAAGATTTGTTGAGTCAGATATGTATCTGGGTCAAAGTGGTGTCAGACTGCTGATTTACCTGGCAGCTGAGTTAGAGTGACTTAATTGTGGGTCTGGATTTCTGAATATGAAGAGAGGCATTCATAATCTTTTTATTTGTACTCCAGCTGAGAGCACAAATAACTGCTTTGTAAAACTGTAAGAAATGGGAAAAGAATGAGCAAGCAAGAGAACATTTGTGTTCCCACTACTACGTACAGATGGTAGCCAGTCTGAGCTGTAAATATTCCTGCACTATAAATCTATGCATAGCATATTACTTATAGGCTGTTCTTAAACAGTTTATCAATAGAAGTGTATTGATATATAGATTTTTTCATTCAAATATGACTATGCATAGAATTGTAGCAGCAGAATGTTAACCGTTAAATTGAATGCCAAATAGTGTTAGCAGGAGAGAGTACAAATGAGGAAGAACTGTACTGGATATTTGAAAAGAGTAGACTTATCTTTCACAGGATGAAAATGAAAATATTGACAAGAACTCTACCAACTATGACTTGATGTTGGCTGAGAAATTATAATGGCCAGTTTCCCAGTTAGGATGCTAAGGTTGGGCTGTTAAATCTTTATGTAGACATGTAAAAAACAGTTTAATGCTGACATTCCACCTTATCCCCCAGAAGGAGGATGGGTTACAGATTTTTAGAGACATTAAATTGGTCTCAGTGCCTGATACATCATGTATCATGTTTTTGTTTTTCCCTTGAAGATTTATTTAAAATGCTGTGTCTATATCCATTCCTTAATCTTTGGAGAGTGATAATGTGAGAGGTTATGATTTATGAGTGATGAAGCAAACTGATAGTGTATTTGCCTTAAGTTTATATTTTAAATGCCAGTAGTTTGGTTAGTAGCAACTGATGGTATTTGGTTTCTTACTCAGTATACCCAAATGCAATGCACTGAAAATGCATCACACCATAAAAACATATGTGACTTTTCTTTTTTTTCTTTTTGCATGAAATGATAATTTTCCAAGGGGAGCTTATAGCTGAGGAAGAATAACAACTTTGAGAAATAGAGTCATGAAGAGACTGATGAGCTGTTTGGTGAGGTATTTGGGTTTGTGTAAAATGAACGTTAATATTTAAATTTCACCCCATAGAACATTAAACCATACAGAGAGGTAAGGCCATCACAAGAGCTCATTCTGAAATCACATTATGATTTTAACAGTCTCCTGATAGCCAGATAAAATTAAACAGAGGGAAAAAATCTGTCATGTTAAAATCAGAAATGAGGACAATCTGTCAAATCTAAACCCAGAGACAACTGTCTTTAAAGCTGGAAGTGGTATCTAATTCTGTGATTTCATTCCAATATTAGTTGCTACTCATTAGAGTGAAACATGCCATGTACTTTACAAATGCAGTTTATTTTTCTGCTTAAGTAACATCCATAGTCAAGTCATATTTTCACTGAACACCCAAATCCCTCAAATTTATTGGAATTTTTATGGGATTTTTTTTTTAACACTTTGGTTTTATATGACTAAGCAGCTATAAAACTTGGTTAAAAAAATCAGCATCACAAGTTAGTTGTGACTGATTGGAAACAGTACGTGACATTGGCTTTGTTCCCTGTTTGACTGGGTCTCACTCCTACAGAAGTAGGGGGATTCCACAAAGTAATTGGGGTTTGAATTCCTGGAAGAATAAAAAAGGCTTGTGGAGAATATTACAGGACAAACATATGGAAGATTTACAGGAACAAAGACTTTTCTTTCCTGAACCTTGAAAGAAAAAAAAGTCCATATCAGATTATAATGTTTATGATGGGAATATTTAATTTTGGTATAACCACTTGTAACTGTCTTATTCTAAGAAATAGTGTTGATCAATGAGTCTTAGAGTACATATGAAGAAAAATTGTAAAATACAGTTTTGTAATGAATATACCTGACTAAATTTTTGCAGTCAGTGCAAAAATTTTGGATGCCTTTAATGCATATATTGGCTTACTTCTTGTGGTCAGAGGGTTAGGAGGAGGAAGAAACTGAATCAGTTATTTTTTCAAATAATTTGTATCATATTCTGAACTATGAAAATATGAGGCTTAAACTAACAGGTGTGAACAGATGTCACTGAAAATAATTTTTAAATCTCCAAAGTATGGAAATTTATTTTTGATTTTTCAAAATGAGTATGATATATTAAAAAAATACTGCTTTCCTTTTAAGTATTTTGTTATCCAACAGAAAAGTTACTCTGTTTTGAGGGTTCTGTTTAGCATGAATGATCTGGTGGGAAAGCAAAGAACTCATGACTGTGGAAACTCCCCCACTCTTGTTTTGATCAGGAAAAGTTAAGTCGTTCAGTAAACTCTTATCTTTTGTAATGAAAGCAGAATTTTGGTTTCAATACTGAGCAAGCCGTCAAAGCTGGTTTCTTTAAGAAATAAAACATGATCTCTTTTCTGTGATGGCCTCCCTATAGTTGTATTTTTAGTCTACTAAGTGTGGTGGGGAAGATTATTGTTTTTTTTTAAATTGTTTTAAATTCCAGCAACATGCATGTATTAAGTCTCATAATGTGCCTGTGAAGATATTTATTTAAAGCAACATTGTCATCTTTTTTTCTTTAAAGGCAATTCTGTACCTGCATTAGAGAATATTAAATGTTGTATTTCCAAGGGCTTATTAAATATTCAGTAGTTTTCTTTTTCTCTAGTAAAGTGTGTCAAGGGCAAGCCTTCTAACTCCTGGAATGAAACTCAAATGAACTAACTGAACCTTAAAAGCTGCTATTGAATACTCACATTAGAAAATATTCATTACACAGTGAGGGGACTTGAAGGAGGAGGTGTTGAGATCCAACCCCAGAACAAGTTGTATCCAGACAGGATACAGAGTCTTTCTGGGAAAATACTGAAGTATTGTGAGAGTTTTCGTTCAAAACTTAACTATGAAACAAGAAGTAAGGGTGACTGTGACTACCAACAATTAACTGTACATTAACCATGTCACTGACTATGACCTGTCCATCCTGGAATACTAAATAATGTGTAGAAATGTGTAGAAATACTAATGTGTAGAAATACTAAATAATGTGTAAGCCTGTTTTAAGGGTGCGGGATGCACAGACAAAACCTATCTTGAATATGGAGTAGTATAAGTCTGATTTTATGAATATGACTAACACACCTGAGTGTGAGGATCAATTTCTAGTTCTTTTGCTGGTTTATTTGGGCTGTGTCTAAGCTGATAAACCTTAGAATGACTGAAGTCAGGCCCTGGCTCCATCACAGGACAACAACAAGTTGTGCAACCAGTCCCATGTCTGAGTTTGCGTTGGAAAGGAAACTTGGGCAGGTGGATTAGATGTGAGCCATCATCCTCTGACCAGGCGCCCTTTCCTACTGTGAAGTCCAGACATGGCCTACAAGACTGTTGTCAGGTCATTTGCAGCCACGATTTTTAAAATGACCTTAATTTCTTCAAGGCACTTTAGGAGCTATGTGCAAGGTAAAACATAACATTGGACACACAGAAGTTCTGATAATCCACAGACTGCTCAATTTGCAGTCCTAGAATTGGTTGTCATTTTTGAAATTGCTTTAAACTCCGAGCACCTCAGTTCCCCATGGGACACTGAATTCAAAACAGGAATCATAAAGTTTTCTACTTCCAAGAAGCTATGTGCAGGCATCTGACACGCATTTTAGATTTATGTGCTTCATTAAAAATCAAGTCGTAGATGATTAATCCACTTACTGTGAACATTAGTAGGACTCAGCAACAGAGCTTGGCTGGTGATCCCATCAACTAGAGAAGCTAGGAGCTGGAATCTGTACCAATGTTGTCTGAAATGTGATGCCAACACACATGAACAAAATTGGGTGCACACTGCATTCAAAATGTGAGCAGAGGGAATCAGCAGCCTACTGAGAGCTTTAACTACCTAATGAGGAACGTTCTGCATGCTGTGTATTACATACTGAACATTTTTGTAACTTTTAGCTGCTCTCTTCTGGCAAAAATGGACTGAACTTTTTATTAATTCAATTTGTATTAATTTCAGTTTTGAAAAAGGCTGGTTTGGTGGCCCTGGGGTGTCTGAACAACCTTTCTCTCACTTAGAAAAGTGTTGTCCCTCAGGAAAAAAAGAAAACCTAAATGAAGAAAGATAACTTTATCTCATCCATTGAAACGAACAAGAAAAATAATTTTTAAAAACTTTTAAGGAATGAGAAAAAGATCCTGATTATTTGGATCTTATTTGAAAATTTTTCTTCAACTTTTTTTCCAAAGCCATGTGCTTGGGCCACAGTCTTTGGTTTAAAAAAGGGGGTCAATGAAGCTGTTTTGCTGTATACCAAAGCTGATTTTGTCTTGCAACTAGTCAAAACCTAAGTTTTCTGAACTTCTCACAGTGAAAGGTTGCTAATGATTCAAACAAAAAATTGTCTCTTGCTGTGACCTTTCTGAAATTATGATCAGGCTAGCTCCTTTTAGATTTGTGTGCTCCACAAAAAAAAAAAACCACAAAAAGTTGTGTGCGGTACCCCAATTATTGTGGACATTAGCAGGACTGAGGAACAGAACTTGGTTGGTCCCACCCACCAGAGAATTTGGGAGTTTAAATCTGTACTGACTTTGTCTGAAATGTGGTGCTTGCCCACATGAACAAAAATGGATGGGTTTTTAGAGGCTCATTACCTTCAAAATGAGAAAAGATGGAATTAAGATGAAGCAGAAGGAAAGCATAAAGTGAGGATAGCCCATGACTTAATTTAATTTCTGTCATTACAACTGTTTCTGGAAAACACGCTAGAGTCTTTTCAACACATTGCCTAGTATTATGTAATATAATACTAAGGAAATATCTTTGTTAATGTAAAGTAAATCCCTAAGCATTTTTCTTTGACTGATAAAATATTCCTTTTTGCATTGGCCATTGCATTTTCTTCTTGCATGTTCTCTGAACCTTCTGACTATTGCAATAACATTGTAGGTGTTCTTGTGTATGAGGTTTCATCATGTTAGGTGCTGTGCAAGCTCTGTCCAGAATGTCCTGATCCAAGGAGTTTACAGTTTAAAACAAAACGCAACGAGAGATAAAAGGAATGAGTGTCTTTGCTTAAAATTAGTGATGTATATGCTATTGTGTGCATGGAGAAATGTGTACATCTCATTGTTTTACATTGCTATGAATGGAAATTGTGGGATTATCAAGAAATCTGTCACCAGATTAATAGTTTTTTCTTGCCTTTGTTTGTTCTAACCTCTGAAAGATGATTGACTTTACGATAACAAAGTAGGATACTCAGTGGATTTTGGAAATGACTGAATGTCTTTTTCCTTTAGGGATAATAAAGCACCATTGAATGTAGGTGCATAGTTAAAAATTTCGATCTGCTTTGCCAAGTGCCGAGTGCCAAGTGCACTGTGGCCTTTCACAGTGTCATTGTTGAGCAAAAGAGTAATAAATAGCTTGTCAGGCAGTTCTACCTGTAGTTAATCCCTTGGTATTTGGCATTTTTTTTAGAAAAGATCTGAACCAGAATGGCCTCTCTTTCTGAAATACAGAAACAGGTGCTAATTATTTACATACTATTAGATTCAGTGCACTGTTGAATGCATAGTTAATCCTTATATCTGAGTTGTTGGTAAATTTTAGTTTGGCTAGGTTGAATGTAATTTTCTGTTCTTTTCAGCCAAAAAAAGTTCACAGTTGTCGGAAATCACTGAAGTGTTGCTGTTAATGAGGTTGCCCAATATTTTATCTATTAAAAGTTCCCACCCAGATTGCAAACTACAGTGCTGACTTAGCTTTGGTGATTCTCAGCCTCCACAGATTTGTTTGCTTTTTCCCTCCTTCACTGTGTAGAAAGATGCTAGAGGATGCTCTAGGAGCCTCCCAAGGGTCATTCTTAGCCTACTGGTGGCTTAGAGTCTGATAAATTCTCTATCCATGTTATGGAGAGGTTTTGCAAAGATGTGCTAAGATTAATTCACTTGGGTCATATAAATCTGGTTGTATTTGCTGACTCTAGTTGTCTCACACAAGACTGAGGCTTTTTTTCTGTATGTTGGTGTCAAGTGCCAGGAATAAATAAGCTATGAACTTGCAGCAATTTTGTAGTTGTGCTGGTTTTGGCTGGGATAGAGTTAATTTTCTTCATAGTAGCTAGTATGAGGGTATGTTCTGGATTTGTGCTGACAACAGTATTGATAACACAGGGATGTTTTTGTTATTACTGAGCAGTGCTTACACAGAGGCCTTTTCTGCTTCTCACCCCACCCCACCAGTGAGGAGGCTGGGGGTGCACAAGAAGCTGGGAGGGGACACGGCTGGGACAGCTGACCCCAACTGACCAAAGGGATATCCCACACCATATGTTGTTATGCTCAGCAATAAAACTAGGGGAAGAAGAAGGAAGGAGGGGACGTTCGGAGCGATGGCATTTGTCTTCCCAAGTAACCGTTCCATGTGATGGAGCCCTGCTTTCCTGGAGATGGCTGAACGCCGCCTGCCCATGGGAAGGAGTAAATGAATTCCTTGTTTTGCTTCGCTTGCGTGCGTGGCTTTTACTTTACCTATTAAACTGTCTTTATCTCAACCCACAAGTTTTCTCAAGCTGTGGGGGGCTTAGTTGCCGGCTGGGGTTAAACCACGACAGTAGTTAAGGCAAAGGCAGAAAAGCCTGTTCGGTAAAAATCAGCCAGACAGTTTAAGGTTGTTTGCTTAGCTCGTGACTGGATGATAAGTGTTCAGTTCAGTCCCTGAGTCAGTCCTTTCTGAAAGATAACAGATTTAGAGCGTTAGTAATTGAGGGGCTTGGTGTAATAACTTTGTTTCATTGATTGAGGAAAGGAAACCATAAATAAGCTGCAAATCTCTGATATAGGTAGATATATGGGTTTTTTTGATAGATAGATATATCTTGTGAGTCTGAATATAATAAATTTGCCAGGCCTGCATTCCAAATTTAAACTTGTTTCTCAGAATAAAAGCAATTCTCTCTACCAGTTGTACAGACAACATTTCGTTGTCTAACTAATGTTCTCTGTTAGAAAAATGCAACTATTCAGTATTGTACCAGCCCATATGAACTCCTGTGGCACACAGTACTAAATCTGAATGCTAAACTAAATTCGGTGATTGATACCTGAAGTATACTTGTGGCTGCTGTTCTGTCTCCCTTGCAACCGGATTTTTTTCAATGAGATTCAAGATTTTAGTGTAGTAACATACCAGCATCCTGCTGCCACATTTTCGCTTGCCTGGACCACTGGAACCTGGACTGTAAGCTGCCCTTTCCAGTAGGGTGGTAGTAGAGAATATGGTACTTTTTTCTACTTGCTGGGCTTCTTTAAGGTACTCAGTTTCAGGTTGGGAATTAACGCATTAAAAGAGTGATACCCTGAGTGATTTGTTAGTATTAAGGGAAACATAAAATACATGAAGTTTATTTACTAAAATAAGTAATATTAAAAAGGATGAAGAGCCTGCCTCAAGCTCTGAGATCCCTATCTTTTTTTTTTTTTTACTAGCAAGTAACAGTTTAAAATTATAAAAACCCAAAACCAAAAGAGTTAGTCATTTGCTGCCATTTGGAAGAAATGTATTTTTTCTTGATATTATGCAATGGTAAAATTTCAAGCTGCTAGATATGTGAGGAAACACATAGGCACTAGATATTTTCAAAAACCTGGTTAGGCATCTTTTTGTTTCTTTGGGCCCCTAACACCTTCAAAAATATTCAAGCCTTCAGAGAGTTTTTTCTGGGATAATACTGGCTATAAAATGTCTATTAAGCTGAAAATCCAGAATAACAAACACATTGATAACATGTTATAAATCCTGCCTCAGGGAGGAATTTAAACACATCATCTATTCATGTACCACACCATTGCTGTTGGAGTGCTAACATGTTGGTAAAGTGTTGTCACTTAAAAGAAGTTAACCATTGTAGTAAAGGAACAACTGCTCTCAAAATACCTTTTCATTTGGCGTGTTTTATGGGGTGTAAGAAAGTTTATCTCCCTCTCCAGCTGTTTGGCTCAGTGTTAATTTTTATGAGAACCTTTCCTGGATGTTCTCTTTTCTTCAATGCTTGACTTTGATGACTGAGTTGAAGATCAGGCAGTAAATGTTTTTTAAGTCCTTAACAATCCTCTGTGAGGGCTGTTTCCAGATTATTTAACTGTATTTTATCTATTCACGTGCCTTTACTAGAATTGAATTTGTATTTCCCTATTTGTTCAGACTATCCTGGATTTGTAACTTTGACAGCAGGATTGTGGATTGTAACACATTGGCAAAGCTCTGCCACCACAGTGAGAGAGGTTCTGCTAGGTTTTCTCTTAGTCCTGCCTAAGAGTATGAGTGATGGATGACTGCAAACAAAACAGGCTGTGCAACCAACTCTACCTGTAACACGGACGGCATCTTCTATCAGTAAATATCCTGTGTTTGTGAACCATAGAAAATCCAAAGGAAACACGGTGTTTGGATCTGTTCCTAGGACTTTCTGAGGTGCCCTTCAGGCCAGGTGTAAATTCCTGAACCATAATGTCAAGACCATTAGGGTCAGCCCCGTTTTCCACTATGTGAGAGGTGGACAGCCTCAAGTCTTGCTGTGGTTGGTGTGTATGGGGGCTGTTTGTAAGGTACCTTGACAATTGAAGGGAATTCAGATGATTTAGCACAGATTAAAGAATTTGTTGCCACTTTCTGAATGAGTTGCAGCCTGTCTTGGTGTCCATCACTAAGCCTTTTCCTGCTCCCAGATTCCTGACCTACATGTGAGAGCTGTCTGCTCTCCTCTGGCCTAGATGCAAAGTTTTATACACATGAATTTGTGAATCATTTGGGGATGAATCAGTAAAAGATTTATAATGATCACTGACATCGTTAGTATTAATGTGAAGAGCTGTGTGGTTCTGATGTCTCTTTTCACTCTTTTTGTTTCAGTTCATCGCCTTTGCCTCTTTATTCTTCATCCTAGTTTCAATCACAACCTTTTGCCTGGAAACACATGAAGCTTTCAATACAATTGTAAACAAAACTGAGCTGGTTGTCAACGGGACAGAAACTGTGCTACAGTATGAAATTGAGACAGATCCTGCCCTGACGTATGTGGAAGGAGTCTGTGTGGTATGGTTTACATTTGAATTTTTAGTACGTGTTGTTTTTTCCCCGAACAAACTTGAATTCATCAAAAACCTCTTGAATATCATTGACTTTGTGGCCATCCTGCCCTTTTACCTAGAAGTGGGCCTGAGCGGGCTCTCCTCCAAAGCTGCTAAGGACGTGCTTGGTTTCCTCAGGGTGGTAAGGTTCGTGAGGATCCTGCGAATCTTCAAGCTCACCCGGCACTTTGTGGGCCTCAGGGTGCTGGGCCACACTCTGCGAGCCAGCACCAACGAATTTTTGCTGCTGATAATATTCCTGGCACTCGGTGTTTTGATATTTGCCACCATGATCTACTACGCAGAGCGGGTGGGAGCCCAGCCTAATGACCCATCAGCGAGTGAGCACACACAGTTCAAAAATATCCCTATTGGCTTCTGGTGGGCTGTAGTCACCATGACCACCCTGGGATACGGGGATATGTATCCACGGACTTGGTCAGGCATGCTGGTGGGAGCCCTGTGTGCGCTGGCAGGGGTGCTCACCATAGCCATGCCTGTGCCTGTGATAGTTAACAATTTTGGGATGTACTACTCCCTGGCCATGGCAAAGCAGAAACTGCCAAGGAAGCGGAAGAAACACATCCCTCCTGCTCCGCAAGCCAGCTCGCCCACCTTCTGCAAGACAGACTTGAACATGGCCTGCAATAGCACACAGGGTGACATCTGCCTGGGCAAGGACAACCAGCTGATGGAGCACAACAGATCATCAGGTAGGACCCCACTGGAAATGCATGTCCTCTGAAAACACTTTATAGACCAGTATGTTTGGTAGGAGTCAGAAAGCAGCCAGTCTTTCTGCCAGGAGAAGACGTAGCTCCCACCCTTCTCCCCTCCAGTGTTTGCGTGTGTCAGTCTTGTAGAGGACAAAATAGGTATAGCGATGTTCCCAAACCTCTATGTAGCTGGTCTATACAGTTTTGCTTGCTCTGTTGAGAATGCTTTCCTGCTGATGATATCAACCTTTTCTTTTGCCTGTTGTTTGTTGCGTCATATGGATGTTTCTTGTTTTTCTGCATGACTTGTGACTATTTGAGCAGCCACCGTGTCCCACCCTGTTGGACTCCATGGTGTTTTGCCTCAGTGTCTGTCTCTTGTGTCAGCTTTGCCTGTGCCACATCGTGGCCTGTTAAGCAAGATCCTACAAAGAAGCAGTCATTTAAAAGGAGCAGGTGCTTTACATCAAAAGCCCAGCACTCAAAGGAAATAAGAAGAAATTCTCTTTCTAGCTTTCTTTCCATTTGGCATTCTGCTTCCCTGGCTAGGAGAACCTCCTTTGTCTGTGTTAGATGAGACATTGCATGATATTTACTATTAATTGAATGATAATAGCATAGCTGATGTAAAGTTTGTCAAGAAAAATGAAAATGACAGCCCCTCGCAACATCATGGTTATTAGTGTTGATTTTTATGATTTATATTACCTTATTTGTTAGAGTTCCAAATGACAGATAAGGAGTATTTTGTGCTAATCGCTGTGAAAATGCATATCAGATGACAGCCTCTGCCCCTCCAAGCCACTGCCCCATATTCTGTATCTCTTCAAATTAAAGAGTAAATTTTATCTCTCAGTATAATTAAAACAAATTTTTTAGCAGTAAGGATTTTTTTGTTTGTTTCTTGAATGTATTTATTTTTAAGCCAAGCACAATCTGATTACAAAGCTCACATACCAGTCATAAGACTCCTGTTGGAAAGCTGCTAAAGAATAATAAGAACAAAACCACCCATGACTGGTGTCATTCAGTAATTGAAATTTTTTAAAAAGAGTCTGGAAAATCAGTCTCTGAACAGTATCCATCTTTGGTCTGTTGCTCAGTTACTGAATAGCATTTATGTTCAAAGAAGCTTGGTTTCAGTCTCTGAGTGAATGTTCACAGACAAAGTTAACACAGCTTTTTGAACATCCTAAATATATTTAAGAGGATGGAAATCCTTGAAAGGACTCACACTGAGGGTGGAATATAGTTAGTTTTACAGTGCTTTGACTGATACCCACTTCCAGACAACATCTTTAAAGTGTTAGTGATAACAGCTTTTTTATGCCATCAGGTCCTACCAAAGGTATTCTGGTATGGAGGAGGCTCAGTGTGATCAGAGCAAAGAGACACTTTTCTGTGTCTGCAGCTGTATTTACAAGGTGTTATAATCCTTGAAGTTAGAGAGAAAGCAGATATGCAAAAAGGAGCCATTTAAAAGTGTTAACTTTCTCTTCAGTAGTGCCACAGCTCACATCGTGCACTGTAGCTTTATTTCTGGTAGACAATGCTATTAGAGACACTAGGAATTCTGTGCAGAACTTCAAGGCTGAATATAGCCCTTTGCATTACCAGCTCAGAAAAACACATGCTCAGGTTTAAGTGCAAAGGTAAAGCTGAAGTCAATAACATGCCGTTACCTGTTATGTGCTGTACTGAGCAGAGATTTTTTTTCTTGAAGTGTGGCCTGAATCTGAAATACTAGATAATTTTAAAAGAGAATCCTTTGGGAGTGCCAAATCAGGAGAGGTAAGAGTTTCGCTGTTTGACAAAATAAACTACAGAGACCAAAGACAGCATTTAACATTGGGTACTTATGATGACAAGCAGTGCAAGTGTGATAAGTATAGAAATGAAAGCTAGGTGTGTTATTAAACAGGTTTTAGTGCCAAATGTTGAAAATTTAACCCTCCTGGGGGAGGGGTTGTCTTTAAAATATGCTAAACAACATATTCTAAGCAAAAATGACTAACATGACCTCTTGTTTAGCAAAAAAGATAGCCAAAATAGTAAATACTTGTTTGAAATATCTGAGGCTGACTGTACTCTGAAAAGTTACAGTCCATAATAAGCAACTAACTGAGCCTTGATTTGATTATTTCTTATTTCATGTTAGTTTAGTATAACTTCATGAGTGCAAAGAAGAACAGGAAAGTCAACAGATCATTTGTTCTTGAATAAAAAATATACTTTTTGCCATTTTGTACTGATTAATTGTGAATTGCAATCTTGTTTTCTTCTAATGATTTACCTTATAACTATTTTTTGAGTGATGGGAATATCCAGCATTCAGCGTAAGCTCTTTGTGATGTCTCATTTCCTCATTCATTATTGTCTGTAAATGGGCATGGTGCTTTAACCAGTGTTATCAGGTGAAGACAGTGCAGGAAGTGAGCAGCCACTCTCACCTGGTGAAAGGCTCCCTCCCATCAGACGCTCTAGTACAAGAGACAAAAACAGAAGAGGGGGAACATGTTTCCTACTGACGACAGGTGATTACACGTGTGCTACTGATGGAGGGATCAGGAAAGGTATGGACTTCTTTCATTAGATCATAAGAGGTTACTCAGCAATGTGCTTGTGGAAAGCAATCTTAGAGTAAAATGATGTGCACAATGCTCTTAGAGGAAAGACTGTACTCACAATGTAACTTTTTTCTTTATTCCTAGTCATTCTTTTCCTGCTGTCCTTTTAGAAACACTCATCTCCTTTAGTCTTCACAAAATGTGCTTGATGTTGGACTCACATTTCACTTGTGTCTTCATTTGTCTGTTATCTTTAATGGAAAAGCCTGCAATTCAGACCTTGCTCATTCAACCACTCATCACTCAATACCATTTGTCATTCTAAAAGACAAATTAGTTATTTAATAACTTTGGTCTGCACTTAATAACTTAGTAAAAATTACAGCTGAATAAATTACACTTAAAAGGTTGAAATGTCAGAAGTAAGCAACGTTTTTGTTCTGAACACAGCGACGCTTTTCATATGGGATGCTGTTTAGATTTCTTTCAAATAAAAGTTTGAGTTCATAATGCCACAAAATGTTTCCTCATTGTAATACACCACTGGTGCTAACAGGTGACTGTCTACCCCAACCAGAATTCAACTACAGCAACCAATGTTTGATCTTGCAAGGTGCTAAAAATGCCTTTCTAGTTACTCAGCCTCTTCAAATCTGATTACTCACTGTTCAGTAGGATTGGGTTCCCCAGGTGGAGTTTGCAAAACCTTCTGTCATTATATGTATCACCCATGTGACTGATGGTGTGGCTACCCCATCAGGCCACAGCTGGCTGTGGCTGCAAACCTAACCTCAGGGCATAGCCCAAGAATCAGCAATGCCAGTGGTAGTCTTGCCATTTCCTTAGATAAGAATTGCTTTAGTTTCTTGGCAAATTGTATCATTACAACAGGTTTCACGTTCCTGAGTGCTGATGTGCAGTTGTTCACCTCAGAGTTCATCTGCAGTAGCCATGTGGCACTGGAGAAATATTTTTGGCTGAGATTTTTCTGTCTTTTTTTTTTTTTTTTTAACTTGCTTTGTGTACAGCAAACATAGCTGTCCCAGCCAGCCACAGACCCTAAAGGAATTCTCTTAGGTTATTCTGCAAATGCTCTTTTTACATTTCAAAAGCATGAGCTCAGCAGGTTAAACCTGTGAAGGCAGATATGCAACCAGAGTTCGATGTGTACGTTATTTGTAAAGAGCATGACTGTCTCTATGCTCCTGCGTTTTACATATTCCTGTATATAATGTTTAGATTAAATGGGACTTCGCAAACATGTTTTTGCACAGATTTAGGACACTTCCCACTGAGCGTATATCTCGCACTGTCTTCTCAACAACTAGGATTATTTAAAATATCTCTAATGGTAAGAGTCCAGTCTTTGAGGAGGTCAGGAACACCTGAATAAGGCCGATTGCCATGGCATCTTGCAAGATAAGGTTCTTGACTTCTTTTAGGAATGTTAGTATAAACATTTGAGTGCTGTGCACTTGGCAGTAACCATAACTAGAACAGATCAGAAATAATAAAAGAAGTTACCCATCAGCTACTAAAGATATATTCATGTAACAACAAAACACAATTTATATTGGGACCATGTGAATATTTTAATTTCAAAATCTAGATTCAAGAGAAAATTGTTTCATAGTTTTTACTAGAAAAATGGGGCTTGAGTTCAGAACTGACAGTTTCTCAATGAGAAATGTGCTCTTTGACTGGCTCTGATGATAACCTTAGTCTAAGCTAAAATGTTTTAGCCACTGGCTTTCAAGTTTATTTTATACAGAGTAGGGAAGTTAGCTCATAAGCAGAAAACATCTTCAAGTAACATCCAAATGGTTCTGAATACTTGAATTTAATTCACACTTCAAGTCTACTATTTTTTCATTTTATTTTTGCCTTTCTTTCTTTTGGTACATCCTTCTTGTTTGGTCGGTTCCTTGGTTGGTTCTTGGTTGTGTTCAATGATCATTTATTCTGAGCTGTTTTGCATTAACACCTTATCTCCATCTCTAAGATGATACTGATACAGAGATGATCCAAACCCCACTAAAATTCCTGGCAAGTACTGATTTCGGATCATGCCTCTATCTCTATTCATCTTGTGTATCTGGTTTTCATTTTTTAGGAGTTCCTGTTTTCTTTATCATCTTTACCATCTTCCTCTATCAGTTCTTTGCTTTTATCGTTAGAAAAGTAGCAGGAAAAATATTTTTAAAAAATACTTTCCTAGTTTCTGTGTAAAAAAGCTACCTGATTATTTTGATTTTTTTTTTGGTAAGCTTTATGTTTACGGGGGAGGTTAAATATATACACTAGCATTGTGCTTCCCCTCGATTCCCCTTTCAAACATGACTCTTTCTAATCTGTGTAAATACTTAGAGAAACTCAGAAACTGGAGGCTGTTTTTGAAATGTATCAGAAGTCTGTGAAGCATCACAGTCTAGCCTGCCCTTGCAATCTGGAGATAACATTGCACAACATTTTAGCAGACATGAGGTTATGCATTTGCTTTAAGTATAGTTTTACAGTATGCAGTTCTCAGTAGGTAAGAAATATGTTAATTTTCATTAGGGGAGAACCTAAGATATGATTTTTCATGAAGATGCTAGCAACTGTCTGTTAACTGTCTGTTATCTGGAGATCTGGAATTTGAGCCAGTAACTAGTTCAATAAGAAAAAAAAGTCTGGTGACATCCCGTGTAACGTTTAGCTGTATTGTCATTGATATTTTATAGTTTCTGTGGGAAAAGTCTCAGTATTTCACTGTAAGCCATTTATACCTGAATGTCTTAACCTGACAAACGCTTAAATGCATACTTCAAGGAAATAGGTAGTGCCATTGAAACCAATGGGACTTCTCATGCTTGCAGTGAAGCATGTATCCAGGTACTTGAAGGGTGAGGTCCTGTCCAACTTCATCTTCGTTGTATTTCCTTGCTAATAATCTCTCTCCAGAATGACGGGCTGATCCTTTTCTTCATAAATGGGCTTATTCAGGTGCTATTGAAAATACTTGAGTATGAAGATAGTGATGCAGTGAATAGCAATGCTTTTCTGTCATTTAACGGCATAGCCTCTACAAGGTGGAAACAATCTATATGTAACAAAAAGCAGGTAACTAGAGTTCACAGTGTATGTGAACAGAAATGTCTGCAAGTGCAATGTTCCCTCCAAATTGTGAAGCATTATGTGGTTGCCTCATTTAATGATTGATAATTTACTACTTGCTTATGTGGATTAATACCATTTATTTCATTTGAGTCATCTGGAGAAGGAGCACAACTATGGTTTTTTAAATTTGCCAGTCAGGAGGCATTCGCAAATATGTCAAACTCTGCTATCTTATTATACTTTAATATTAGACACAAAGTCTTAGGGTTAATTTTTTTGGAAGATGGAGCTTCTTTCCCATATTATCATTCAGTCCTCCGCAGAAGTGATTTACACATACTGTATGCAATTTATCTGGTTTTTGTTTTATTTATTTTTAAAGAAAAATTGTCCTTTATTAGGAATTGGGTTTAGCAGAGATTATACCATTCTAACAGTTTTTATAGTCTGTCTTAATGGGTTTTGGATTATGCTTAGCCAGACAGCTCACCCAGTAACTCTGTTGGCACCCTTTATCTTGCACTCTGTGCAACCCTGCTGAAGCCAATAGAGTGGCATTGAGTGCAAGATGGGATGTGGATGAGCAGGTCAGACCTCTTGTGTGATGGTCTGTTTAATTTTCTGGGAAAGAATAGCTGCATCAATTTGTCAATAATTTTATTTATTAATATCTTTTGGTAGTAATGTGTCTCAGCATTGAGTTCTTTTCCAGGCAGATTCCCTCTGAGTCCCAGATAGCTCCTTGGATTACATTACATTGTATTGTTTGTCTTTGTCTATTTTTTGGCTGAATTCAACTGATGTCTGTGCATTTTCTCATACAAGGCTATGAAAAATCTCGAAGCTTAAACAACATAGCTGGCTTGACAGGCAATGCTCTGCGACTGTCTCCAGTAACATCACCCTACAGCTCACCTTGTCCTCTAAGGCGCTCTCGGTCTCCCATCCCTTCCATCTTGTAAACCAGATGGCATCAATCGGCTACATAGAATTAATTCAAATACTGTTTAGCACATATTGGAAATAAATGTAGCATTAACCATAGGCTCCACAAATATGGTGTAACTCCTGCATGATATAACTGTCAGTAGTAAGAAATGCCACTTGGGTAGCTGAAGATTTTTATCTTAGCTTTTAAAGATTACCTGAGGTAGCGCTTCTCCTTTTATCTACTATATTGTCCTACTTTCCTGTGGCAATAAAAGGACAGTCAGTGGATGCCATTGGCCAGTATTTTCAATAAATAAGTATATTTTCAGGGAGATTTACTTAAAATAATGTGCTTCCAGCTAATTATCAGTCACTCCATTGAACCTCCATTTCTTGTGACTCTAATCCATTCTGAAGATGTCTGGAATCGTGTCTTGGTTGCACACAATGTGACTTGGGTCTGTTCATTTGCATGGACCATTCTGTCTCCATCACCTGACAAGCAGTGTTGCCGATCGCGGAGACCACAGAGAGCTCTGGATGTGTGTTCTCGCATTGTACCATCCTGCTGAAATGAAAGCACTGATAAACTGGTCTGCATGTGGGATTGTTTTTCTTTGTTTAACCTTTTCCTTTATTTTTTAACGATCTACTTGTTTATAAATGGCTTTATTTTGTGATTAACTTACTTCGGTACTGGATTGCTGTATCAGAGTTCTGAATGTCTCCGGTTGTTTGCACACAGATAACTGCAAAGAGGTTGTCATTACTGGTTACACGCAAGCAGAAGCCAGATCTCTTTCTTAATGGCTTGGGGAAGGCACAAAACATGCAAGAAAGGTAAACGCCATCCAGACTTGCAATTTTAAGCTAGCAAGTGCTGCTTGGTACTGTAGTCATTTCTCTACCCAGGGTTCTTCAACATTTTCAGAGGCTGAGTACCAAGTAAAATTGAGAAGATTACTGGGGGCTTTTTTGTACCACTGTAAGAGGGTAGTAGTTCTCAAGTCGGGTTTTTGACCAGCCTTATACCTCTGGCTCATGAGCTTCAAAAATTTCTTCAGTCAATGTTTTTTGAGGTGCTTTGTCCTATATGTTGTTTGTCTGTCTGTTTTGCGACCTGTCTACTGTATTCTCCATCTGTCTCCATAAAGCACAGAGATACTGTTTAAATGCCCCCCTCTTTTAAGGTTAACTAAGGACATTTTTCTCCTTTTCTCTTTTTTTCATATGGACTATACTTATGTGTATAGATACAAATATATATATTTTTCAAGTGCAAGTTAGTATCGTCTAGAGTAACTCATGTGAGCACTCTGAAGATTTTTCAAGTGGGATTTAGTAGTGGCTTTACAGTACTGACCGGTTGCCTATTGCATCAATCTTCCTCCTAGCAACCAGCATTCATTACAGTTTTGAAACTGTATCTCCTCTAGTGGCTTTTTCATTCAATATTAACCTCTGTTTATGCAACAGGACAAATGCAATAGCAGATTTGATGTTCTGGGCTGGTGAGGAAAAATTACCCACAGAGTTTTAGAACCACATGGGGAAGATCATAACAACCCAAATCTTAACAGATCCTTGAGATTGTTGAATAATCCCTGATTGTCATGTTTTATTTTTTGTTAGGAAAAGAAATATAACTTATTGTTGACCATGTAACATGTTCTTCTGTATATAGCCTAGCCCAATAGCATGACCTGCATGTCAGAATTCTTGTACAATAATGTATTTATCAAAGTATACATTTCTGATATTTAGAGATGTACATTGATTTAGTTTTGGTAAGATATTGTCAATAGAGAGATAATTGCAAACAGCTTTTAGCAAAGGAATTAATATAATATCTGGTGCTGCTGTTATATTAACTACAGTGTTGTACAGAATTTATCATGGATTTTTGACTGCTGAAAAAGGGACAATGGAATTTAGCCATACCAAGGACTGTACTGGAAAGAGACTGCTGCTGCTGAATGGGCCCTGATAAACAACTCACGCCTTGAGGAGGTCACTGAGACTTTACATGCAAAGTAGAGCTTGTTAAAGAAGATTAAAGACTGCTCATAATTACTGCTGCCAGAGGAAGGGGTGACTAGTCACTGTTGATGAGTCAGCTGTAAATAAAACGTGTGTGCATGGAATATCAGTTTTTATCTATATCAAGGAAAGCTGAATTCAAGTCATCATTGCTAAGGCTCCATGCAAAGACCCACACCCCTGTGTGTATTATTCCTGGTTCCTGCAGTAAGTTGTGCTGTGGATCATACAAAGACACACACTTAATAATGATAGTGATGTAAACTACATCTGTCTTGACTTCTGTCATAATAATGGTATATTTTGCAAAGGTCACAAATATGAACAGAGTAAGTTTGCATAAGTCCTTGCTTTCTCAGTTTGCCATGACGTATATTTGTATGAATTCTAGTGTACATGCCAAGTCTTAAGTTTACTTTTCACTTTGATAACAGAAATGTGACTGCAGACAAACATCACCGACTTTGTTCACAGCACACAGTCTTCTTTCATTGTTACCTCGAACTATAAGTATTATGAGAAATAAAATTCTGGCAGCAAGACTATATTGGTTTTTTTTTTTTTTTTTTAATTCAAAGTGTTGCAAACCCAACATCAATAAGTATA
The DNA here is from genome assembly GCF_034638445.1 of Ciconia boyciana. Classification (NCBI taxonomy): domain Eukaryota; kingdom Metazoa; phylum Chordata; class Aves; order Ciconiiformes; family Ciconiidae; genus Ciconia; species Ciconia boyciana. Next base: position 42,630,915 of record NC_132934.1, on the reverse strand, counting down.
AAAGTTGTATTAAAATTATATCCTACAAATGTATATTTTACATAAAAAAGAGATATTCTTTGATCAGTTACTTTCTGTGATTTTTGTGGTAAATGGATCTAGTCTATTCTATGTTTATGAGGCGTTGTAGTGCTACGATGTGGTAATTATGTTCTCTCCATCCTATTCAGTGGGAAATTCTCCAGAATCTGTTTTGTCACCCTGGTGTCCCGATTGTAGGGACCTGTCCCAGTTGTGAAACTCTGTATCGTGGAACTTCTGTGAACATGTCAAGGTGCATGCACAATCCTGGTGGAAACCAGTGGAAATGTAATACCTGAATTGGAGAATAAAAAGCAAAAGACCTGGGGAGGAACTTGGAACATATCTTCTGAAGTGGCTCATGCGCTTTCTTTAGCTGTATCGGTCCCCTGCCTGCCACTGGCCATCCCAATTCTCAAATGAGTTTCCTGGGGTACATGAGGAGCTAATTCAAAAACTAGCATGAGCTGGCTTCTAAAACAATTTAAAATCTTCCTTCTTGTTAATAAACCCACGCCTCATGCAGAAGTTGTAATTGGGCTAGATATTATCAGACTCAAGGCAGTTTTATTGCATCCTGGTGTGAAGTCAACCTCAAAAGGAGGTGATAAATGGTTGCTTAAAACACCTAATCCAATACTGTATTTGAGGCAACCAGTGAAATCCCTGAATACATGAGCAGAGTCTCTGAGAGGGGTGAGGGAGCTAGTACAGCTGTACACATGATCTGAGAGGCTGTTACTGCAGTATTTTGGAAAAGGTGCTGGAATGTAAGAAAGATTCCAGAAAACAGAATCAAGAGGTGTTCAAGTTTTGGAAAATGTGCTATAGTGACATACCACAAAAGTTCAGTGTGATGAGTTTGCCCAAAGGTTAAAAGTTGTCTGTACTGTGACCTGTGAGCAGTACCCACATGAAGAAGAGGTGTAGTGGTTAGCCAGGACAAGGCTCACAGCCAGCTCCAGTCATGCAGGTCTGATGTCTGCCCCCAAGCACCCACATGGCTTTCCTCAGTGCTACACGGGGACGGTGAGGAACCACAGATGGGATGCAGGCAAGGTAGTGCGTTGTGTTGGGCAAGAATGTAGAAAACACTGACGGCCAGATGGTGTCTGACATCTACTACTGTCTCTGGATGGTAAGGAGCTTAAGCCTGGATGGACCTCCACTGACACAGGACCTTGAGTCCAGAATATCCTGATTGCAGCTACTTCTTTTTCCCCTAGAGAACCAAGCCCATGTTTAAATCCTTTCTTTTAAAACGTGCTTGGAGGAGAAGCTGATGGTGAGTCAGTTAACTGTTCATCTGTCTTGGGACTACAGCCCAAGTCTGACTGTTCTAAGAGGAAGAGTTGGCTTAACCACCAGCCATCAAAGACTAGCCCCCTCCTGTTCTTCCCCTGCTTCTGGGCCCAAGAAGGGGTGAAAGTGCATTTTCATGGGAGGTAGGCCACCAAAGGTTAAGTTTCTCAGACTGAGGAAGGCTTTGAATGTAGACTTCACTCTTCAGGGTAATGCAGTCCTTATGTCTCAGATACTATGTAAAGGATGGGCAGCACATTTACATTCACTTCCTCTTTTGGCCATCCTTTAAAAATAAGTAGGTACAATGATCTGTTGTAAAGGGGGTCCTCACAGTGCGATGTGCTTACGCAGAGGAGATCTATCCGAGCCCCCAGAGGCCTTCAGCCCTGCAGAAGCAAAACTGCGCCTGGAAGAAGGAGCTTCGGGTCAAGCAGGAAGATGCTGTGTGAGTGTGGGTATCCTGGGGATCAAATACTCACCAAGGGGCACTTGTGGGCATTTCTGGGCCTGCTTTAAGAGTTCAAAAACTTATTTAATCCTTGTATAAGTAAGACTTACAGGTTAGAAGTCAAAACTAGATAGAGTTAAACAAGCAATGAGTTTAGAAACAATGCATCCATGAAGACAATTTACCAAAGGCTGTTGCTTGTTCGCCTTTTAAAGTTGTAAAGTCAAAATGTCAAAAATTAGCATCTTTTTGAAAGATAAACTAGTGCAACAGAAAGGTTGGTGCAGAGATCAAAAGCTGTGACATATTGTGGAGATGAGCAGATTATGGGACCTTTGGGCTTTGAACACAGTTATTGTTCTTATGGGGCCTCATTCAACACTGAGAAAGCGTTGCTGTTCCAGTGAATTTTGAGACACTGTATTATGAGTGTTATAGGTGTGTACTGTAAACTGGTGCCAGAATTGCTAAGAAGCATGCAGCTAATGATAATTAATATAATGCTGTGTGTCAGGGGGCTTCTTCATGTGTGAAACAATTATTGTTCCTAAAAGTTCTCTTACAAAAGGTCTGGATTAAATTAAAACTCTTAAAAGAGAAGGAAATTTAAGGAAGCCCCTGTTCAGATGGGTTACTGAAAACAGGAGGAGGAAGGGACGAATCTGACATGAGCAAACTTGCCAGCATATTTAATGTGAAGATATGAATTTCAAAAGTCATGAATGAATTAACTATATGAAAGAGGAGGGCATTTTATCATCAGAATAAATCATGCAGGAGTCAGATAAAGGAAATTGGAATGGAAAACTGCTACTAGAAAGAGAAAATGAATATATTAATATGCTGTATTACAAGCAGTGGCTTGAACGATTCCATAATAGAGCTTTTGAATACTAACTGAGTGAGAAGAAATTACAAAAAAAGCAAAGGTTTCTATCAGGTTAGAGTTATCAGAAATATTAATAGTTTTATAATACATTATTTTTCCCTTGGAAATATTTGTTATTTATTAAATTCTAAATAGACAAGTTATTTAAAAAAGGGTGGTTTTTAAAGTGGAGAGTTAGCTCATGAGCAAATACTGGTTAGTGTTGGGTGTTGGGTATCTAGCTGGTGTGCCATTACCAGCATTTCCCTCCTACTTAACTGAATATTCCTGGGACATGTTGAAATTGCAGAGGTGTCTGATTCCTGGCCCCAGAGGCGGGGATCCGTCACACGACGGCTCCACGGGAACGCCGGAGTGCGCTCCAGCCAGGTGTGAGCGGTGCAGAGCTCCCGGCTCCGCGGCACAGCCTGCAGAAGCACCCCGAGCCGTGGTCTACGTGCAGTTTCTTATTGCCTTCTGGCAAAAAATGCATGCTTCCCCCACCCTCTGCAACCTCCTCCCCAAAACCCAGCCTTCTGTCACTTGCATTTTTTTCTCATGAGCATGTTCATGAACAGCTGACAGATTTCAGATTCATACTTTCACAGCTTCACATTCACAGATGGCAATATTCTAGCATATTTAAAAAAAAGAAATTGGAGGTGGACACTTTTTGAAAATTTGTCACCAAAATTTTATGCATTTCATTTAGCATCTCCTGTATTATTTGCAGGTGGAAGACTGGAGATCAGTTTAAAACCAGGGCCACAGCTAGGCTATACTGAAACTTTCAGGATACATTTATTTTATATTCTGCATCTGGTTAAAGCATCGCTGCATTTTACTATCACATGAAGCTCTCAGTTTTCTCCTCAAAATAGGATTTGGAGATAAGACACTAGGGCAAGTCAGAGAGTACTATTTTAAGTTAAATGTTTCCTCTATAGAATGGTTGTGACTCCTATAGGACTGTAAACATGAATTGTAATATGAAAAAAAAAATTGCTTGGGAAATACTGAGGCTGTAATAGAAGGCTGTAATCCAATCTTTGTCTTGCAGAATGGTATAGGCACTCTTTCTTTAAAACACGGAAAGCGGGCGATTCCGTGTCGGCCTCCTCAGAGCAGCATTAGACCTGCATAAGATAATGAACTACCAAACGAAGGAAGTGGAAGTTGTTTCCCTTTGACCTTAAGACAGCTTATTTGCAAAAGCAGCAAGATCAGACTTATTTAAGAAGCTTGACCTTTGCATTGAAACAATGCCAAACTCCATCAATCTGAAGAATAGTAAACCATAGCCACATTATCCTATTAGGCTGTTGCTAAATAAAGAATGGATTTTCAGTTTCTTACAGGGATTTCCTTGCTTTGTGACTAAATGCAGCACCAGGGCTTTAAGAAAATCGTATTTTCTTCATGCCTATGAATGTTGTTGGTACAATGCAGTGTTTGGCACTCTGAAAGTCTTAAAATGATGCCATTGTTTAGTAGTACTTTTTGCATTTTGCCAGCATGAAAAATCAGGTTTCTTCTGAACTGGAACACTGGAAAGGGAGGTAGAGGGAGCACTGAAGGACACGGTTTTCTTCAACTCTTATGGAATCTGCTGCATGTAACTGTGACCACACAGAAATAAAAATACTCAGCTTTCCCTGTGTCAGTGTCTTGACATTGACTGTAACTTTTCCAGTTCTGAAACTCCTCTTCTTAATTTTGGTTGGAAATCATGGCAACAAAACTTATTTAGTTACTGCTGTTTATAACCTCTACTTAACCCTTTATAAGTTTGCTTTAAATCTGTGAATAATGGAGCTTAACAACACTAGGACTGAGCTCAGAGAAGAACTTATGCACAAACTTAGTAGGTCCATCTGTAATTATTGAAGAGTTTTCTCAGTACAGGACATTATCTGAACAAGTTCCCAGCATGAAATGGCCTCACTGAAATGAATGGCAAAACTGTCCTTGGCTTACTTAAGCAAGACTAGGTCTCGGGAAGCAACTGGTTTATGTCATGGACATTTCCAGGACATTTATCACCTATATCTTAGTATTCAAACATGTTTCAGCTGAAAAAAAAAAAAAAAAAAAAAAAGTGATTTATCATAGTGGTCACCAATTCTGGTTTGAGTACAAGTAGCCATAAGGATATGCAGCCACAGCTTTTATCTGTGCCCTGTTCCCCTTTTCTCCATCCTCCACCAGCTGCTGCAGCTGCAGCAGAATGGCCCATGCGAGTGCCCAGGCTTCATGCTGCAGCTGGATGGTCCAACCTCCTCCCCAGTGCAGGGGTGAGGAGGAGAAGGCAATTGTCACCTCTGCACCCAAATCACCTGCAGGGTGTGCGGCAACACCTCTGTCCTGTGCATGCCTGGTGCCTACTCCAAGGAAGCTGCTTGGGTTTCTCCAGAGCTAAAGAAGATGGATCAAGCATGTCCAAAAAGTTATTTTTTACCCATATCTTAGATACTTCTTTCGGTATGGGTCAAATTAATCTCTGTGAGTGCCTGTTGATGGAAAAAGTAGCTGGATCTGTCTCCCTCCGGGCTCGGGGGCAGAGGCTCAGCGCAGAGGCAATGTGCCCCTGCTGCAGTGCCTGCCCCTCCCAGTGCTTTGCCCGCTCTTGCAGATGTGCGGTGCTAAGGCTACTTCATGAACATTTCCCCTCCACTGCCCCAGGAATAGTTTCTTTTTCAGCACTTGCACTCTTCTCAGAAGAGGAAGGGAGTGTGCAATCAGAGCCTGCCGGGGAAGTGGCTCATGCTCAGGTGTACGTGCGTCTGACATGCCCCCACATTGCCTCCCAAGCTTTCTGCTCTTTCTTTTTGTTGCAAGAAATAAATCTCTGACTGAAACCATCCTATCATGTGAGCTTCAGGCATACTTCAAAAACACTTCTTGGAAGAGCATTTGGCTATCTGAGAAGCTTTAAGCAGAGTTCATGTTACTTGTTTGCTTTTTTTCCTTCTGCAGTCTCCTGAACCCACCATGTAGATTATTCCCTTGTTTTCTTTGCATGTGCCTTCACTGCTGTTTGCCTTCTGCAGCTTTCCAAGCTTCAGCTCTGCCCATCCTGTATTCAGGACTTACCCACATGCCTCCTTTGCCTGTCTCCTCATTACAGTGCAGCTGTAGCCTGCATGAGAGCTGCTGGGAAGGGAAAAGGTAAGTGAATTTGGACCTTAATCACAAGGATAGAGGAGTACAGGACTGAGTCTCCTTGTGAAGCTGACTAACACCTGTTGGAGATGTCGCCTTATGTCGTTGGGTCCAGCCCAGCTTGGAATGAATTTGCAATTCTCTGCAGCTCCTTTTGTATGGCCACCACAGTTGGGAACACTAAATTTTGGAACCACAAAGTGCTGTCTAAAAGCAGCACAGCTGTCAATGAAGAGCAGTTTGCAACTGGAATATGGTCAGTGCCAGGGACACTGCAGAAGGACATGCCAAAAAACGGATAGAGATGATTGCTTAGAAACCAAATTCAGAAATTAGATTTTCCAACCATATATTCACTGAATTACTGATTTACCAATCAATATAATAGTACTGAGCAGAATGATTGGAGTGCTGAGTATATCATAATTTGTCAAAAATAATGACAAATACTGACATGATTCTTTCTGCCCTTTTTTAAGGCTTACTGTAATACCGGATTTCCTTCAGACCCGAAGATAAATACAATGAAAATAGGTGCATTACCTAAATTAATGTCAGGGGATAAACATCCCTCAAAGGTAACTATAAGAATTTACTTTAAGAAAAGTTGTTATATTCTAATCCTAGACAAAAGCTGTTCATTAAGTTTTATTCATAGTCCTCAGTACCCTCCAAATAGGGCATAATTGCTAGACTTCTACTGTCCTTATTACCAGGAAGCTTATTTCACTTATTTGTATTTGAATCTTTAGGCAGTAGCTGATAAGTTTTTGATTCAGTCATTCCTGCATTGCCTGTGTCTATTTAAAAATACTAGACAAACTGTGTTATATCCTTCCCCAAGTTGTCAGGTGAGATGCTTTGTAACGACTGGCAGGGCAGGCAGACATGCTTAGCAACAGAGATGCTCCAGATTACTGGTCTGTAGTTCACAGCAGGTCCTTGGGGTGGCTTGTGGGGCTGGCTTTGCCTCAGTGGGACTGTTGCTACCACGTCTAAGCTAAAGGAAGGGGCTGGGACTGCAGCTGTCTGACTCCCCATAGCGGTTTCAGCCCACAGAGCTGCGAGGTGCCAGCATCTGTCTATGGCCGGCACTGGGATTTAATTCCCTGCCTCCCTAAAAAGCCCATCCCAGCCCCCTGAGCAGTGTGGACATCCTCTGCAGGGCACAGCTCTGGTGTTACGCCTGCATTGCTAACAGCATTGCCAACACCCTTTTGGATCCTGAATCTGATTTCACCCCTGCAGCCAGCCACCTTGTTTGGGACCCAGCGGCGGTGCGTGGGGTAAGTGTAACAGCATTCAAACCTTAACACTAAACTGTGCAATCCCTGACAGAAGTTTTAGTGAGTCAGCTGGAACGTGCTGTCTGGGCAAGAAGCAGTGTTATGTGAGAGCCACAATGCTGCTGCAGCACGTGTCTGTGTCCTCTTGTCCTGAGGATTTAATGAGGGTGTTTTCTCCTGTGTGGTGGGCTTTGCTTGTGAAGCTGCTGGCAGGGAAGCAGAGCTGTGGGGTGAGCCCTGAACACATCACAGCTCTCTCCCTCTTCCCCTTCGCCTCCATGGCTTTGCAGAATAGTCACGTCATCACAAAAATGTTTGAATAATGCCACACCTTGGTGTTTTACAATATCACGTGCTCGGTATAAACTATAAATTGTAGTGCATGGCACAAGGTAGTGGGAGGCAGGGGATCTTCTCCAAATCTCTCTGCATCTGCAGGAGTACGCCTTTGGGAGATCAGCTGTAAGTGATTTTTTTTCTTCAGAGGAGTTTGTGGTTTTGCCCATCAGGTAGGTGGGAGGGTCATGCAGATCCAGGTGGGCCTGAGAGTGGGACAGATGTGCACTGGATGGTCCCTGTGTCCAAGTGCTGGCCTGCCTGCACCAAGATCCAAGGGACCAGTTGGATGTGGACCATGCTGTGAGGGATAGAGACAGTATATCCCAAATCAGTCTCAGTAGCCAAATCCTGCTGGTCCTCATCTGCCGGGGCTCTGGGTGTGGGCAGGGGGTGAGTGAGCTGCGATGCACAAGGAGGTAGGCAACTGCAGAGGCTGCAGGTCAGTGGGGAGAGCTGCTGCCAGGGCCTGGGCACAGGTGTGGGGTGGTCCAGTGGGGTGCAGCATCTCTGCCCACTGCATGTCCCCTCCTGCTCACAGCCAGAGGCATTGGGCCTTTCGCTCCTCCACGGTCCCCACGTTTTCTCTTTTAGGGCTTGATTGGGCTCCTGCAGACCAAGGGAAAGCACAGAGCATCCCCCAAGATGGGGGCACAGAGAAACATTTGCTCCTTGGGTGCCCTGAGTATGGGGAGCTCCTCCTCTCCCGGGCATCACTGCAGCCACCAACTCCTCTCCTTCCTGCCCCATCTTGCCCCCCCGTGCATCCCCAGCAGCTGGAAAATGAGAAACCACTGTGCATTTCTGGTCCTAATGAGGTTCTTTCTTCCTTCCCTGATGCTCTGTGTAATGCGGTGTCACCATGAAGGTGACATCAAGTACCTTTGTCACCACAAACAGCCCAAAACAATGTGGTCAAGCATAAGGCAAGGTTTGTTAAATGACTCCGTGGGCTAGGAGTGGACTCTAGACCCCTAGAGATGCAGTTATTATTACGCATTTTGCACAAGGGATTGTACTGGTTTTGGCTGGGATAGAGTAAATTTTCTTCATAGCAGCTCGTATGGGATATTTTTTGGATTTGCACAAAACAGTGTTGATAAGACACCCATATTATGGCTGAGCAGTGCTTACACAGGGTCAAGGCCTTTTCTGCTTCTCAGACTGCCCTGCCAGCAAGCAGGCTGGGGGTGCACAAGAAGTTGTGAGGGGACACAACTGGGACAGCTGACCCCCTTGCAACTGACCAAAGGGATGTCCCAGACCACCATATGATGTCATACTCAGCAGCAAAAACTTGTGGTGTTGAGCTTGCCAGGGCTGCTGTTGCTTGGGGACTGACTGGGCATCGGTTGGCTGGTGGTGAGCAGGTTTTTTTTTGTTTTTTTGCACCACTTGTTTTTCTTGGTTTTGTTTTTCTTTTTTTGTTGTTTTTATTTTACTTATCAAACTGCTTTTTTCTCAAACCATGAGTTTTTCCACTTTTACATATTCTTCCAGAACCTGGTTTTGGTTGTTTTTAAGGGGATAACAGGGCTTGTTTGTTTGCTTGGATGTTTTTGCCTCCAATTAGTCAGGCTTAAATACCCAGTTTAGCTTCTACACAGGAAATTCCTTTTTTCCCTTTTTTTGCAACACTAATTTCTCTTTCAAGACCAACTTGAGGCATTTTCAAGGAGACATCAAAAGCATAGCAGCTGATACTGAAATGTGAGTGCTGGCTCACAGTTTCACAGCTGCATGTGATCTTTAGCCTCATCAGAAGGCCACCAGTGTTTCTGAATTAATTTTACATAACTTAATTGTAAAAACGGGTTTCTGTTAAAAAGCCTACTAAAATAATACAAGTGACCACCTTCCCTCTCAAAGGATTCAAACAAGAAATAAACAAGGGAGAAATTCTGTCCTTTCATTGGCACCGTGGATCGCCAGTAATGGGTTTTAGGGACAATAGACTTATTGTCAAACATGCAAGGAAGTATCCCAGGAGCTCTCCCTCCTACCAGTGTTTGACTTCATGTTTCTTCTGCGTCAGAAGTCCTGGGTCCCCAGAGAAAGGTGGTTCCTGGCTATACCGGTGTTTTGAGTGTGGGTGCTCTGATCCTACAAGCTTCTGCCCTGCTGCTGGTCCCCACAAGCTCCCTCGGGTGAAACCATCAGGCTATTCTGTTCTTTAGCCAGGGAAAAAGCAACAGCAGGGACCAATGGATAAAAGCCAAGAGGCTAGCATTTAGGACACTGGGATTCACTGAAATCAATGGGGTGTAGGCTCCTAAATGCTTCTGGATCTGGCAGATGGAATGGATCTGCTCCAGAAGTGGGAACCAGAGCTCTGTTAGTCCAACCTTGATCATTGAATTATTGCATTGTCTTAGCCTAAATGCTGAGTGACTGGGCCTCTGTTTCCTTCTTTAAAAAAAAAAAAACAACAAACGCTGATAATATTACTCATCCACTTCTGAAAGGTGCTTTGTGTATAAGGTACTCTGCAGGGGGAAGCTGGGACTTGGGTAAAAGGTACTCTCAGCCTTGCGCTGACCTTGGGGGTAAAAGAAGATAAGATGTAGCTGGAAAAAGCCCTTCCTTGTATGCATGTCAAACACAACTGCTGTGAAGAAGCTGCTAGTCTCTTTGGTCACAGGTCACTCGGGAGGGTGGCTGATAACCTCTCCAACATCGCCGTGCACCGAGCTGCAGATGAGAAGGCTGCAGTGGGGCCGTGAGTGCTGAGGCACTGCCACGATTCGGGAGCTCCAGAGACCACTAATTCTTGGTATGCATGGCTAGCGCTAATTCTTACCACTAGCATGCAATAAAATAAAACTCTGTCCCCCTCAAAAAGGGAATTTTATCCTTCTCATCAGACAATGCAGCAAGTAGTGCTTGCGAGTGTGAGTGCAGGGAGCAATATGTATGCAAACGGACTTCACATTTCAGAGCTTAGCACTGAATTTTTAGAGCTGTTTGGGCTAGCTTGTTGTGCCAGGTGTTTCCCTTGCATCTTACACAGCTGCCTGGAAAGCACAGGGAAGCCACAACCCTGCCTGGCAGCTGACACCACCAAATTAGACTGGTCGGTGCCCCAGGCCAGCGAAGCCATGGCAGGAGACATCCCCTTCCTCTGGGGAAAGGCATTTGCAGTTCAGGACATGCTCTCTCAACACGTTGGCTCTTGAGCAGCATCCCCACAGACTCCATTCCCTCGGTGTATGGGCACTTCACAACCTGCCACCAGCTTTAATTTGGACAAGCTCATTCCATCTTTGGAAGCCCTCCTTTGTGGACCTGGATTACAAATGAATTTACCAGCACTTTGTTTTTTTCTGGAGAAAAAGGAATAAGGATGAAGAAAACCTATACTTGCAAAGGAGTACTGTGTAGCTTTGGAACACTGTTTAATATAATGGTTGTCCAAAAATTATGTTCACAAGGAAATCCCAGAAAAAATAACTAAAGGAAGCAAAATTAATGTAATCTAATGAATGTCCATTAATGCAGTTCCTTAGCTTTTGTCTCCTGAGTCTTTCATCAGAAAGACCCCTATTTACTGTTTATAAACAACCAAACTACAATAATAACAAAAGTAACCCTTTTCAATAATCACCTCAAATGACTGACACTGTATTTTTGTCATCTTGATCACACTGAGTTAATTTTTTCCCCATCTAAATAAAAACTATAAAAAGAATTCTGTTTTACTTTCTTTTAATATTTGACACTACCAAAATATATATTTTTCTCTTGTGGAGTACAGAAACTGCTATACACTGGAGAGATACAGATTTCTCCAACACTAATTTTTAACTGCTAGCACGCAAAGAAGCAATAATGTAATGTATTACTGGGCAATAATGTAACGCTATGGCAGCAACTGTGTTGTGTGGGTGGTACCCAGAGTTAAGGGTTCTTAACCTCTTTGCTTTCCTCTCTCGTGTATCAAACACTTGTGAAAGCCATTATTATGTGGTATTAACATGAACTATTTTTAACAAGCTATGATGGCAAGCTGAAAGTAGTACGTTGCATAAAAAGTCTTCATCGAACTTCCATTCCAACAAAGCTATTTTCAGATGCTGTATGTATTAGCCCTTTCCATTGAGACTGTGTTCAGCCGTCATGAATACCACTAAACATTTGCTGAATCTGCTTTAGCTTCTGGGTAAGCTGTTTCTGATGTGGTAGCCTTGACTCATCGGCTGGGACATGTGCACCGTTCTGAAGAGGAACAGCACAGTGCCCCATACATTGGTCCTATTTTAACTGTGCAGAGGTTAACACGCTCCTGCTTGTCACGCCAACTCTCTGTACAGGCTGAATCTGAGCAGATGATGAGTGCTGCGGAGAGATGAGCTCTTCTGCCGCAAATGTGTGACACACACAAACATTTTCACAAAAAAACCCCAGTAGCATTAAAATATTCAAACAACCCTAACTGGTATAGACACTGTTCAAACACTCTTAATTGACACTAATACTGAATGTCTCGTACGTTCTTCTATTCACACCATAGCCAATCTTTTTTTAGGGAAGACATTTCTTCCTGCCACGTAGGGTTAGGAGCACAGTTTCAAACTAAGGAATTTAAACTTGCTGATGAAAGCGGTATGAGCACTACAAGAGCACACGGTGTTTGCCCACTGCATGGTGACAGGAGGGATGAAAGATGAGGGGGGTGCTTGACAGGGCAGAATAAAGAGCCCAGATCAGCAGTATGTGGGGCTGCTCCCCAGTCAGGACATTATGGAGCAATGTCAACAAACCTGCCTATGTACTCTGGGGGAAAAAAAGAAAAAGAAAAACCCCAGCCCTCCACCTATGAAAAAGATGAGAAAGATTTACTTTTCTGTCGACCTTGCCCAAACCTCAGTGCAGCTTGTTCTCAGAACTTTATAAACAATATCTCATGCAAATTGGCTACATCAAGAGTTTGTTTACAGTTTGACAAAAAGAAAACCTGGTGGCTAATGGCCAGTGTAGAGAGGTGACACTGGTCCATCGACTGCAAAGCTTGGGGACCAGCATAACATACGTCAGATCAAGGTCCACCCAGACAGCGTCCCTGCCTTTGACGTGGGATGCCCATGGTTCACTTCCCTCTTTGACCTCTAACTGCAGACATGAGAAGATCCAGCTTGTTGCCATCATGCTCATGGTCAGAGAAAAGCTGAACTGCAGGAGGAACAACTAAGAAATAAAGAGAAGTATAAGGACAATAACCCTTCTTCAGTTTATAAGTTTTTATGTCTCACTCTGCATCTCAGCATGGAGACCTTACACAAATATAACTCTCTTGGCCACCAGAAGAAGGGTGTAAATGGCTTTGATAAAATCAGTCAGACTGAGGGGCTGCGAGTGCTGCATAATGCTTTATACGCAGCCTGTGAGCTTCTGCCCATGTTTCACGTATTCGTCACCAGCAGCAGGGAAATTTTAGAAATGTGCTTTTCCAGAAAACTCACATGAAGGTGCACACAGACTTGCAGGTTGGCCTCAAGAACATTTTTGTTCTTTTCCTCAAAACAGCATCAAAATGGCAGCTGCTTTCACATTTTCAAACCAGAGTGGCCCAGTGACATTTTCTTTCGAAATTGCAAAGGTACGAAGAGCACTAATGCAAGATGAAGTAAATATCTATTACTTATAATAGAAGACTGGAGCTGAAGATTAAGAAAAATAGAATTGCAGGAAAAAGCATTAGTGAATGCTGTCATGTGCAGACATCAGAAGCCACCGGTTAATATACAGTGTGCCAAGAACAGGCTTCTTTGAAGTATGAACGTATCTTTGTGCAGAGCAGGAAACAAACAGCAAAGATGCAAGAGAAAAATAACATGCTGAGTCTCAAAGTTTTACTGTAACCCACTCATCCAAAGTCTGCCCCTGAAAAGATTAATGTCCTAGAAATGTAACTGTGAAAGGAAATCTAGATTACCTGTCCAGCTCTGAAAGTGAAAAACAGTAAAGGAGTAAATGAAAAGCTAATAATTCAGGACTAAAAATTCAGCTTGAAAGTTTAGCCTTTCTTACTGCTTTTGAGGATATAAACAGATACAGAAAATGATTTCCTGGAATGGATCTGGGGAAAAATGATAGATATATATTTTTAATGTATTTAAAGTCTATAGATGAAATTTTAGGCATACATTCTAGACCAAATTCTTATTCTCCTCCTCTTGTAAGGTTGCTCCTGCTCCAAAAATGTTCATATTGATAGCATTTGGGAATACTGTCTCACATAAGAAAACAGATCTGAATGTGGCTTATTGTGAGTGTGGAGTCCATGGGGTCTGTGAGTGATCCATGTTTCATCTGTCTGTGGTTATTTGTGATTGATTATAACAATCACATCCCTTAGTGGACTAGCACTTCTGGAATAAACATTACTATGTGTGAATTAAAAGTTCATTTTTCTTCAGTCATGTGCATCCACAACTTTGCATTTTGCTTCAAAGGCCAGTGCAGTAAATATTCACTATCCTAAAACTTGTTTGTTCTTATTGTGATGATTGAAATAGTGCATTGAATTCATATCATAGTCTGCATAAAGTTGGGTTTTACTGAAATTAAACTGAGGTGCCAGTAAGATTCAATGACAGAAGTGTTTGTTTAAAGCAAATGCAAAAAACTTTTATGGGTATGACTCTAATAAATGCATTAAAAAATAAGTGATGACTCATGAAAAATATTTGACATCATACATCCAAATCTAGAAAGGAGATTCTGCTAGTTTTTAAAAATATATCTAAACATAAAGTATTTTTTTTCACCATGTTAAAGAAACTGATGCTTACTTTGCTCCAGGCTGCAAGTTTTTCTCTTTTCTGTACCACCAACATGGGCTATTTCACTTGACTTGTCTTGTATTTTGGCACATGTGTCAAACCTTTAGACTTTCCATAATGCCACAATTCATCTGAGGTCAATCTAAAATGTCTCTGGTTCCTCTCTGAAATTTTTCAATCCCTGAATGACCCTCACACAGACTTTTAAATGCATTTTTCTGTAAGCATTTAGGAATGATGCACCATTCCGTTTCTAGAAAAAAAGGAAAAAAAATGCCACTACTGAGAGCTCTGCCTCTCACTGATGCAAGAGGCTGAGAACATGCCCAAGGTAGCATTTAATGCAGGTGCTAGTTGCTTTGATTTTCTTCTGCCAGGCCTCATCCTTAGCTGCACTTTCTTTTTGTCTGAGCTCTGGCACACTTCATCGGACAGGACAGACAGGGTCTGGTACTGCTCCTTGTTTGCTGCACTTGAAGTATGGGTGTCTGTGACCACTGAGCCCCTCTTGGGCTTCCCACTCACACCTGTCTGGAGGTGCAGGAGTTGGTCCTACCCTTTGGAAGTGGCAATGCTTTGGTCATTTCCTGGCTATACTGGTCTAGAAAGTGCCTCAGCATTGTTAATATGATCAGCAAAGGCCTTCGTTATCTGTATGTTTAAGTACCCAGGAGGATGCTGATCTCCAGTTTTACTCACAGTGTTGTGAAAGTTGCCCAGTTCTCCACAGAGAGCTTAGAGTATATCTACAAAGCACATGTTGGTGTTAAAAGGTCTATCTGGCACTCACAGGAACTAATGAAATCAGTCAGTATGGGTTGATTACCCTGTTCAGGGGACTGGCATAATGCAGATACATTTCCTCCAGCACCTGATATAATTTTTATGGCCTCTTACTATCACTTCTTGTGCCATCATCATTGTCTTCTGCTGTCATAAAACTTCAGGACTCCGTCAGCTTCTTAAGCTCTCACTTGGATTTTCATCCCAAGTCCACCAAAAGCTGCTGCCTAGTAATTGCTTATATGCTGGCAGTCTGGGCAAGATCAGCCCCAGAAGACTCAGTTCTCTATTTAGAGTCTTTGGCATCCTTCCTCACCTGGGCAACACCCACTCTAGTGAAGGCACCAGAGATTTTAATCTTATAGGGCAATTTTAACCTCTACATTTTTCCACTAAGGATTTTGTCTTTGTCCACAGCACTCCTGACCCTATGTTGTTCATCAGTTACTCACAGCCAAGGCATCTGGAAGATGTCTGCTTCATCCTTTATCTTAAAATTTTGGTACATCCACCATTTACCTAGCTCTGACTTGAGGCAAACTGTTTCTGAGATTGAGTGTGTAAGTCCTTTACACAGTGCATATTTCTGCCAGAAACACTTGGTCATGATTGCAGACCTCCCAGATGAATGTCAGGGCTAATATCTAAAATCTTCATTCTGAGAAATGATCCCTTTCCAGCAGAGTAGTTAGGTACACTTGAATGCATGCAGTTATGCAAGACCCATTGACTTCAGATGCACTTAAAACACGTCTTTAAATGTCTTAGTGAATGACCATTATGGTCAAAATCTAGACTGCAAAATAATGCCCTTTGAGCAGATAAAGATCTTGTAAGGTATTTCTGTGAGATATTGCTTAAAGATTGCTTGCTTTTCTAATTCTTCAATAAGATGACTCAGCTCCTTCTGATCATTCACAAAAATCTGCTGGAAATGTTTAATCAGTTCAGGAAAATTCTGGCAGCCTCAAACTGAATCTCTCTTTCAAGGGCGACTGTTGCTTCTGCTTACTAATAATCAGACAGCAGAAAAAAAAAAAAGCCAAGCATAAATTAACCTGGAAATAGCAGCATTAAATGTTTAATAGCTCTGGAGACTGCACATCTTTGGGTTATTCATTAACATAATTATATGTACTGCTTTGTCCATCAAGATTTTCCTTGGGAAATCTCATACCTTTGTCCATGGATTATAAAACCCACCACTCTGGGGTGTTGTTCCATACCCCTTTCTGGTCTCACATTTAGCTCAGTGTACGAAAGGACTTGGGTACTCACCTGACTTGCCCCCTCCACTGTTAGTGCTTACATCCAACACCCAGAGCCTCCAAGATACTTCTTAGTGGTGCCTAACCCCAAAGGGGTCTAATTTTAAAGCACCAGCAGTAAATCCTCACAGCTGCCTGCACAGCTGCCTCAGGCATGCCAGCTGCTTTCCCTGTCTTGGGTGGATCAGCAGCCAGGAGGTTGCAGCCCTTCCCCAATTTTGCAACGATGGTTTCATGTGCTCAGATTTGGAGGACAGCTCAGACTTGAGGACAATAAGATGTCTCTGTGCACATGGAAGTGGGCCACCCATGTCCTTGAGGCCCCATCCCCTCAGCCTTCCCTGAGCTTCCTTGTCCCCAGATTTTGCTCTTTAAAGCAGGGCCTTGCAACCTCCATATACTTTGATCTCAAACCCTTGATAAAGGTTAGCATAGAGAAAAGCTGATAAGGTAATATTTTAGCAACCACATTAGTCAAATATTTATAAACCACAATATAATTCCTTAGAATATCATAGAGCTATTTCACACAAATGGAGCATTGGTAAATTTTTAAAACACTCAGACCACTCTGAACTACAAATTTAATAGGAACACCTGAGTGACAGCTGGCTTTCATGAACAGAAATTCAGCTCGGAGAAAAGAAGTGATCAGCAGGCTGGCCTATTTTGGGGAATGGCTGCCTGTCTGGCACAAGGGATTCACAGGCATGGAAAGCATGTAACTCGCAGACAGGCATAAGGGAAACTCATAGGGTCTCAGGCTTGCTGCTGTGATCACTGATCCATCTCTTTCCTTATAAACTTCATTTTTACAGCAGCTAAGAGCTGCTGCTGTGCTTTCTTCATCTTGTACAGAGTGCCCTTCTGAATTAAACCCTGTTTGTGGAATACAGCCTCTTAAAATTTACTCTTTTTCCAGCATTTATCAAATATCTGCTGACCAAGATCTGCTTTCCTGTATACCCCTTCTCAATCCACTGCGGTAAATATATTATCATCTTACTGATAACATTTTCTCCTTCTTTCCTCCCTTCTCAGTTTGACTTCCTATCTGTTCATGATGCCTTGCCTCAGGTGAGAGCTTGGCTCCGGTTACGCAGATGAGGACTTGGTCCTGGGAGGTCTCTGTCCTGCAGGCGGATACAACCTGGCTGCCCTTGGGTGGGCTTGCCTATGCAGAAAGCGATACATGCATCTTGTTTGCAGGATCAGGCTCTTATGGTGAAAACTGCTGTTCTCTCCTCTCTTTGGTTTCTGGGGCTTGCAGCACGCTTTGCGACAGCCGGGGATATACTGCAGAGATGGCAACACGGGTCTTTAGAGGGGAAGATGTGGCCTGATGCACAGGAAGCCTGCAAGTCAGAGTACTTGAATTGTCTTCCCAGGTTTGCCTCTGACTTTCTGGGAGATGCTAGGCTCAGCCTGTTCCCCAGTTCTTATAGCTGCATTAATATTGTAATATGTGCTGAGGTCTTTATTAAAGTGAGTTTTATGAATGTCAGAATGATGATTATTTGGCTCAGCCACATTCTTCTGAAATGCTTACTCACATGAAAGATTTTTTTTCTTTTCAGAGGTTTGAAAGATAATTTGGCTAGATTGTTCTTTTCAAGTAAAACAAGCTCACATGCGAAGCTGTTCAGTAGTATCTTTGCATTACTAGCTTGCCATTCATGTTCTCAAAGAACTTCAAAAGGGATGCTTTAATGTACTTATGGACTTCTTTCAGCTGGTGTATAGCACAGTGTCCGTGCTTTTGTAGCAGTTCATAACTTGACTTGTGGGATTTTTAGTATTTTACTGACCGCCTGAGGAAGTATGCTGAGGGGTGCCTTTTGAACAACATACAGGAGCTGGATAACAGGATGACAGTCATAAATGGAATATTTACATCGACAGCAATGTGCTCCTGTGCTCCTGGAAAGAGCTAACCATTTCTAAAATCTACACTTCCCTGTAGCTCCTTAGATTTCTGCAAAGGGAAATGACAGTGTGTGGCATCTGAGTTGCTTCTGGCTTCATTTTCCCTTGTTTCTCAGCTTCCCAAAATGCTTGTTGAAATCCCAGTGATCAGCACGTGGATCTGAGCTTAATGGTCCCACTGGCTCTGCATGCCCAGTGGCACAGTTGTTATCCTCACCAGGTGGTAACAGGGTTATTAAAACTCCTCTCCACAGGAGCAAATGGGTAGTGCTGGGAAGGGACCCAAGGAGCTTTAGAAACAGTTTTGCCTGGTGAGAAAGCTTAACTTTCCAGCCAAAACTGTCTGCTGCTGGCTCATCAGATGAAAGACACTTGAGGACTGGTATTAGCCTGATGCAGTCTGGCAGCTGCTGCGTCCCCATGAGATGTTGTTCTGCTGTCTGAAAGAGGGATGCAGGCAAGGTGTTAATGACAACCTGCATCTCTCTCCTGGGGTTGTATATGGAGTGATCAGATTTGGGACTTTGTCATCACTGCAGGATCCCTCACCTGTGGATTTGCCTCAGTATCTCATGGCCATTGGGTAACTTAAGGCTAAACGCTAACATGTGAGCAGTACACGGTTGACTCGCTGCTCCACCAGTCCTGCACTGCAGCCAGGCACAGGCTACCACTGCTGCAGCTCAGCATGCAGATGAGATTAGTTCACAGGACTTGTAGCTAATTGCTAGACTTTAATCTTTATGTTGAACCTGGGCCCAGAATACCTATGAAACGTCCTGATATGTTGGGGTCAAGACCAAAGCTGATAACTGCCAAGTTACGACTGGTGCTTTCTCTATCACAGAGGTGAGGCTTGTCTGTTGTGGGCATGGACCTTTCTTGATGGCTAAGCCGAGACCATGAAACTAATTGTGCAGGAGCTGAGGACCATCACTAACCTGGCCATCACATACTCTGGTGGTAAGAGCCATTGCTTTGACTGGCTCAAATACAAATATGTTAAAAGAAAACCTGCATCAGACCAAACTAAATAAAAACCCTATCAAAACTGAATGGTCCACATGGTCCAGACTTCTACCTCTGGGGCAAAGCTGAGAAGCTAAACAGTGTGTGACTGATTTTTAAGTCCATTGCTTAATGCACTATGGGTCTGTTGCTCAGATGCTATGGTGATGAACATGTTATAAGAGCTGACACAGAATAGAATGAGTATGAAAAAAATCAGACATCATGTTGAATTTGCGATTCAGATTGAAGTGCATTAATAATAAATTGAACACATGTATTATATATGGAGGTTCCTATTGAAGTATTTCTTGAGGGCAGCTGAATTTTAGTGCCATAGCAGAATGATAATAGTTTTAGAGGAAATGTAGATTACTGTCATTTCTCTTGTAAATTGTGTTGAGCAATAATTATGAACAATGCCAGGACTCAGAAAGGGTATATCACAGGAAACCCAACCTACTCTTAAACTCTGCATTCCCACCTCCAGCCACAGGGTCAGATTTTACCAATCTCTTTGGTGAGGGAAGAATAAAAAATATGCTGCAGGTTACAGGTCCAAAAATCACAAGGAGTATGTGCAATGATTTTAAAGGAAAATCTGTTGATGCTGGAATTAAAGACCTCTAACTGAAGTCACATTGTTCCCAGAAACCCAACCCACTCATCTTATAAAAAATACATGAAATAGTGGAAGCTTTCTGAATACTCATTTATGAACTTAAGGATGATGGGTTGCAAGTCATATCCAGAGGGATTTCTCAAAAATCCCTCCCTCCTCCGTGAGAAGGCAGTGAGAGGTAGACCAGGGGCACAGTCGCAACAGCGCATGCCCTGATCCCCTCTGACCATCCAGATCTTCCTCTGTCCAAAACCCTCCATACAACCCCTTTCATGTTACAGAGTGAGAGAGGTGGTTTTAATGTGCTCTGTCTGTCCCCTGGAAATAGCAGAATTGGTAGCAGGGGACATCTGGTACTCAAGAGGGAAAGGGGAGATTTGCTTATGCTGGAGGGCAAGCGCTGCCAGCTTCTTAGCTAACTTTAAAATCTCCTTCTGAGTACAAAATCTCTTTACTCCTCCCTAGACCTTGTAAGTCAGCTTAGGAGCAAGTCAAGTGGCCCTAGGGGCTCTGGGTAGCAGAGTTGCCTCTTCCAGAGACATAGGTACCTGTTTCCCCCGTGAAAGGTGTAGTAGACATCTTCTCTCCCTACAGAGAGACGAGAGCAGATTTGCAGTGCCTTTTAGTACTGAACCCAGACTCTGGTCCTTTTCTTTTCACACACAGACTTTTCTGTTGAGAGAGTGCTTGGGGACCCCCAAGGTTTGCATTTGGCCTTGATCATCCCTTCTGCCAAGTGTGAATACTTCATGCTGGCAGGACATCCCTTTCGTGTTTCCTGCCTGGGCCATGTTGGTATATTTGGGCCCTTAGAAATGACTGGCATGTCTCCCCACAGTTCAGTGCCTTTCTACTTCCCTAAATTCAGAGCAGAGAGGAGCAAAAGCCAAGGGAAGGGCAGCTCCCCCATCATGCAGAGAGTCCCTTGAGGTACCGAGCATGGGGAGCATCACAAGCCTCAAACAGGACATCCTCATTCAACTACGGGTTTCCCTCCCTCAGCTGCTGCTGTTGCTACAATAAGAATTTTTCCCCCTCTTTCTTGGACACTTCAGCCCTGCTTTAGTGTTGCTGACTATCTCCACTCTGGGGCTTTCACTTCGGAGATGAAAAGATTGAGCAGGGAGGATGCTTTCCCAATTATAAGGGCCAATTTTTGTTTTCAGAAATGCTACCCCTATGCAGGAGCTGGATGCAGGAGGAGAGGCAGGATGATGCCTCCTTCTCTTGGTGCTCTCTCTAGCTGGAGGTTTGACCTGCCTTTGCTCTCACTTGGATTCCTGCATTGATTACATGGGGATTATGTGTCCAAACTCTTCCCCTTGAACCTGCAATGACTAAAACACTTTTCGTGTATTTGCCTTTTTTTTTTTTTTTTTAAAATGAAAGCTGTGATCCTGATGTTATCTCAGGATTCAGAATCAGAGATTAAGGACTGAGCATGAGTCCTGGATTTTCAGATGTGCTTACATGCATAAATTCTTAGGGGGCCTGGGACATAGCACCTATGTCAATAACATGCCCTGCTTTCATGGTCATCTATTTCCAGGTCTTCTACTGCTAACAGACAGTAAGGACAGTCAGGGAACAAAACATTGCTTCCAAATTAAGGAAAGTAAATGAGTTAGCTGAAAACCAAACCAAAAAACTTGCTGAACCTTTGTAGAGTTTGTCAGGAGAACATCACTCAACCTAGAGGTGGGAGAGACCTTCAACATCAACCTCTCTTGGCTCTGCCTCAGCCCTGGTTGTCCAACTGCAGTAAAACAGTCCCAGTTCCTGTGTTCAGTACTCTGCCATGGAGCTAAGCCTTCATGTTAGGATGGGCAAAATCGTGAGATGGGTCCCATGCTACATTTCCTTCCGTGTTTCAAACAAAGACTTAGGCACTGGTGTAGGCAATAGCATCCTGACCCAGGAACAGGGGATGGAAAGGAGCCACATAAACTTACTGAATGTGAAACAGAAAAAACCCAACCTCCTACAAGCACTACAAAGATTTTTATCTTTTCATTTGAAAAAGAAAAAGTGGGAGTTAAAAGCAATAGGCTTGGAAAGCAGACTTCTATAGCTCAGCAGAAGATGTAGATCTCTTGAACCAAGAGACCAGGGGAGAGAGCCTTTATCTGAGAAGAAAACGTGGAGTTTTTGTAAGTGAAGTCCTAGCAAGCTATCGGCACAGCTTCTAATAGCTTCTAACAGGTCCTATTAACCCTTGGAAGAAATATTTGCAAGGAGCTTGAAATTTCTTTCAAAATAAAGCAGCCATGTTTAACTAGCAGAGCAGGAGAATAAATTAAACAAAGTCCAAGCACGTGGCTCAGTAAAGAAAACAGAGCAGTGAGAATTAGACAAGGCAGAACAAAGCTGGGTTTCGTGTGTCATTTGCATATGAGCGGGGTGCCGGGACTCCCACGCTAGTTGATTGAGAGCTAGTCAGCAGCAAGTGGAGCCTAGAGAATGATTCAGTTCTCTACAAAGGAAACTGAGGGCATGATTCAGATGTCATTTACAATGCCTTTGCAGAACCTAGATATCTCCATGGGGCTGTCAGATATGTCACAGGATCTACAGGGGACCTCAAGTCTCCTGTAGTGGCTGCTGGAGGCAAGGCAGATACCCAAGGGCATCTCAGATGGCACCAGAGGGCTAAGTTGAAGCAGTGAAATCCATCTGAAAAGATGGCCTGCAGCCTAGGCTCCACTGACTGTCTTTTCTTCACTGGCTGTATTGGGAGCTAAGGCACCCAACTTACATGTAGACACCCGCATTTACGTACCTGGAGCTGAATCTTGCCACAAAAGCCTGGCTAGGAAAGGGAGGGGATTTGTTCTTACCCAAGAGGCTACCTACAACCTAAAAAATGCACCAGAACTTGCAGTGCTAATAGAAAAAAAAAAAGCCAGGGAGCTGGAGGTGCACTGTGCTATCCATGCCAGGGCAGAGCTGGGGCAGAGCATGTGGGGCAGGCGCTACTCTGGGTGCATGCAAAAACCATGGGGTATCTGGGGCACAGGAAGACCAAGAAACGCCAGGTCATGGAGTTACTGCTTTTAATCAAGCTTCTGCCTCCTCAGCTGGAAGTTATGACTCTCTCAGCCCTGGCCATCCTCAGTGCCAGCCAGTTAAGCTGTTTTATCAGGCATGGCAATGGGCTGTGGGCAGAGTATGGACAGATACAGTGCCTCAGGTGAGACGTGTGGATTTCCAGCCAAGGGGTGGTAATTTGTAACATTGCTAACTCTGTTTTTCAGGTTTGGTTAACCAGATCTTGAATGCTCAGGAAGCCTGGGTCAGCCTTGGGCTTCTCAGTTACACAGCCCAGGTAACTTATGCTTTAATTTTCTATATCTGTAAAAATAGAGATATTGATCCTGGTCTCCTTCATAAATTGCTTTAAGGTGTCATGAGGAAAAATTTTATGTAAAATTCAGGGGGAAAAAAAAGAGCTAATATCAGTTAGTGCTAGGTCAAATGCGAACTTACAAAAAACCTGCAAAAAGATGGTGAGCTACTATCTTGTGAGAGCACTGCCAGGAGTCCTCAGCTTCACTATCTTCCAGATGTCAGCATAGGGACACCTTAGATAATAGCATAACTTCTGTAGCCATTTGATTTAGGAAACCATAAACTAATGTAATTTGAATTTCTCTAAAAGTGGAAGAACATGGACTTCAAATTGAGCTTCTTACTAGATCTATAGTTTCTGATTCACAGCAAGACTACTGGGACCACTTAAAGCAGCAAAGTCACAGAAAAGCCTCATTTTTTTCATGTCTAGATGGGGAGCCCTCACTCATCTGGGTGGCATTAGGCAGAAGACAGACTGTAATGATAAACAGTCCATGTTAAAATTTTACATTACAAAGAAGGAGTATCACACGTTATTTCACTGGCAAGTCATAACAAGTCAGCAGGTTTCAAAAGAAAAATTATGGTATCTGGTTGAAAACAAATTAGCTGAGCTTTTCAAAGCTTATATCTTTCAAGATGGAGTCATAACTATAAAACAAAAAAGGAAAAACTAGACTTAGTAACATGAATTACTTTTAACTTCTGAAAAACACAAGTTTTATTTTGTAGCCAACAGCAACTATTGGTTTCCAAACACACATCATAGAGAGCACTGTTGCAAAGGTCACAAACCATATGAAAAGTCATAGCTGATTCCTATACATTTTGGTTACACTGTTTAGGGAACATGGAGATGTAATGGATATATTAGTATTTCAGGAGGTTATTTTTCCATCAAGCTTATCTGTCCAGTGAAATTCCAATTGGGAGAATTTGTTCACTTGCACCAAACTCCAACTGTGTGCCCAGTTTTCAACTAGGTACCATTATCCACAACCGGGAGCTGTTTCAGCATGAGAGAAGCCAAGCCACAGCCTGTCTGGGCTAAGGTTTGTAGGATGGAGCACCCACGAGATGTGGGCAAGCAGAGCCATAGTCACTGTGATGGTCACTGCACAGGCCAACTGTCCTGGCCAGAGGGCTGTTCTCCACTTGGGGTCTGTAGGGGTCCCTTCTCACAACCTCCTTCTTATTGTAGAGAGGGCACGGGCAAAGTTCTTCAATTGTATTTCTGTACTTACACTCCCTTTTTCATAGCCCCTTTTGCATAGCATACATTAACGCCAGTCTGTTATCCAGCTGCTGACCTTTTTGCCAGGTTTGCTAAACACATACATAAGCTGTAGCAATTTACCTGGGAGAGGAAATCCCAAGTTTGCTAGGGAAGAAGCATTTATGAGGGCTGAATAGAAAGTGGGGAGGGAGTTGGGGGTATTTCTTGTATAGCTTATACTTGCAACCTCCTGAAAATACACTGGTTTTTAGAATGTACTAAGTCAAGTCTAAATTGGAGTGGCTAAAAAGTAAATCTTCCCCTTCATTACTCTTCAAGCATTCATCATGCTTATGAAGTCCCAGCAAAAACGTCTATGACAAGAAGGAATATGACAGATTGCTTCTGCAGTTTACCAAATTTCAAGTCATGCTGTGAAATGATGCCTCTGCATTTTAAACCTATGTCAGACTTTGGCACATTTCTCGTGGATGAGTTATGGTTCTTGAAACATGACAGTGTTGCAGAACTGTTCTTCTGTATGACAGAATATGAGAGAGTTTGCAATTCTTATTTTGAACTTTCTAACCCTAATTTTTATATTACTTTTCATCTCACGGTTAAGCTGGTTGTTATAGTCAAGCATTCCTTTCACCTGTTTCCTCACTCCCTTAGTAAATTTTATTTAGCCTTGATCTAAAATCAAAATAATAATAATACATAGATAATAATAGTGTTCACACAGCAATGAAGTTCAAGTAATTACAGCCATTTTTCAGTCCCTGTATTTTCAGCAGCCTCCTAAGTTACATTTCATTGCTATCTATTAGAGAAAGTGTTTCCTATTATTGAAGGACATAATTACATTCAATTTCAGCAAAATTTAACTGTGAATTTCCAAAGTAAAAGCCACCATAAATATGTTCCTTTCAAAAAAAAAACCAAAGCAAGTCACCAAGCTTCAACATTCAAAAACAAGCAAGTAAACTGATCCATAATCATGAAGTAAATAATGCTAGAAGAATAAGAAGGAAAGTGTAATGTCTAGCCCACTTATCAAGATTTTCCTTAGAGGCAATGGAAAGAGATATGCACCTCCTGTGGGCAATTCATGCCATCCCTAAGATAAGAGTCTCAGCTAAATGGGATGACCTGCTTTTAGACATCATTTTATTGAATTTAAAGAGCAGAAGTGCATACCTTAGACCAGATGCCTGACTTTTAGATAGTGACAGTTAGGTGTCCAACCTTATCAACCATCATTACAGTTAATTACATTTGTGGGAAACACTTCAAAACAGTGTCAGCCACTGACTGCTTGTGGCAGTGATGCTGAAGACATGCAGATATTGGCAAAGAGTTTCTCATGCCCACTATAGGCAACTGTTTGATCCTATCATGGATGTCAATCTATCTGTATTGATGAGCTCTTCACATCTTTTGGTGTCTTATTTTCAGCTCCTACAGAGAGCTTATTGGAGCAAAGTGTCTCTTGTCTTGCTGCATTGGGAAATCAGTCTTACCAAGCTGACTGAAAATGACAATATAAATACCTAAGGAGCCATTAAATGTTTTCTAATAAACTTTTTTGAATCATGCAGTCAACGATTGTTTGGAACAAGTAGAGAAAGATGCCTTTGTGATAGCAGAAGCAGCTTTGTTGTCCAGCAGTGAAGTGCAGCTTGGAGCAGTGAAATTTCTCAGCACAGGCTCAGATGCTAAAATTTCCACTGCTTCCTTTATCAGCATTCAGAGATGCAGACTTGTTTACCACCAGGTAGTTATGATGGTACAGTACATAGCATTAAACAGGAATCTCATTAGCTGGAGGAGCATATATAACCACATTATTCTCAGAAATTAGCTGCCTTCTGAATATTGTTTTCTATACCCTTAAGCGAGCTAATGATGAGCAGGTCTGCGCCAGGATAAACAAACCTCAAGCAAATTCTGGTACCCTGCTTTTATTTCTGTGTGTGCTTTCATACTTCTCTTTGGGCTTATGACCACAGCAACACAGCAAAGGGAAGAGGTGCTTTCTGACACTTGCACCCTGCAGCTGCTTGTTCCTGTTCCTCTGATGGTGCTTATTGTGCCTGCAGCGCAGTCTGTGGCCATGCGAGCACTTGTCAATCATTTCTGTGCAAAGTCTGGTGGCCTGAGCTGTCCTCTGAGGTGTTTGACTTTGGTAAAGGAATGATCATATATCTTTTCTACTGCCTGCTGTCTTGCTGGAATAAAACATATGGCAGAGAGGAGCGATAACATCTTAAATCATCCTTGTCTATTGCTACGTGAAGGTATGTCTAAGCCCTGGGGTTAACTCAGCCAGATATTCAGAATTCATTGATCAGAATCCCAACCATTTTAAGGATGTCTTAAAAATGAGGACTTAAAAATAATAAATGCATTAATTTCTAATTTTTCCCTAGCTATTTAAGCACTCATGAATTTTCCAGGTTTTCTTTGCAACTAGGAAGGTTAGATGATAAAATGGAATTTGTGGTTATTCGCAGGATTTCAGAAGCAGGAGTTACCAAAAAACACCCAAAATATTAAGATGCAATATTATGCTGCAACAAAGAGAGAGGGTCTGTATATTTACCTATATGTTTAGGTTAATAAATAGTGATTGATGACATGTCAGAGTTTTTTATATTGTGAGCTGAAGTGTGTTTCCTTACAAGATAGAATTTTAAGTTTGGATTCCTGATATATAGCATTTTCTCACATCTTTTATATGCCAATCAGGAAAACTCAGAAGGGATGTATGTATTTTTCCTGAAGTTCATTAGGTTCCAGGGTGATCTGCAAATATTTAACTGATGGTTGCCTGGTCTTTTATTGAAGATGCTTCTGACATTCTTTGGTGAAATTTCTCTTTTCTTCAAGGAGATCTAAAATCTTGAGATTGTGGAAGAACATTTCTAGGTAAGTCCTCCTTTCTTTAAAAGTGATTTGAGCAGTTTGTCTCATGTGGTGTAGCTGTTCAAAGTGCAAGAGTGTCATCACCCTAGGGTTTAGCTTCCATCTTCTTTCTCTCTTCTGGAACAAAGGTGTCCAACCAGAGTGCTCTCCATCAAGTTAGCTATCTTCACTGCCATCATGAAAACAATTTCTAACAATGGAAGACATTTCTGACACGCCTCATCTGTCAGAAACAAGATGAGTGACAACCACAGCAGTAGTCTCTAGAGGAACAGCTCCAAAAGCCATCCTTGAATCTGTTTTTAACTTTAGCATGCATATTCATTAAGTGTTGATCCATGATATTTAAGTTACTATTTTTCCTGTGTTCATAATTGAAGCCTCTTTCTTATAAAAACAAATTCCTTTCTTACTCCTTTAACTCAAAACAATTCTGTACTGGCAGTACCACCACATGAGAGACGATTGTCATTGGGTTCTACAAGGGCATCTTGATAGTGTAGGTCTTGGGAGTGGTGTAAAAACCCAGACTTTAGGCACACAGTTTTTAAATTCAGGGCTAACCCAAATTATTTAAATTTTTTTTTTTTTTCTGATTGACATATGGACTGGTGAAACTGAAAACAAATGAGGGTTTTTTTTCTTCATTCTGAAGCACGTTGAATTCATATAGTGGTCCAGGTTTATCAGTATTCAAGCAAAGGAATAGACGGCATATAACAGGCTAATGCAGATGTTATTTTAATACTAATATTAATATCATAAAACAAAATGTAAAGGGTTAATCTGCACCATTCATCCATTTGATGAAAATAATAAGTTAAAATGCCCTTCCTGATGGTGACTGAAAGCCAATACTATTAACACAAAGCTGATGTCTGGTGTTCACATGCAGCAATTAAGTTCAGTTAATTGCAACTCCTTTGAAAGGATTTTTCAATTTTAATCTATATTTTTTGATCTCTTCAGGTCATGCATCATCATTTTCTGTTATGGCACTATAATTTCTCCACAATTTTGTTTTCACCCTTGGCTCATTTGTATGACAAGCTGGAAATGTACATTCCCCAGTGAATGACAAAACTTGTGTAAACCAATGAACGGAAGTTGACTGCAGGCTGCCCTTGCGGAATGGCACAGATTAATACTCCTGCATTTTTTGAGGAGTAAAACACTTTCTAGTATGGAAACAAATGGCAGGAGCAACCCTTATTTGATTAAAGTAAAGCCGCAGGCTGTAGGGCTTCTAAATGCAAATGCTTTTTTTGGATCCTGGAAGATCAGTCTAATTGAGGAAGGAGCAACTTAATCAGATCACCCACTTTTTTTCTCTTGAGCAAACTATATTTTCTTGTCTCTTTCTGAAGAGCGAACCCTAGGCTGTACAAGGGTGGTATAGCCTTAATCTCAGAAAGTGTGTCAGAGAGAGCTCTCCTTACAGATTCACAATTATCCACAAGTGCAGGAGAGAAACAAAACCTAGAGAATCAGTAATGTCAAAAATAAAGTGCACCAATATAGCATTTGCTAAACAATGGCAAACTGTTGAAAAGACTTACCTACAGAGTAAACGAGCCATGGGAAAAGCAAAGGAAATAGTGTAAGACAAAAAAGGGAGAATAAAACAAAAAGAAAAGCTCAAAATGATATGGGTGTGTGGTAAAGTTCCCATGGAGTTTGATTAGAGTAGATGGGTTTTCCCAGAGACACACATGGAGGACAGTGGTCTTGAAGGTGAAAGGATAATTGCGTCAAAATAAATAAAATAAAAAAGTCTGAGATAATTAAGAGAAACAAAGTCTACGCAGGCAAAAAAGCAAGACAATGTCAGGAAAGAATTGGCTTTCTACTAAAATCTAGTGTTCATATGTGAGAGCCTGTGTTTTCAAAACTGAAAAGAAAGCTTCTTCTGGATACTACCAAACAAGTGCCATCCTTATGCCTGATGGCTCAAGAGTTCTCGATTTCAAATTTTTATTTTAGCAGCAAAACTGAAGGGGATACATTGAGAAAATGCCCTTCTATTTTATTGCTTTTCGCAATTGTCAGCTCTTGTGAGATTTCTGTTCCTTTGTAAAAGGAAATAAAAATGACCTGAAAAGTGTGTAGAATTCTTTATCACTATAATATTAATAATAATAACAATAATTATTCTTAATAATACTGATATGGAAGTAGTTGATTCTGCAATCTCTGTAGGACATCATTTGTAGAAACTGAAGGACCATAAAGATGATCTGTAGCAGATGAAACATTTCTGTACATTAATTAATAAATCACTTGCTGCAGTGCAGCATAAGGACCACATTGCTATCTGCATGGTGAGATGTGTCAGACCTTTGATATTTTGTCATAGTGCCCTGTTCTTATACAGAATTGATTCTTCTGTGGGATTTAATGTTGCATGTCAGCTAATAAAACACGATTATATGGTTTCCTCTATGGGTATCAAATGTGTTGCTGTAATTAAAATGTGACCTCTGTGGAAGAGTTATGCGGACTGGATTTTAATGTCACATAGAATGGCAATGCCCAAGTCAGACAGAATTTTAAATAAAATATAAAAATTTATTTTATTTATTCTGTGACTATTCTCTGCAACAAAATCTGTGGAGTTTGATAATCTACAGTGATTTTTCTTCATTCACTTATTTAACTGGATAGTTAGAATAGGTTGTTACCAAACCTTCCCACCAATTCCCAGGGCCAGCTGGCTTCCTTCCAGGAGGCTACTGATTTCTGCTACCTGCAATTATGGTTAGAATTACCAGAAAAAAGTCATTAGCAGAGAATTGCCTGATTATTCAGTACAGCTGATGTGGCCGGAGAAGGCAGTAAGCAGGCTTGAAATGTCATCCCAAGGCTTGAGTACCTGCATCATACAACAGCTTTGAATCCTGAACTCTTTGAGGTCCCAAAACTTTTATGTTGGACAATGTTGACAGACTCTTGCCCCTGGTTTGAGTTTTGAAGTTGGCTACAGAAATTCTTGGAACTTCCCAAACCATACACAGAGCAGGAAAATAGACCCACAGGGTGCA
This sequence comes from Ciconia boyciana, assembly GCF_034638445.1. Taxonomy (NCBI): domain Eukaryota; kingdom Metazoa; phylum Chordata; class Aves; order Ciconiiformes; family Ciconiidae; genus Ciconia; species Ciconia boyciana. The sequence goes on along the minus strand of NC_132934.1, from coordinate 42,600,564 downwards.
TGGTAGTTTAAATAAGCAGTAAAAATGAATGGGTAATTTCTAGATACTTTTTTTCTGATTTGTGTTTGTTTTGCCCCACTGAAAGCAAGAATACTCTGCCTGTGTAATGGGGGATATCTGTGTTCAGCCAGCCCACAAATGCATGTCTTGTTCGCTGCTGGGAGAGGGACCATAGTGTTGGCTGGAGAATGTCCAGAATGGACTACACGGCTCTCTTGGGCAAAAGGTTTTAACCAAAGAAAAGCCTCCCAGATTCCATGTTGTTGATTCAGATACAGTAGGTGCTTTAATCAGTGGAAGATTATACTTACTGTAACCATCAGTGTTGTCAGACTCTAACTATGCTGAGGATAAATGCTTCAAAAAGAGAAAGCATTTCTCATGGCAAAATAAGGCAATGCAACCAGACCATTGACATAGTTTGCATTGCTGTTCAACAACCTGGCCAGTGGCAATACAGAATTGTATCATTAAATTAGATTGGGCATGTATCTTTTGATATTTTGCAACATTGTCAGAAATATCTTTCCTTTCAAAAAGAGAATCTTGCACAAAATTACATCGCCTCTTTACAGGCAGACCATATTGAGCATTACATTGCTTCAGGTAGTAACAGCAAGATATGAACTCACTTTGTTTCTTTAACTATACCAGATGAAAGTACCCTAGAGTAAATGGGGAAAGTATTTCCCTTTGACAGAGAATGGAATGGAATTATTTTGATTTAATGAAGAAATGTAATTTAATTGCTGTATCTGGGCTTTTTCCCTCCATAATGTTAGATATGTTGTCTCAAATGTAATTAATTCTAACTGAAATAAAGTGCTTTGATTTGAAATGTTGTTAAATGAACTTGCCACCTAACCAAGCTTTTAAACCCAAATAAAATAACCCATAAGTTTAATAATACTTGACATGGAAGGAGTTGGCATTGCTTATTAAAATTCTACTGCCAAAAGTCTTTGGTTGGATAATTTTAAGTGGTTTTAAGTGGATAAAAGGCAATGCAAAAAAAATGTGATGTCTAGATGAAGCTAATGTTATTAAAAACTTCAGGTTTAGTACTTTTACTGAAAGGAAGGAGGCAATCGAGTACTGCTGAAGTGTTTGAAGCACATTGTTGGTGCCAGTTTACAAACCCAAGCTGGAATGCCAAAGGAGAGGTAGTTACATTTGTGTATGTGATTTGTGTACATGTCTAAATGCTCATGAATCTATTTGAATGGCGAGTTTCTTACTAAGATCCAATTAAAAAAAAAACCCCTCAGCTGATGCATGCAGTAATTATTTGCAGTGCTAGAACAGAGTTAAAATTGTAGGGAGAAGCCTGTTATGAAGGATTTACTGTTATGAAGGATTTATTTTTTCTGTCTTCACTGAGTGAATTAAATCCAGTCTGTAGTGTCAGTTTTCCTTAAAGATGGACAGGACTGTAATGGAGCATTAATGAATGAAGGTACCAGCAGACATGGGCAATATAAATGAAGTGATGAGAAGGAAAATTCAAATTTGCAAAGCAGATCAATACAGCGCTACGTGAATCTTCTACGCTGTTGTTCCTTCTCCTGGAAATTAACGTCACCGTCTAACAAGCCGCAATAGTAATTGTTCTGGAGAACTGCAGAGTGAAGCCGCTTGGTTCCAGCCATATTTTCTAACTCTGAATGAAGTGCTTTCTTCTCCCAGGAGTAACAAACATCAGAACAGATTAAAAGTCTCTTTTGATGTGTCTGTGCTTCTAAAAGCAACCTGGAAAATGATGTATGTTGCTTTTCTTTGAGACCTTGAGCTGAGGTAGCAGCACCAGGGAGCCAGTGTACCAGAGCCCAGAATGGTGTGCTAAAACTGCTGCCCTAATGCAACCTGGGGCCCCACTTCTCCTTTGTATTTCATACCTGCTCCATAATACTTAATACCCTTGCCAAAATGATTGACTCCTTCAGATAGTCACACCTGCCTCCCTTAGCTCCCTCTGTCTTTCCATGGAAATCTGGAGGCTTTTCAGTCAGATAATTCTCTTTTTTTTTTTTTTTTCCATAAAATTTTAAGGAAAAAGGTATTTTTAATTCTCCCAAAAATTGTAGTGGTGGTGTTATGAAGTAGACAGGATTTGTGTGAAGCTATTTAGTTGTCAGTTGTTTGTCACTGCAGGGTTGTTTAAGTGTTGTGTTAAGTTTTTGCAACAAAAGGTGTTGTGTGCAGGTGGAGGGAGGAGGCAGATATGTTGTGCTGAAGTCCTGTGGAGATTATGTGCAGAAGGTAAAAATCAAGATGTAATTACCAGTGCTGGATGGAAAAGAACTTTCCTCTTTTATAAAATGAAGTAATCAATGCTTTGCATTCTTTTTACCTTACATTTTCATAGAATCACAGAATGAGTGAGGTTAGATGGGACCTCTGGAGGTCATCTTGTACAACCCCCTGCTCAAGCAGTGCCACCTGGAGCTGGTTGCCCAGGACCATCTCCAGATGGCTTTTGAATATCTCCAAGGATTGAGACACCACAATATCTGGGAAACTCGTACCAGTGTTCTGTCACCCTCACAGTAAAAGAGTGTTTCCTGATGTTCAGAGGGAACCTCCTGTGTTTCAGTTTGTGCCCATTGCCTCTGGTCCTGTCACTGGGCACCACTGGAAAGAGCCTGACTCTGTCCTTTTTACATCCTCCCTTCAGGTATTTATATACACTGATAAGATCCCCCTGAGCCTTCTCTTCTCCAGGCTGACAGTCCCAGCTCTCTCAGCCCTCCCTCATATGAGAGATACTTCAGTCCTTTAATTGTCTTTGTGGCCCTTTGTTGGACTGTCTCCAGTAACTCCATGTCTCTCATGTTCTGAGGAGACCAGAACTGGACCCAGCAGTCCAGGTTTGGCTTCACCAGTGCTGAGTAGAGGGGAACGATCATCTCCCTCAACCTGCTGGAAGCACTCCTCCTATTGAAGCCCAGGACACCATTAACTGCCTTTGCAGGAAGGGCACATTGCTGGCACATGTTCAACTTGGTGTCCACCATGACCCCCGGGTCCTTTTCTGCAAAGCTGCTTTCCAGCTGGGTGGAAAGAAGCACATTTTGCAGAAATCCAAATACTTCCTTAGCAAAAAAGAGTTGGCTGGCTTATGTTCTTCCAGGGGAAAATGCCAACAGCCCCACTACTGCTTGCTCTCAGTAAGAGTGGCCTCCTGGAAACAAAGCCATGCAGTTGTCTGTGACAGCAGGGCAGAGTGCCACGGAAAGACTCTGAAAGGACTCTGTCCAATGCATTTCCACCAAAACAACATCAATAACAAAGGGTTTCCTTGCTGATTAATTGTTGCAGCCTTTTTCTATTGGTTTCTCCTGGCCTCTTCTTTGATCAGTAGCAGCCCTGAGATCAGGCTGAACACAGGTTTGTTTTTTGCTTCTGGCTCATGACTGCTTTAACAATATTCTCCTTCCTTAGTACAACCCCTGTGCTCTTTCACTTACCCGCATACTTTCATTTTTACTATACCTCATGGTTACACTCTGTGTAACTCATAGAAATGAATGCTATTTTGCTTTAGATTCCTTTGAAGATGATAGAAATATCAACCCCCTTTGAAAGCTATTGGTACCATGGACATCTGTTTGTAAAATGTTAGGTATATTTAAGTCTTCCATCATCATGACAACCTGTTTGTATTAGTCAGAAAAGGAAAGGAAATAAAGGCTTTTGTTGCATTCGTTACTCAACTGATGCCCAACACTCAGAACCTCCTCCTGATGGTATCTCCTCTTACCAGTCTTTCAGAGTATGGGATTTCTTCATTATGCTTTCAATGTCTAAAACAGCGCATGTTGTTGGCACCTAACAAACAGTACCAAGGCCCACATATTTAAATATGTTTAACCGTTTGACCTAGGTTTCCAGGATCTCTAAATTCTTATATGGCACCTTTAATCCCAATACTGCAAAACTGTTTTCAAAGGGAGGCAAGCACTGCTGCCCACCCTGATGCCTCATTCTTGGGCAGTTCTGCCTCCCTGATCACTGAACTATAGTAATCAGAGGGTTTACATGCATCAAAATAAAATCCTTACATGAGAATAAGAAAGCTGTTCAGTGAGGGGGAAAAAAAAAAAGGAAACCTGAAGGATTTAAGAAAGAACACATAGCAACCTGCAGGTCCAAAGAAAAATACTGGATCCTGTGCCTCATCTTCTAAGAAGAGCTACAGTTTTTACCACCTTATTTTAACTGAATTTTGGAAGAGCTCTTTGAAAAATAGCTTTTAGCTGCTTGGATAAGTTATTCAAACATGCAGAGAATTTGTAAGTCCTTTTGTTCAAGCATCAGCCTCATGTGCAAAATGCTCCCCCCCAAACACATCTCTCTTGGAGGCAAAATTCATGTGTGGCTTGCCTCACCCCCAAACAAATGCTTTTGCATGAGTCATAGATTGTGGAACTATTAACCCTAATTGAAATGCACATCTAAACTGACACTTAACCCTGATTTTTTTAAGCAGCACATGAGGCTGTGGGCGATACTGTCTTATTTGGATAGCACCTTGCAGCCTGAAGGCTTTAAAAATGTATTATTTACATAATGGCTCATTTATTTTGTAAGAATTACAGTCTCCCCATCACTGCTATGATCTTCTTTGGCATAGAAAATATCCAACAGCTGTTTATCAGCCTACAGAAATGCTGTGTAATAAGAAATAAAAAGAGATTGTGCATCTCACTGAAACCATGGAGTGAACCAAGAAGGAACGCCATCAGGAAAAAAAAAGAAAAAATAAAACAGTCACTGGGCTTCCACCCTTCATTTGTACAGTCCTGTGGGTCACTGGTAGACACAGAATCAGGCGGGAAAAAAGCAGTCACTAAGTTTCTGCCCGTGGTTTGTACAGTCCTGCTGGTCCCCAGCAGGCACAGTGCACTAAGGCATAGGAACCACCCTGGGCAATCTCTGTGGGGAGCAGTATTTTACATAACCTGAAAAAAACAAATGCATAAGCCAAGATTTTGAGAAGTGACACATTCTTTGGCTGCTGAATAGAAGGTATTTTTAAAGGGGGTAGAGCCCACGTTTCTTTTTTCAAAAGCGGATACCTGTGAGGGAACACTAATTTCACCACTTGGGGCAGCCAGTGACAACCACAGGAGTATGCAGAGAATAAATTGCAGGAGGTAAATTTCACAAACCTTCAGAAGTTACACACCTGCTGAAATGCTTTTCATTTTTGATTGTTTAAAATAGTCTGATCAATATTCTTGTTTGCGTTTGATTAGGATAACAGCACAGGAGGAACATCAAAACTTTATTAGTTGGGGCCGCTAGGTGGGCAAAGCTTATTATAGTTTAAATGTGTTTGATTACCTCAGATGTATAGTGGGAGAGATACTTATAGAACAATAGAGAAAATACTGCTGGTGTCTTACAGGTGGGAGAATATTTAGGTGTAGGGAAATGCAATACAATTTGAGTTGTGAAAATTATAGCTCTTGCTAATTATAAGAGACAGAAGTTACAAAATATAGTATTAAACCTGATGGTAATAACAAGAACTTTACTAAAGAGTAATACATTTTTCAAGATACAGTGTAAGCAAGCACCTTGAAAGCCAATTCATGTGAACTTGCCTTGAAATACAGAAAAGAGTGAAAGTTAACTGAGCAGCAGTTGGGATGACAGACTTTGTGAATTTATCGCTTCAGAAAGAATGGAGCATTTGGAAACAAGTACATTGCCATTTATCATTATCAACTGTAATTGAAATTGGGGCAACTCAACACTTTGCTCTGAAACTGTGAAAGCTGTGTCATCAGGTATTGGGCTAACACAACAGAAGGCCTTAATGTTCACTGACAAGAAAGCTTTGGAATATTTAACACTCTCCCTCATCAAAAGTTTAGGTTATTAAATATGACAGTAGATATGTATATAGGGGGAGAAAGAGCCTCAGTCATATATTTTACATCTTTTTAAGTAGTGCATCCCTTGCAAAGGTCTTCAAGGTGCTCTTGTTGTCACTGATACATGTCAGTAATTTTATTTAGAGATTTTTTATCATTCCAGCATCAGTCAAGCATATTCAACTGACTGCAAGAGAATGATAGAATATCTAAATTCTAGGCTGCCAAATAAATTTAACTGTTACTTATAAAGACTAGTGATTAAGGAAACACAGAGCTACAATTTGTAAATTATTCAGGTTCTCCAGGCTGAGGTTTTGCGTTCAGCACAAAACCTCAGGTCTGAAGGAGAAGAGTGGCTGCTCTCATCTATATTTTTGGTCTGATGGCAGGGACTTGCAGGAGGACAGGATGGCTTGCTGTGAGTCTGTAGCCTGCAAACTACAGGTATTTAGGTGGCTTTCGTTTTCTAATTTTTTTCTATTAAATACTTTTCTTCTCTGCCTGTCAGACTCTTCCGTAAATAACAACATTCAGGTACAACTACAAAGACTGATATAGAAAGAGAGATGTGCATTAATTTCAGCATATGGTCTTGAAGGTTAAGGATAAGATATCTGAAGAAGAGGTGTTTAGTCATGTCTGTCACCTAGATCCCCTCCACAGACAAGGGAAAGAGTTCATACTTCAGGAGGGTGATGCCTTCCACCTAAAGACAAGGGTTTAAAGTTGGTAGGTAGAATTGCCCTTCAAGGTGTCTGACTCTCCTCCATCAACTGTAGAGGAGATCAGATGACAGGCTTCCATTATGTGTCTCAGCTTTTGATGGCTAAAAATAAGATAATTCCCCAGCTGAAATGAGACAATTCCCACATTTGGAGGCCAGAACTGCTCTTCATATATTCTTTCCTGGTGAAAAGGAGAGCCTGGAGAAGGAGCTGTGAAGAGGGAGGGGACTCTTCTCAACCAATACTGAAAAAAGGTGTGACCTCTGTAGTTTCTTCACCTCAAGAAACAGGAAGCTCCAAAGGGTGGCCTGTACCATCCTGCAACACTTCAGAAAGATGGGGTGGATTGTCCTCTGAAGATGTTATCCTCATCATAGAAAAAAACATCTTTAGACAAACTTCTAAATGGTGAAAGTTAAGTGAGCTGAATCTCACCGATGACAGCTCAGATTGAAATGAGGCACTGTATTGGGTGTAGATGTCAAAGTGTTGGCACCAGGGGGGCTACAGGGGTGGCTTCTGTGAGAAGAGACCAGGGGCTACCCTGTCCCAGACACAGCCGGTTCCAGCTGGCTCCAATGGACCTGCTGGCAGGACATGGCTGAGCCTATCTGCCAAGCTGGTGGTGCCTCTGGGAAAACACATTTAAGAAAGGGCAGAATGCCACAGAGAGAGGAAGAGGGAACAAAAATAGTGAGAAAAAGCAGAGGGAACACCAAAGGACATAGGAGCAGGAAGAGGAGGAGGTGCTCCAGGTACCAGAGCAGATATCCCTTGCAGCCCATGGAGGATCTGGAGCAGAAGAAAAGTATGAGAAGGAAGGAGCAGCAGAGAGAAATTGCTGTGTACTGACCAAAATACCCCAGCCCCGTGCTGCTTGCAGCAGGGGAGAGGAGGGTGGAGTGAACCTAAGTCTGAAAAAGGGGGAAGGAAAGGTGGGTTTTTTAATGTTTGTCTTTTTGTTTACCATTACCTGAATTAGTAATTACATTTTTATTTTTGTTGGGAACAAATTAAGTTAATTTTCCCCAAGTTGAGTCTGTTTTGACAGTAATTGGTAAGTGAACTCCCCATCCTTATCTCGACTGATGAGCTTTCTTGCTCCTGTTCTTCCTATTTTTTCCCACACCTCACTAAGTGGATGGAGTGAGCGAGCGCCTGGGTGGGTGTTCAGGTATTAGCCAAGGCTAACCCACCATAGGCACATTTACCCTTTATTATTCTAAATTAACTTCATGTGCCTTTTCTAGGAAAAAAAGAGACGCTGAGTATACACAGTTGCTTTGGAAAGTACAGCAAAATTCCATATGTCATATCTAATACATGGGAGATACAGTTAATGAGAAAATTCAGATAATGACTTCATATTTCCTTTTCCCAGATAATTCAGGAGAGAAGATTAGAATAGTCTATCAGAAGGTGAAATGGCTTTAACAATATCAAAATATTTCCAGATATATGTGCAGAATGTGTGCAAACCTATGCTAATGTATGCACAAACCCAAGTGGCTGTCAGATTTGCATTGTAAGATGAATAATTGAATTGGGAATGTATTTTCCATTCAAAATTCTAATTTTCTGAATGTTTCACTTGCTCTGAAGTAGGAGAAGAGCAACAACCATTCCAAAACCTGTATTAAATTAGCTGGATTGTTTGGTTTTGATTTGGGGAGACAAAACATTTCATTTCAAATTTTACCTTTTCATCAAAGTATGATTATATTAATTTTTACTTTAAAACAGCTTTTCAATATGGTTTTTAAAAAATGTTAACATTGGGCTTTTCTATATCACAGCATTTTTGTTCCTAAATGAAAGGCTGTCAATACTGACACATGCTAAAAACATTTCATTGTGGGTGTGAATACTACTTACCCAGGAAAAAAATTCTGACTAAAATATTCTGACTGGCAGACCATTTATCTCAGGCCATCCTTTTCTTTAACTCCTCTTTGCCATCAATGGTGGAGCAGGTTTTCTGTTCAGAAACAGATGCAGTAGCCTTCTGGGTTGGTGTCACAGCAGTCACCTTCTCTGTAGTCACTATGGTTACATGGCAAAAGCAGCGTTCACCCTTTGTGCTCGCTATTTAGCTGTCCCTATTCCACTTTCTAGCAGGACTACCACCATACCAGCAGGGCTGCATTGCTTGTGAGCTCTCTCATCCTTTTCTCACTGGGAATGAGCAAAAACCCTTGCTCTGCCTTTCTCTTAAGTGTTAACCCTGGTACGTGGTTTGAGAACAGCAACATCTTGTAGAGGGTGTTCACCGATAGCCGTCAGGTGCAAAGGAGGTATTTAGTGTGTGGGACTGCAGCTTAATAATGAGGTCTTACAAATGGTATCTGAGAACATAATTTTCAAAGCCTGGGATTCATTAGGTTATGTACAGTTGTAGCTGGGTACTCCTGGGAGCAGAAAGCAGTTCTGTAGGCATTAGGGTAGAGTAAAATGGACAAAACCATCTGAATAGGATACACAAGGTGATTGCATAAGACCCAGCTCAATAACATACTTCAAAGGTAAATCAAACCGAAGTCAGGCTTCTTTTAAAACAAGGTTTTTGGTGACTCTTTTACATTTCTGCCATGGCTTTTCATTCGTTGTTTTGGGCCAGGACCAACAGAGCTATTCTGAAGTGCCTCAGCAAGCATATGGTGCGTGTGCTGTTTCCATCATTAACTACCCAGGCGGGAGGGAATGAAGCGCCTGCTTGAAAACATTGCGGGAATGGGATTTCTGTTACTTGAGGTGCAGGAGTTTATGACTCAGACTGGGGATATGCCTGCTTGCCAGCTAATATCTGGACAGAGCCAGAAACTGAATATTATAAGGCTGAAGTAATCTTTTGACACACATTACCCACCGATTCTCTTCACGATATTTTAGCTTGTTAGAGATACCTATTCACAAAAACAAGCATTCATACTAGGCTCTTCCAACTGCAGTTTAAAGTGGTGCTGTCATTACAGAGCTGACACATTGCGTACACCCTGCCAACTTGTTGACAAAAAGAGGGAAACATAATTTAATACAGCTGTTTCACTGCAAAAAGTATCAACAACACTTCAGCCTTTTTATTTCAGTCCTGTCAATCAAAAATATCCACTCCACCGGATAAGTTAACATGCCCTGGAAGAATGCCTGTTTTTGACAGGCATTCAGAACATGGTGTGGCTTTTTTTTTAAATCTTTTTTTATTCTCTGTTCCTTTGGCCTATTCACATGTCTGTTTGTTCAGAAGGCCACAGCCCTCCTCATTGACTCCAGTGATGAATTCAGAGAAAGTTTTGGGCACACCCCTAGAGCTTTGCAATCTTTGCATGTAAATGAGTAATTTCAGCTGCACAGCAGATCACTATGTACATATGAAATCAGTTTTCTTTTGAGCGTGAACATATCAATACATACAGTTCTTGAATTGTCTTTTAGAAATTTGTCCCTTCTCTTACACGTAAGACCAGGTTTCATTAAAGATGAGATCAGATTTATTGATGCTTCTTGGATTATTACCTGTCCCCACTTACATATTTATTTGAGTAACTTCTGCTTGCTCAGCATTGGCATTTCTGAAAGTTTGGTATCAAACTCTTGTTTTATAACCTTTTTTTTTTTAGTGAAACTTAACAAGATGTAGGCTTCACAGCAAATTCTGACTCCCCCCCGCCTTTTCCTTTTCCCCTTTTCTTGTTAACAATCCTGGTCTATTTGTAGTTATTTCACCCCCTAGCTTATGTAAAACAGCTATTAGAAGTTGTGAATGAACCTGACCTTGGACAGACATTAGACTTCTGTGTCCTGAACAGGAAACTGATGTGGAAATGCACATTACCTGCATCACCAGCAGTTTAGGATTTTTATAAGACTTTTATTTCTTCCATATAGTTCATTTTTATTCTTTCACTCATATGTTTTTCAAATAGGAGAAGAAAATCTGTCTGGAGACTACCTGATGATGTTGTGAGTTTCTAGCTGGTGAGATTTCTGCAGCACTAATTCCTGAATTAGTAAATCCTAATGCAATATGGCAAATCATGACTAGGTTACCTCTCAGCAGGTAAATAACATATTTATGAGATTTATAATCCAATTTCTAATTTATAATGATTTTGAAAAAAGGAACTGGAAAAGGAAGACAGCTAAATTTTGATCTTGCTTACACTGAGTGTTTAGAACTATAGGGAATCTGAGATCTTCTGTTGAGCAGGAAGATTTATGATCTGTTCAGTGAGAATTGATAGACTGAGATCTCTCTGCTAATAAATCTTGATATTTGTTTTGCCTCATTCTCTGTGAAGTTAATGCAGAAAATTCTGAAGGCAAAAAAGATGGTTTGACTCACTGTAAGTTTTAAAAAAGGGATATAGGATGGAGTAATTCAGAAGGAGAAAAAAGCCATTCTATTTCTATGCTCTATGCTGTTTTTCATGGTTTCTATTACAAAGGAATGAAGTAGCATGGTGGGCCCAGGCAAGGTGTGTATATTTGGCAAGGGCAAATGAATTTTACATTCTGCTTCAGACAGATCTGTCCTGATGTGAAATTTGCCATTTCAGCAGTGTATTTCAGCATTGACAACAGTGCTAAAAACATAGCCACTGTTGTGCTCAGAAGGCTTGTTGGGGCCAAATTTAGTTGGCCAAGCGTGGCTGGGGAGGAGTCCAAGAGGCTCTCTGGACCTCACAGCTCTGTGCAGAACAAGGAGCCAGAACCCTGTTCTACAAAAGATATATTTGAAAAAGACAAATACAAGACAAAGATGCAACTGGCACTGGAAACCACGGCAACAGGTGGGTACATCTCAAAAGAGCAGGAAATCTAGGAACAAGGTTTAAGACTAAAATATATTCATCTCTTCTCTGTGAACTCCTTGAGGTCTGGGAAATTGTCTTTTTGCAGCCTGCAAGATTTCACACTGTGGAACATTTTAGGAATGTGTTCATTTCTTTGAAATATTTCAGATACATAATCGTGAGGAAGGTATTTACATAGAATAACTGCACTGAGGTGAAGATAGGCAGACAGGACAAGGGTGCCCCAAATGTGCTTTACAAAATTCCAGTCTAGTAAATCAAAAGATTGCCAGATCTGTCCCTGAAATCAGAATCCAGAATCGTCTAGGATCTGGTAGCACTGTCTCTCAATCAGCTGGGGGGAACCTGTCTGTCTGTCCATGCCAGGTTGAGGTGCAACAGGGCACATGGTCACCCTATTTGTGCACAGGCTGGTTTTTCTGCACTGTAAATGACTTCAGGAGCAGTTGCCACTGGGTGGAAGCTTAAGTGCCTGCCTGAGACTTCTCAAGTGCAAGGAAATTGATTCTTAATCATGCACTTAATTCCCCTCATCACCGTCATTATTCTAGCAAGGCAAAATTATCATGTTTTAATTTATGGAGCTGTGCATAACATTTGTCGGTGTCTTGCTATTTTTTACTCTCAGAAATATGACACAACAGTCTTATTTGGTGGTAATATTTTGATACCATATTGCACATCAGAACTAATCACAAAGCCCCTATGCTTTTTATTAACATCAATGATCTCTCTTGGAATTTTTTGTTTAAAGATAATGAGATGTGTTTCTCAAAACATCTGAACACCAAAGTGCTAGATCTCTGGTTTATCTGCTTTTGAAAGATTTAACAAAACACTGCAAACACAATAGTTCAAAGAGATGGAAACAAAGTCAATCTATGCACTTGCACACAATTTTTAATTTTTTCCCCTTAAATTACAGCCATACCCTAGAATTTTTAAGAAATTGTTTGATTCCTTAAAATATTTTAAAATTATAGACTGATGGTTGTAAAATCCAAACATTTTGGGCAAAAAAAAATTTAACACAAACACCCAAAATTCAAAATAAAGAACAGTTCGCTGGCTTTCCTCTTCTAGTAATATTGAAGCTAAAGATGACCTAAAGTTTTCACTCAGTTTAACTGGGTTAGAAAGTCATCTTTTTACTCAAAAGACCTTAAATGCATTTTGACATTTAAACTTTCCTGTGGATATTTTGTTTCTGTTCCATGTAGGTTCCTAAAGATCTCAGCTACTCCATCACCAAACCCATGTTCATCTTAAAAAGACAATTGATATCCTGTTACTTACCCACTGTTATTCTAGCAGCATTGCTGTCCTCCAGAGGATCTGAACATATTCAGAATTGAGCAACTTAAAATTCAATGCAATATGGATATTTTCAGAAAATTTCCAAATTTTTAGGTTTGGCTATGCAGCTGTTAAGAGACAAGTATACATGTCTTTTTATTTTTATTTTCTCACTGAAAAAATCTGACTGGAATTTTTTGAACACATTGCCATTCTTGCTCAGTGTATGTGTTTCTTCCTGGAGATCTTTGTAGTCTGCTATCAAAGAGCAAGGCCCAGCTTTTGCTCTTTACAAGAGACATTTTGTCTTTCGTCTTTCTGCTGATGGCAGCAAAACATGTCTATTAAGCCAAATGCTGGCCTTTACCATTTAATTATCTTTGAATTTATGTCATGATCATCAGTTCTTCCATTGACTGCCTCCTCTAAGACTGACTGAGAAAATTACATGTCCCGGTTCACAGTCTATTCTCTGGAAATAACAACATGAAGAAGTGTGAAAGGCTTGTACTAAACCCTGTTAAGAAGTCCTGCTCAGCTGCAGTTTAATAGGAACTCTGTCATGGGACATGTGGAAACTGAGTGAAACTATATTTTTACAACAGTAAAAGGCCAGTATTTTTTCTGGTAAGTTTTGATGAAATAGCAGGTAAAATTTTGGCTCCTTTTGAAATCAGTGGGAGTTTCACAACAGAGGTCAGTATGCCCAAGGTTTCATTCAAGGAAAACTCAATATCAGGAGGTGTGCCTTGTGTCTTTAGGACTCCGAACTGATCCATGCTGTGGATCACTCATGGTCACTTTATTCATTTCAGTGATCTGGAAGTAATTTACTACCTAACAAAAAAGCCCTCTAATATATTTTGTAAAAAATGGGTATAAATAAATAAATTTCTTTCTTAAAATAAATTAATTCTCACAACTGTAGGAGACAAAGGCTGCCTCCTGTCTACAAAATACTCACATTGGCTCATGCAACATGAATTCTGAACCTAGACCACTAATCTGGTCTTCTCCTGACTCACCTAAGTCAGGAGAGTTGGTTGTTATCCCGGCCCCATGGAGTCCCAGTGCCCGAGATGTGTGGGTGCTGGCACGCAGTGCATGGCCGTGGGGACGTACCTCCCAGGGATACCCTGGGGGTACAACATGGGGAGGCACCACAGTCCTCTTGGCATTGCCAGGAGCTGAATGCAGCAGCCACCTCTCCCTTCGCTCTGCTCCCACCCCCTGGGGCCGGGTACACGGCGGCCGCCAGCCGTAGGGTGGTTAGGAGACGGAGGGGTGGTAGCGGGCTGCACCTTCAGAGAAGGGTTTCTGCCATCAGTGTGCAGCAGGATTGTTGGCAAAACACACCCAGTGTCTGACTAATTCATAAAACCTACTATAACTGATCAGGTGACCAATCCAATGCCGAAAGAGAAACAACATTAAAAATTGGGAGAAAACGCTTAAAATAGAAAGTATGAACACATGTCTGCATATAGCTAGACAGATGGCATCTCTTTAAGCAGGGTTTATCCATATGGCAAGCTAGTAGATTGAATCTGAATGCTGTATAGGATCCCAGTGGAGCAAAACCCATTTTTTTTGACTCGGAGAGTCTATGCTATATATCTCACTTACGCTTCAGATGACAACATAAGCAGTTTTATGCCATCAGCTTCTGGTAGTAGGTGCAAATAATCAGAGAAAGGGGGAGAGAGATGAAGAAACATGAACTTATCAGGGAGTTAGGAAACTCTCTGAGCAAGGGTTTGAATAAATAGAAAAGAAGAATAGGGAAAAAGAGACATTCAAACCCCAGTAAAGCAGTTTTCATGAACAGCAAAATTTAATAGCTGACTAAGAGAAAATTGCAGTTACTGCATCTGCCCAACTACCCAGCAATAACTTGTTAACTGAAGAGTCCTGTTTTAGCACTGATGGACAACAGAGTCCTGCAGCACCAAAAAGTTAATGTCAGTCGAGGGGAAGGCTGCTGAGGACATGAAATTTCTCTAATACAGTAGGAAGACCATCCAGGTACAGATTTCTGAATCAGAATAAGCACATCCCTCACCTTTTCATCCCTCACAGGAGCTTAAGCATTCAGCTCGTGCTGGTTACCGTTCCTGAGCTGCAAGCTCTGTTCAATGGAGATATTCCATGCATAAAGGAAAGGTTGTAGCTGAGAATGTATTACCTGCCGTGGCACAGGGATTACACTGCTTGAGCAGGAGGAAGCCTGCCCGGCAGTCTTACGGTATGGGAGAACTGGGAAGAAGTGAATTTTATCTATGAAGAAAACTCAAAAGATAGTTACACCATTAATTTCAAACCAGAAAATCTCCATACCCTTTGAAACAAAGCGTAGTGAGGCTATGATGTTTGAAAACAAAGCAAATGTATCAATATGAAATATCTTCATTTTAATGGAAGTTTAATTACAAGAGGCTGCTGACAAGTTCAATCAATCTCATTTACCTGTTGACATGTGAAGTGTTGAAAAATGTTTCATGTTTTTTAAATACAACAAAAGCAAAGAAAATGTAGTAATAAAAAGAGCCCAGTTTAAATATTTCTTAGCTAAATAAACATGCGTATGTGCACATTTGGTGGAATGGCCAGCTAAATATAAATAGTTTATATATTAACACTTCTGTGGATATCCACATTTTCAATTAGTTTAACAATCCCTTATTGATCTCTTATACAGACAATGTCATCTTTGGAACTGGGAAAAGACAAAGGGTTGAGTATGACATTTATGAACTTCTCAGGAAAAAAATGTACCTGTGCTCACCTGCAAAAACATAGGAAAGGCTGATGATTGGATAAACTGGTGTGCTTTTACTGCTACATGCCATAACTGATTGAACCAGTTAAAATAAGACTGGAATACCAAACAAATTGAGAACCAACTGAACTTTATTTTCAGCCTTAAATTTGTACTTTCAAATGAAATGTGATGTCTGAACACATTTCTCATTATATGCAACCATCTTATACTGCAGTAAGACCTGAATACACAAATAGCCGTACCTGTATGCTGTCTTGCAGAATTCAGTGGCACCTTGAGTGCAATAATATGTCCATTAAAATTATGGTGCAAGACAATAATCAAGGCCTGTCTTCAAAACATTATTCAATTGTTTCTGAGTGTCTTTTTTCTGAGTCCCATACAAGACTAGTATGCAGGCAGTGGATGAGATTTCAGTTGTTTACCATCTAGGTTCCAAATCCCACAAAGTCTGATGAATTTCATGTTCCATCTATCCCAATTTTTATAATTCTTCACAAATAATTCAGGTTTTTTGAGGGATACTTTTGTGTCCTGTAACAAGAATGGGTGCTATTGCTAACTATAGCTACCAATAATTATTACTAGTAGTCGTCCATGTATTGTTAACTTTTTCCCTAATCTTTCTTGTTCACCAGACACAGAAAGCATCTTTGACCTTTCAGTCTGGATGATGAGGCTCAGGAAACCATTCAGCTCTTCGGCACAAGGAAGGTTGAGGACTGACAGTTCTTCCCTTCCCATATTTATTATCTATAGAAAGAGGATGTAAACTTGTGAATGTATATCAGGCTGGTGAGTCATGCTGATTAGCAGATATTTAGCCAGGCTCATTTGCTTAACCTTAATGCTTGTCACATGTCATGCAACAAATTCCACTGTGCAGTACAAAGGATTTGACATCATGGAAGTAATTATTCCAAAATGATTCTGATATAGATTAAAAAAATAAAAAATGAGGCAATTTGGCCCTAAAAACAACATTCTCTGATGAGAATGTTTCTGGGTCTGCAAATCCACAGTCATGTTTTATTTATAGCCCAGCCTATGATTCATCATTAGAGTTTCTTTCAGATTTTGGAAGAAAAATTGTTCTTCCATGCATGAGCGTTTTTAGATAACCACAGCTGCTCCTCACTAGCTGCTGTTTCAATAGCAGAAAGCCTAACACTAGCATTCTTATGCATCTTCGCTCCTATCTGCTCACATTCAAACCCTTTTCACCACACACAATCAATCCCATTGTAAGGGCTTCAGGCAGCAGCCACCGCAGCCATCATTTGGCTTGTCAGCAAACCATCCCCTTTTCGTTCCAAGGAGGAACAGCTGATGGGATGAACCTTTGCTGCTGGCTAGAAATCTTTGAAAGGATGGTGCTGCCCCACCCCTGCTCTCATCTTCTCCTGAAGAAACGCTGCCTGTGCCAAAACGCCTCTGAAAGATTTTAAGGCAATTGTCAGAAGCTCTGCTGGGTAGGCAGCAAAGGAAGGCAGGATACTACCTAGCCCTTCTGCTGCTCTGGCATCAAGAGCCACAATTTAAATTTTTCTGCGTATTGCTTGCTGGGTGATAAAAGGAGGAATGGTCTGAAGTGATTTGTCATTGAGAAAAGTATTTTTGGAGGTTTGGTGGTTGCAGTTAGCATTTCTGCTCTCTTGTTTTAAGAGCCTTCTCTGCAAATGGACAGATTTACAGGTTGTTTAAGAAGCAGAGCTTGAGTTAAACTTTTCTGATAATCTTGGCCCCAAATAAATTTTGGTCGTCTCTGCACACACATATTTCCCTATATACCTAGTAAGGTTTTTACCACTAAGATAAAACCCTGTTGAACCCTCTGGGCTGCAGGGCTACTCTTTAGCAACAGATGCTTCTGCACTGTCAGATACCATACCAGGTTATTATTATCCTCACGTTTGCTATTTCAGGACCTGATCAGACTTGAATCGAGAGAGACCAGAGGCTGTGCCTGAGTTAACGACCAGCTCACTGAATCTGGCATCACTTACTGAGTACCTCTGCAGACAACGCTGGAGAAATGAGACTACAGCTTCACACACATGCCTGGCATAGAGATACCAAATGGAGCTGTTTTGTTGTCTCACCTTCATTCAGCTTTATGTTGGAGATGGGTATGAATAAATCTTTGATCGATACCGCTGGGGATGCAGAGGTGGATGAGCAGCAGAGCAGTGCTTGCTGCACTTGCAGTGCTTTGTGAGTCCAAAACAACTGAAGCTTTGTGACTGTAATCAGCATGTCTGGGAAACTCGTAGGCTGAGTTTGTAATCTTGGCCTAAGGTTGAGGAAATGAATGCTCTTGTCACTTATCCTACTGGCAGTTTACTGCTGTCTGGCAGCTTGGAGAAGGCAGAAAATAGTGTAGGGAGTAGCTAAGTGGCTGACTTTTGACTTTCTGTGAATAGAAAAGGAAAAATTGAGGCCTTTGAGCAGTCCTATAGCTCCAGTACAAGGAATCTGCAGGTCTGCTATCAATTTCATTCCTGTGGGCAGCCAGAAGTCTTGTCCAGTCATATTCCCTCTTCAATAGTACTGTGATCATATGGACCTACAGTGCAAACCATCTCATACTGCCTGAGTACTTTGTCTAGTTCCCATAAATAATAGCATATACACCCATCAAAGTAGAGCCCCTTCACATGAATTCTGCTTTTTTCATTAAAAACTACATGAACATACATATTTACTAAAAATATATTTGAACAAAAAACAACAGTTGTCAAAAATAAAAAAAATTCTTTCCATGAGAAAAGGAATCACAGAAGAAATACTCATACTGGGATCTGTTTTCTGCTGTTGATAATCCTATATTTGATGTGTTTGGGAAACAGTTGCATGCCCCTTCCTAATTGTTCTGTATGTTCCCAGTGAAAAATATGAGCATGAGATCTGTACCTCTTACAGTTTGATTTCAGCATAAACAGATTTTGTATAACTTTACTTCTTGTGCCAAATTTGGATGGAGATTACCTCTTAAATATGCTAAGCAGAGAGGTCAAAGCTCTCTTTATTAGTTAAACAAATTAGTGTCAGAGATCCTGAGCAATTCCAAGGCAGAAAACACAAGAAAGGCAGTGAGGGAGAGAGGCAGCTAGAGAAACACAATGAAAAGTATTTTGTATGTCAAAAATCATAGAGTTGCTAATAAAACGCTCAGCTTCCCCCAAAAAATCCATGTGGAGGAATTAACTTTATTTTAATTTAAAATGTAAACTCCTCTCTGACTGCCCCACCACAGAAAATATTTTAACTATTTATTTTAAATGTGACCTTGGAAATGTGAACCTGGTAATTGGAGTGACTGAGGAACTACTGAGGAACCTCGACTTCTGTTTAGTTTAGGTAAAGATCCATGTGTATTTGGATACATAGCTGAAATGTGTCTTTGCCAGACTCATCCCATCTATGCTTTTTTTCCTTTCCATCTCACGAGAAAGCCTTTGGGCTATCCTTCTTCGATCATACAGATCACCTCCCTCCTTCCCTCAATTCCCCTCTCATCCCTGGCCATGTGCACCTCTCCCCTTCTGGATCTCCCCTTCTGGATGCACCACTTGCACTAGTGCTACTGCGTGACCGAGCATATATCCAGGGCTCCATGAAAGGCTCTGATCAGCATTCGGTTTACAAAGATAGCCAGGGGTTCACAGCCAGGGTAGTCTCTGCCTGGAAATTTATAACTTTTAAAGAAAGTCAGGCAGGCAGCGTAGCTTTCATGCTCATTGCATAAGGAAGCCCTACAGTAATCTTAGACTTAGATGAATAAGAGGGATGATGAAATGGGGATCAGCCTTATATGAAGAAATGTAAATCTGTTTGAGAGAGAGGAAGGTGAAGGGTCTAGAGGGAAATAATTGCTGATTGATCATCCATCATGGGAGAAAAATACGAAAGAGAAAAAAAAAGAAAAAAGAAGCAACAGTCCCTGTAGGGGGAATAGCAAATTTGAAAGGGGAAGAAAGACCAAAGGAAAAAGGTATAAGGCTTCTGATTGCTCTTGTGGTGGTGGTGGTTTTCTTTATTAAAGGTATCACTACAATTTGTTTACATACCAAGCAGCTGTGGTTTAAAACCTTACTGCCTGGGGGCTACTTCTTACCATCTTCTGTTGGAGGTTACCCAGCCCAGCTTCCCCCAGCAGAGCAGAGCAGAGAGAATAGCAATGCACACCCCTCACCCCTTTGGCAGTTGGGCAGCCTGGGTTTGGTTGCCTGTGATGATAAGCTTAAGCTTAGCTGCCTGACTTCTCACTAAAGCAGATAGGGTCCCTGCACACAGTAGCTAAAGCAAAAGTGGTTCATGCGCACGATCAGTAAAACAGACAGGATCCATGCACAGTCACTAAGGCTGTGGGTCCAGCAGGTAGGGTCCATGTACACAGTCCCATCAGCTGGTGCAGTGCGAACCTCTGGCAGAGGACTGAGAGGTGGTAAAGTGTTTTTGCACTGTCACAGCTCACTCTCAAAAGCCACAACAGCTCAGAGGTTTTTGAGGGAGTCATGTGTGTGTCTGGTCAGGTGAGGTGTTCCAGCTACATAAATAAGGTGGGACCACTTTTTAGGAAGTTACCATACTTTGTATTGATTTATTAAGAAAAGATCAAGAAAAAGCATGGATTTTTATCCTCTGTGAAGCACAGGACAACCAAATGAAAATTGTGCTGCAGCACAGCTGATTTATTTAATGAATGGTATCACTCTTTCAGGGTCTTTATATGAAATCTCTGTGAAGCTGCAGGGGTGAATAAGTGGGCCTCAACAATTCAGTTGGATTATTGTATTAAAAATATCCTCCAAAGTATAATACAATTAAGTTACCAGAGGAAAAAATAAAAGGATAATTAGACCAAGCACATGCATCACAGTATGATTGGTCTCATAACTTCTGGGAAAAAAAATCATAATGATACATTTCCTTTTTGAAAGCTAATGGATATGCTCCCACTGCCTGGAGCCCTGGTCAAACTTTTATTCTCCAGAAAATAAAATAAAACTTTCTGAAATTAAACCTGGTGAAATAAAACCTTTGCCTACTGCATTTTTTTTCCTTATTATAACCAGTTGTATATGGTTACAGTTAATTCGAATGCACTGCTTTGGAAGTTACAGCTATTTTAAGAAGTCAACAAAGAGATATTTGAATGCAATCTTTTGATAATAAAAATATAATCTCACCGTTTATTTATAATATTCTTATTTTCCTAAAAATTTTGCTGAAAGGGGTGGAAAAAGAACTGATATAGAATATTAGGGCCAAAATTTTCAAATCTGAGCATCTAAAATTAGGTTCCTAACTCCATATTTAAATAGCTAAATATAAGTAGCCTGATTTTCAGAGCTGCTGAGCAATCCCAGCTGCCACTGAAATCAGTGGGAGCTTTGGGTGAATACCAGATTGCCTATTTAGGCTCATGTTCATGTAAAGACTAAATAGGGACTGGGACATTTTAGCCAATGTTATTAATAAAGGTTACTGCGGTAGGACTGGGATCTGTAGAAGCATGTAGCAAACTCTCAGTGACTTTCAGAGGCCAGAGTTCACTCAGCTCGGCACACTCATGTAGGCACAAACCCTTGCTGAGCCATCTTGCCCATTACCTTAAACCATATGAAAGTGGCCCCATGCCACTTTTGAATGGTATCTAGCAAGTGGGCTGCAATTGCTCTCCTAGAAAAATCATTGCACCAATCAACATTATTGTCTAAGGGCTTTTCCTGATGTATAAGCTTGATATAACCCTTTTCAGCTTCCTCCCAGTCTTGCTCTTAGAAACGCAAGGTGCATGTTTCGCTCCTCCCTATCCTGTTCCTGATGCCTACCCTCAAACGGCACCATCCACCTGTGCGTGGGCACCAGCACCTCACCCCAGCCTGCTGCCGGGGGCCCAGAAGGTGCAGCCCTGCAACACTCCCTGGCTGTGGATGCTGCCCACCTCTTGCACTTTGCCAGACCTGAGAAGAGCCAGCATGTGGCTCTATGCAACTTCTGGGTGTAGCTCCCTCTCTCCCAGGGAGCCCCCTGGTACCCCGCGGCTCTGTGTAAGGGTAGCTGGGATTCACAGCCTTACAATTCTTCCATGCAAGGTGGTATGAGATGATAGCACAGCTACCGCACTGCCTGCACTCCCAGAACAAAAGAGGCTTTCTTGTACGAGCGCTGCACTGGAAGCCACACTTTCGGTTTTCATTTTTTGAAGTAGCGCTGTATTATGTTGTTTGATCTCCATAATCTCCTCAAGCCTCTTTCTCTACGATAAGAGTTGCCTAATGTCTATCTTTACTCCACATGGCTATGGTAGCCTCAGAAGCTTTTCTGAGCTCTCCACAGAGCCCAGAAGGAGCAGGCACCCAGCTGCCGGCCTTGCTCTCTCCCTCTCCACGGAGCCCTGCAGCAACTGGGTACCGCTGATTCTGAAATGAAACAAAAGAGAAGCAGCTTCCATTGAACATGCAAGTGATGCAAAGATCAAAGCAGGAGTAAACAAAACACAGCTTGAAAGAGAACAGTTAAAGGAATCAAGCAGATGCTTTTTTTTCCCTACCTTGTGGTGCATATGCAGAATGAAGCCTCAAGCCACTGAAGTCAATATCCAACCTGACAGGAGCGGGGATTTCACCTCCAGTGTTTTAATCCCTGGTTTATGTCAAAACTGCTACATTCCTCACATGTTTTTTTCTCATTCCACATTATTTTCACAGCCAAGGGAACTCTGCTTTTTAACACAGTTCTCCATCTTTCCTGGCAGTAAGATGGATCTTCTGTGTGTAAGCCTTGCTTTCATCAGGCTTGTGACCTCCAAGGGTTATATTTCTGTTTAGTTTCTGGAAGCTCGTTTAGCTGTCATGGTCTCATTTGGGGCCATGACTCTGGATCTGGCAAAATCTAATCTATGCTTCAGGTTGCTAATGTTATTTTTGATGCTTTATAATTTCCCCAGACTTTAGCAGTTTGTGTTCAAATCTTCCTTGTAAAGTGTCTGCTGTTTTTTTTAAAATTATTATTATTTATCCTTTTTGGTAAAAGGTCAGAAAAGCACTGTTAATATTTCATGAGGGAAGAAAGGGCAAAAAATATTTGGTTTTTTTCATGTTAAGAAAAAAAGATATTAAATTGCATCCATTTCACTGAGAAGTTTACATGCTTCCATGCTTGGGAGCAGGCAATTCTTGGGGCAAGTGGGGTGAGGAGAAGAGAGACCCCTCTTTTTTGTATTGGTGTAATTTTCTGTGTTTAAAGGAAGTGAAGTTTGTACCTAAAGTCAGTGAACAAATTGCTGTCCTTAAAGACATCAAATACAAAGAAAAGAGAACTGAATGTTTTCAAAAGCATTTACAAGCATCACAGTGTGAATATTGATGGGCAAAGAAGAGGACATTAAGTTTTCTGAAGTGCCCGAGTGAATTATAGGGCTGAGTGCCACTGCATTTGAATAATGATTTGGGAAGCCTGCCCGGTGTGAGGCAGCACTGGGCAGCCACCCCTGAGTGAGCATCAGGCAGGGTGTCTCGGGCAGGAGGCTGCACTGCTGCACCGAGCCCTGGTGCAGTGCCATGCTCAGGGGACAATACTGTCCCCAGGGCCTGAGGTCATTGCCCTGAATGGAGCTGCCCTGTTAGGAGTGCGTTTATCAAATCAACTTCATCTTGATAAGGGTG
The DNA here is from genome assembly GCF_034638445.1 of Ciconia boyciana. Taxonomy (NCBI): domain Eukaryota; kingdom Metazoa; phylum Chordata; class Aves; order Ciconiiformes; family Ciconiidae; genus Ciconia; species Ciconia boyciana. Next base: position 42,577,389 of record NC_132934.1, on the reverse strand, counting down.
GCATGAGTCCATGCCACAGTGAATTGCTTGAGACAGACATGTCCATACGCTCCTGGGTTTGTAAATGAGATATTTAGACTAAATGCAGACAAGTAGGTTATGGGATTATCAAAACCACCCAGTCTTCTACTAATATCTTAATATGACCAAGAGTCCTTTACAGTCAGCCCTAAGGTGTTTTTGGGGGAATTTCCTACAGAAAAACAACACTGGGTGGAATAACACGGATTGGTGACAATAAGGGAGGGGCAACCTTTGGAAGTGTTTCATGAGACAATTAGAGAGAAGAAAGATCTGGAAGTAAGAGAGCAGGGAGTAGATTGAAGAGGAACAGATAGAAAGGCTATAGCAATAGTAGCAATATATAGCAATAGTTTAAACAGTTAAAACGTGCATAAATTTTGGTGAGAAAAACTTGAGCCTGAGAAAACGTACTGGGATGGTGATGGCAAGCGATGTCTCACTTTGCGTGGAGACTGCTTTTGTGCAGCATGTAATTCCAAAGACATAAAGAAGCCCTTGGTCTTCCTACTTTCAGTGGGTGGGAATACATGTCTGCAGCTCACTTCTGGTCACAGAATACCATCTAAAAGAGATTCCTGCTTGAATTTTACCCAAGCACAATCATTTTATCATGGTGTCCTGTAATTGCAGACACCTGCCTGTATCAATTTCTCAATGAGAAATAAACCTTGATGTGTGATAAGAGAGACTGTCTTTGAAACCTCTGCATGTAAATATCAGGTAGATCTTGCAGGCCTGGGTGGGTCTTCCTTCCTTCATGGAAATGAACAGCAATGGCTTTGCTACTGTCCTGAAATCTGAGGCAGGCTGAAGCTTCTCCCTTAAAATGTGGGAAAGGGGTATATGCAGTGCTGCCTGCACAGCTGCATCTTCTTATTTCTGAAATCCCACTGAACCGCAGTTGGACCTGTGTATGGACAATGAATGGGATTGTATTGCTTGTTGTTCCCACCAATAAAATATCTACAGCAAAGTTAGTCCTGCATCCTGGTGTTTCACCATAGACAGAGACATTTCTCCACCCCTAGAGGTGCTTCAAAGCAGAGGAGGATTACTCAGAAAATAATGCAGCTTTGCATGTGACAATTTAGCCTGGAAGATGATATGTCTGTGCCCAGGAAGCTGAGGTCCTGCAGAGCGCTGAGAAGACTTGAAGGAGGTTTGTGTGTTTCAGGAGGTTTGTTTTGCTGGGGAAGAAGCCCCAGGAGGAAAGAGCAATGGGAACCAGGCTCCATCTGCAGTGGAAAGGCTGTTGCTTGGTCAGCACTGTCACCCCAGCAGTGACATGCTTTCCCAGGCTGCTTTTCAATGTCCCAGTGTGTGGGTGACTAAGTGAAGTCCCATGAAATCCTCCACAGCACACCCTCCTTTGAGGACATAGCCTTGACCTGGGACCATAGGGCATTAGACAGGAATCAGTGATTTTGGATGTGATAACTCCAGAAAGGCATCTGTTTTTTCCCCTCTTCCTCCCCAAAAGTGATTACACAGTGCTGCCTGAATATCCGTCTCCTTCTTTAAGAGAAAATTTACCCTTTTCCCAAATAAATACTAGTTATTTTGAAAATTTTGGGTTTGGAATTTGGCTATGAATACCTTCAACCTATTTTTCTGTAAGGATTTTCAAAATTAGTTTTATTTAATGGACTTTCAGGCATAGTTTTTACTTATGGAGATTAAAAAAAAAACTTAATCTTTCTTCTGCTCCTCCTTTTACCACAATCCAGATATGCAGGCCGTAATGACCAGTACTGTCTGTATGATCCCTTCTCCTTTTCTGATTGTAGCTGCCTCTTCCCCTTCATGGAACTAAAATTTGATGCTGAAATGACATAAAAATGTATAACAATTGGAAAAGTAGAATTTTTGTAAAAAAAAGCTGCAAGTGTTGGCAGTCAAGCAGTAATTTTTGTATTTCAGGTAATTTAATTCTTTCCAAATGGTAGGAAAACTTCGCAATTCATTGTGTAAGTAAATGTCTTTGGGCACACGTTCTTGAAGAATGGATCTGATCATCAGATATTCAGAGATGAATTGTTTTCCACTGTTATTTCTAATGATTATGATAGATATTATATTTTGACACTGTGAGTTAAGAGAAAATATATTGTCTGACAAGAGTCACTCCCTATTGGGGAGTGACAATATACCCATCATTGGGAATATTGTCAATGACATTGATATCACATCATTGCTGCTAGACTGTATTGCCTCCCCCTCAAACTTCTTCACCATCTCTTACAAAAACGAGTCCAACTAGAGTTTCTGCCTCTCCCCATCCTTTTGCTGCCCCACAATTAATCTCCCCTTCCCTGTCACAGCCTGTCTCCAGTTCTGATGTCTGAGGACTATTATCTGCCTCTCACTCCTTCAGTCCCTGCTATCTCAAGCTTCCTTTCCTTCTTTATTTCTGTTCTCATTATCTCAGCCTCACCTTCAACTCTGCTGGCTCCTGTCCCACTGCCTGCAAGCATGCTCTTGCATATTCTACATCAAAATAAGGCTTCTTTATTCAACTTGCCCATTTACAATCCTATCTCCTTCCTCACCTTTGTTTTCAGTACTCTAGGGCCCAGATCCAAAGATTTATTTAGGCTCTTGACTTGTCCTTGAATGCCGAAGAGTATTCTGAATACAGTCCTGCGTCAGTTTTCTTTCCTTAGTTCTCATGATGCCCTTTTAAATTTCCCTTGTACCTTCCCTACTCTTCTGTGACAGCTGAATTCCTTTTTGGGAAACAACCTTTATATGTTTTGGTTCTTTATGGAAGGGACGTCATAGCAGCTGAGCAGGTTGTACTTGTGCTCTTACAGCCCTAGCATTGCTCCTCTAATGGTGGCTACTTCCAAGAAGCAGCTGAGAGGAAACTTCTTACTAAGTCCATATTGGACCAGTCAGCACAAATTAGTTCACAAAAATAAAAGGAGAAATTAAGAGTAATTCCCACGTTCATTATTCTCTCTCCATCAACAAGAAACTTTCCCATATTTGAACAAGACATATTATGGCCTTCGGAACCCTGCTGTGATTCTCCAGTCAGATAGACTCCTAAGCTGAACTAATAAGACAATGACATGACTGCTTCACAATAAGCACATCTTAAGGTTGTTAATAAGACTAGTTGTGCGGAGGCAGTGCCCAGACCACAGAGGAGACAAGAGCAACTCAACACGGAGAACAGAGACTGATGGAAGGGACTCTGCCAGCAAGCCCAGAGAGAAAGACATTCCTACACTGGGGGTTTTGTGTTGCACAGGTAGAGCCGTTGAACCACTTGAAGGCTGTGACACAAGTTGCAGAGGATCCATAGAGAGGACCTGGGTGTTGCAATGTGTCATACCACAGCATCTTTTAGCTTTGTAGCCACCTAGCAGGACTCACAATACAGCGCTTAGAAACTCAACTGTAAGGGTCCGTGAAATGGGATTCACAAAATCCAGCTGCTGGAGAAGGCAATTGGGAAGTGCTATGGAGACGTCAGAGCATTTGAACGCTTTCCCTGCTCTTTAGCCTTTCAAGTCAGAAGCATTTGCAGAAAATTATCTTATCTTCTCCATTCATTTGGGACTAATGGTGCTGAACTGTTTGCTGGAGTTGAAAAAAGACAAATGAAAGTCCCCTGTTTTAAAAAACTGACAAGGAATTAGTTTTTCTTCCTAAAGCTGGCTGGGAGGAACATTAAGACGCTTAGCAATACCAAGTAACCAGTGCTTTTCTTAACAACTCCCTGGTGAACACATGTGCTTCTGGCTTGTCAGAAGCTGGCAGAGGTGCTATAAAGATCTGAGTTCTGTGTTTAGATGTCTGAGGTTAGTCAGCCAAGGTGCCTTGTTTGGATTCAGCTCACAGGTGTTATCCTCTTAGTTGTGCCTGACAGTATTTTATGTTTCTTAGTTTTGCTTATGAATGGTAAATGGGCTGTAACAAATTTTGGAAGGACACCTAAAATGGAGCAAAACTGTAGAGTAATTATTGGTCTCGGGACATTTGTACATGCAGTAGGGGCCTGATTCTCTTACTTGGGTTTCAGGAGCTAGAACATCCGCAGTATTGCCTTCCAATTGCTAGCTCTTTGCAATGCTGTACACAGAGGCTAACAGTGAATCTGTACCTTTACAATGTCCTACCTTTAAGTAGACCTCATTAGTATAAGCTTAGTTTGAGTGTTTTATCTTTGACTTCATAGCAGGTTGGAAATGACATCCTGTACAAGTGAGGAAATCAAAACCACTCATTGCTTTAATACTTATCCACATACAGTGGTTGATTGGCACATTTTGGAGCCTCTTTACATTTTAGACAAATGGGAAGCTATGCTAGCTTGCGTCAGTACAGCAGAAAAATATCCTCCGCTCATAGAAATGAAACATAGTAACAGATAACATTTTAAGTGATGTCAATAGCTACATTTTCCTTTTAATAATTTAGAATGCATAATATAATTTGTTTAGCTAGATCACTTACTGCCTGTGTATCATCTCATATCAACCACAGAACAACATAGTTTATTAACACAACAGAAGAACATAAAACCTAATTCACTCCTTAAAAATGCCATTATAGTATCACTAGGTTCAGCTGACTTTGAGAGCTTGAATATATTTGAACTCTTTGCTATTAAATGCATGATCATTAACTAAATTCAAATGGTGTACAGAGTAGAAGTGGAAGAAGGGACATCCCATGGTGATGTGATGTAAGACACGATGATCACGACAGAGGGCATGCTGGAATATTTTGTGAACTTAGGGCCAAAGACATCACTGAAGTTTCCATTCACAAAGTTCAGCAAAACTCAATTGAATTTCATAGAGCTGCACTCATGTATTCTAGTAGAGGATTATGAGACAAAGATAAACCTTCTTGGTTATTTCTCTTTTGATGGTTCTTAGTCTCACTTGCTCCAGGCAATAAAGAACTGGAGGGAAAACAAAGTAAAATTAAGTGTAATAACATAGTTTCTAATAACCCTCTGCAGAAAAGGTGGGAACAGATGTAACAGATGGAAGCTAGGCACTAAAAGAAGTATTAATTCACCTCCATCAGTATGGCTATGAATGCTGAGTGACTTGGTTTTTTTTATTACAAGTCATTAGTTTAATTAATTTTTGAGGCAAAAAAAATCACACTATTGGAGATATTTTATATTCCTTTCCCTGTGAAACTTTATCCTTTGGTTATCACAAGGGCTAGTAATACCCCTCTCAGAAAGAGACACAAACTAGGTTCAGAAACCTGAACGATCAATCTTTCAGTGATGTAGCAATAAAAGCTGCCCACCTTGCACATCAGAGAAGTTTAATTTGGGAAGTAAAAAGAAGAGAGGGAAAAATGAGAAACAGATCTGAGATGAAAGGGTGGAAAATCAAACATTCTTCTTTTCCTTTCTTGCCTTCTCTCCTGGAATGTCACAAGAGCCCACAAGAGGTGGGGGTCTGGTGCCACACTTCACCCCATTGAGGCTGGGATTGCAGCTGCCCTGGAAACATCCCTCTTGCTGCAGGGAGAGCAGCGTTGGGCTTGCTGCCAGTGAGAGGTCTTTGCTGTGATTGTGCATTTGTTTGAATTACAGGCTCAGTCCTTCCTTTGGCTTAGCTGCTGGGTAGGACCCATGTGCAAATACTTGGCAGCTCTATACCCCACTCCAGAGCTGGTCGGGAGTGCTGAAGAAGCTGGCAGCTTCATGGGCATGGTGGGACCCCCACTGTGGTGGAGATAGCAAAGCAAGGCTCAGCTGGGTGCTTGTGAAAAACTGGGTCTGCATGCCATGTATCTGGCAGTACTCATTCTCTCCATTGATCTGAAGAAGGGACACTGTTCTCACATATATTTAGTAACCCAATTTTACAGCAAAATAGTCTGGAGAGCAAAATAGTCTAAGGAAACATGTGGGGTTTTTTGCTTAACCTGGCACACAACCATCATTCTTATCTGCAAGGACAGAGAATATTGCCAAGATCAAACATAATTTCTTCTGCTTCTAAATACTAACTGATATATGACACTCAATGTGATTGTGTGCATTTATTACTTGAACGTTAACAGTGTAACTATGTATACAAATATACAAAATAGTTATATGTGTACATCTTTATATATCTTCAGAAACTCAAATGTACTTAAGATAGGAAAAAGCAGGCACGTCTTTAAATAATTTTCTTATCTTAGATGCTTTTTTCAGATATTTTCCCCTGAAATCATATTATAAACAACAATAAAAAGCTGAATATAGTACAAAAGTGATGGACAATTCAAGTCATGGAAAGAAAACAGAATTTTGTCATTCCATAGTGATATTAAATAAAAAATTGTCTCAAAGTCTGGATTTCCTTTGCCTTCTCTTGTGATGAAGGCTGATAAACGTCAATGAGCTTTCCAAGAAACTCCAGATTCGTTGGAGCCAATAATGTGAAAACTCTCTGTGCAATAATAAATTTGGAAAGTCATTTATTCTTAAGATTGAAGTCTTAGGCTGCAGGGGTAGCACCACTGAAGGTTCTCGCTTTGCACTTTTTTCTTGAAAATGGAAAATAAATAACTTTGTGACTAAGCTTTTTTGATCTCTATTGAAAACACTAAAATCAAGGCTTTGAGATACAAAACAGTTACTCTACGGTGACAAGCTCCCACTAACACTTACTGAACCCTCACCCTTTTTATATGGCACCCCTGATAAATGTAAGGTAGTTTACCTCTTTCCCTGAGGAGAAATTCCTTTACAATTACAACACTGTGCTCAGAAGTACTTCTTGAATCGTTAAGGTGCTGAAATATCTGGGGATCCGGGATCTGCATCTCAGAGCTCCATCCATTAAGCAGAATGGAGCTGGCAGTACTTTGTGTTGCAGCATCTGTATTTTAGGCGCTTGGCCCTACAGCAGCACCCATGGTCACCGCTGAGCTGGGGTGCCTGCCCTGTGCAGCACACCTGAAGCCGGGGAGGAGCCCGTGGGAGCCAGCACAAGAGTGCAGAGCTGCATTAGCCTGAAAGAAGGAAATGTGCGGAGAGAAGTGGATCTTAGTACAATATACGGGCCTTTATTCTGACACTTCCCATCACTCAAGATTCATAAAACATCACAAAGTCAGGTTCCTAGGGCTTTTCCTCCAAACTGGTGATGCCTCTTTACAAGCTAATAGGTCAGGCATGATAGTGGGACGTGGGAGACTGAATTTCCATTATGCTCATATACATTAGGATTTAATTTCATGTTTACTGGCTTCCAAAAGCATTCTGTAACAGCAGCATTACAGGTCTCTCTCAGGCCCTAATGTTCCCCCCCACTAGCTTCCTGCTTAATTGCTTCATGTATGGTGGATTACCATACATCACATCTGTGGATGCACAGGAGATGAAAAGCAAGGGGCACAGTTCTTTATCCTGGTGGTTTGGGCACTCATTTGGAAGTGATGAGACCTGGGCTTCAGCACCTGCTCCTGTTACTGTTTATGAGCTTTATATTTAGCGATCACTGAATAAATGTATTTTTTCAGTGCTTCAAAGACAAAATCATTCGGCACTGAGGTGCTTCTGGGCATGCTTAGACCTTTGAGCACTTAAAGATTTCTTTTTTTGAGAAGAGAGGTATCTAGAGCTCCCAAGTACCTTTTTGGTGTGAAATGAATTTCTAACTTGCAATGTTTTGAGCTTTTGGAGATGCTCATCCAAAAATAGAACTTGGATTTCTTGCAGCTGACAATCCACACTCATTAGTGTTTATACCTTTTCCTGTGGGAGAAAACCAAATAGATAAAATACAGACAAAATAACATTTTGAGCAGCAAGGACTGCTCTTATGATATAGTATTATTCATTCCATTTTCTGGGTACTGGATCAAAAGAAAATGATCATTTATCAGAGATCACCAAAATGCTTAGTTGTGTTCAGCCCTTAGTAAACGCTGGGTCTGATTTGGGACATTTGCTATTTTTAGTGCTTTGTTATGTTATTTGATATCCGGAGTTGGTAAAGTACTTGAAAAAGGTGAAGTTTTCACAGAAGTACTCTCAGTCCCATAGCATCCAAGGTCACAGGGCTCTCACAAATAGGAGAATGCAGATAAAGAGGAGCTGGCATGCGTCCTGGAAAGATCCTGTTAGTGGATCAAAAGAACAGACTAAATCCCTAAGCAGTCATTTCCTACGGTTCAGAAACTAGGGGTAAATTGAGACTTGAGCTTTTGGTAAACTTTTCTTTTTGTGGAAGAGGTGAGACAGCAATAAATACTGAGATAAAGATATTAACCTGTGTATCCAGTGGAGATGCACAGAGATGGAAGAAAGATAAAGAAATAGCAGAAAAGCAGATGGGTATCAAAGTATTCCTATGTTTTGATTTGCCCCTCATCCTCAAGTCTTCAGACCTGATAATCCTCCTGGCCAGCTCTGGGACCAGAGCAGCTGTGCATAACACAAGGGATCACGCCAAGAACAATTTGTGTACAGAGAGGAGCAGGACCTGTGACATTTCTGTTACTCCCAGCTTGCTACTATGGAAACTTCCTAATTCACCTACTGATGGCTGTGACTGCTGGTGGATAGAGCAGCTGGAGCACCCTGGAGAGCCTCTGAAGGTGGTGGTGTCTGCTCCAGCTGCTGATGCTGTGGCCTGCCCTTCTCTAAACCATCCAATACAAGTTGGCAGGAACCTGCAAAATCTCCAGAGGATAACCTGAACCCATTAGTTTTACATTTTCTTACACTTTGTCATAAATGAACCTCTTACAAAGCATTTGTGAAGGTATGCTCTGCCTGAAATGTAGGAATCCAAGCCTCTACAAGAGAACTTCTCCAGTGCCCTGGCCTGAGTGAGCTTTTCATATCAAGAGACTGAACAGCACCACAGGGAGAAACAATCCACCATTTTAGTAAAGGGTGGATTAAGAAGACCCTTTGGGCATGTTAAAGACTTTTTCAAACAGAATGCCTTGAACGTTGCAACTCACCTAATTTCTCAGCTGGAAAGGCCCTTAGTTTGCTTGTGGATGCTATTGCCCATTGTGGATAAATTAAAAACACACAGTGCTTGAAAGGTAATTGTCTCAGGAGCCCATTTTCATAGCTGTTCTGTACAACAGCAGACTTCAAGCCCTCCTGCAATGGTGGGAGGGATACACTGTACAGTGAAGGCGTTCAAATCAGTACATTTGTGCTGATACTAATGCTTTATCCATTACTTGCTCCATTTCATTTTAATCACCTGAGTTTGTTTGACCCAGGATGATGTAGGAGGAGGAATGAAGGAATCCAATTACTACAGTTCTACTCAGCAAAATTGAGAAATAAAAAAGAAATAGAATGCTGAGTAAGTTTTTATTTTTAAATAATACAGTGATGACCTGCCTAATCTGGAAAAGCAGTTAAGAGTGACTCTCACTGTATTTCTGTCAAAAAAGAAACTGCTCAGAATGAGCAAACATGACCCAGTATCAGTTTTGGAGAATTGCTTATTGTTATCAGTCATTTATTTGTTGTGCTAATGCTCTAAATTGAGTATGGAATAAAATGCTTGCCAGGTGCTTGCTTTCTCTGCAGCAAAACTGATAATGGTTTAAATTCTTTTCATGCTTCAACCAAAAGGCACTGACTGAATAGATCCAGAAATGAGTTAAGGTGTATTCTACTCCTCACAAAAGCAGAACTACTGAAAATTGTATTGCGATGCCAACAAAACATGTTTTTCTAAAGAAAGTTGAAGACCCAAAAATGGTGCCAACTTCAAAGCTTAAGAGATAATAGTTAAAGCCAATTAACTGTTAAAAAGAAATTAAAAACTAATCAAGCCCCAAGTCCTGTGCATCCTAATGCCTTATGCAAAAGAAACCCATACATAAAGTGAACTCCAATAAAGTCAATACTGTCAATATGTGTGATGAGTGGGTTAACAGTCCATTAGTACCCGGTCTCACACTGCTGTTTACCAGACTCAGAACCTAAGGCTCCTTCTAGCTGCCCAACAATTGTGTCAGGACCCAGCACATGTTGCTGTGCTATGCAATTGGAGTTTCATTTAGGGTGGCCTGCAGCCCTCACTGTCCTGAGTCTCTTTGAAGAACAGGAAAGATCCTCTTGTTTTTCACATTGCTGTGAGGGTATGTAACTACTCGGTTTCTGAGCCAGAGACAACATGAGGTTTGCTCTCCTCTTTTCTTCCAGCATTTATTTGATTCTTTTGGGGTTTGGTTTTAGTTCTGCATCTGCTGAAGAAGTAAAATCCCACTTGGTCGCTGACCTGGGGGTGCTCCTATTGCCTACCTGGATTTCTCAAAGGAAGCCTCACTTTGCAGGCCCAAGGACACAAGGTATTTGAGAAGAGGAATGATGAAGAAGGCCAAATCGTAACCATGTAGTAAAGCGAAACAGAGCTAGGCGGTCATTAGCAATTTAGAGTTTCCTGAAATTGACAGCTTTTTCCCTACTGCCAGAGCGGATAAGGGGATACATTTTCCTGACACCAGTGATGAGGACATCCCTAGACAATGAAGCACAATCCATCAGAGCAACCTTTTCAGCAAAGTCAATAAACTGTTATAATTTTTTTGGCCAGTGGAAGAAATCAGAAATTTCTTGATCACCAGCCAAATTTGGGCACCAAATGAGACTACTATTTTCTTCTTAATACTGTTAAAACCTAGGCTGGATAAAAGTGATTTCTCCAGTTGTCAAAATACCTATTTGTTCTTTGTTTTCAAGGTCTGCTTCTTTTACAGTCCAGGGAGCATGACCACCAAGCCACAGAGGTGAACTAACATTAAAACTAGTTCTCCAGCTTGCTTTGCTCTGGCAGTATATCAAGGGAACAGAGTATCAGCATGTTGAGGTCAGTCTCATTCCTGTTATGTGTTTTGTGTCCTGAGTTCAAAGACATCAAGGCTGCCTTCATGTATGGTGATGCCTCATACGTTATAACTCACATTTGCTGAATGGTGACATAGCTTTCCTGTGCCCTGCCCTTGCACACAGTAATCATTGTCCCATTAGCGCTCTAGGCACGTGTCTGCTAGCCAAGCTGGCAATTGGCCTTGTTTTTTAAATTCTCTTCTCAAATTATTCAGGCTTGCCTGTAGTATCTGTATCAGCATTATCCATGCTTAGCTCATGTCTGGGCTCTGTGGGATCAGGCTGCATAACCCTCTTCATGTTGACACAGGGAGAGTAACAATTCATTGTCTTAATGAAACATTTTCCACAGTGCTGTAGACTGATAGAAAATTAAATAATATTTTCTTAGGAAATAAAGTTTTCTTTTTACAAGAAGAGAGCTTGTCTTCTGCTGACAGGAAGATGTAGATCTAAATCTAGGTATGCCCTTTTTCCTGCCAGCAGCAAGCTGGAATGGAGTGCTTCTCACGCCTCTGTTAGGGACAAAGATACCATCAGCTGAAGTCCTTTTGGGCCCCTGGCTGCCCTTGCATAAGCTCTGGCAGCAAGTGTTATGCAAGGGGTAGGAAAAGGTAATATTCCCTATGGAAATAAGAAAACCAGAAGCATGTAGGTATAAGCATAAAGATGTGCTTTAATACAGTGCATGTTTCCTTAATGGCTTTAATTATAATCTGAATTATTTGTAACATATTTGTTGTTGTGTTAATGTTCCCATAAGAGACTAAAAGTTGCTCAGGCTTGTTCACATTGATTTAAAATTTTTTTATTTCAGTGCTATCATCCTTTTGCCTAAAGGTAAACCACTGCTGAACATACTTACCTAATTCTCCTGAGGGAAGGATTAAGTTATTGTTTTATTCATGGTATTAGAACACGTTACTCTGAAATGGGGTGGTTTCAGTCGGAGTAGAGGATGGACGCTGAAGCATAGCATGGTGGTTTTCCCATTGGTACATCACTCTCTGCACTCCCCTTCGATGTCTTCCTGGCTTACAGGGTGCACAGCCGGGTCAGTGTAATCCTGCGGGGCACACGAGTCCCCAGGGACACCCATCAACAGCCCTTCAAAACAAGAACCTCTCCTAACCGTGACACTGGTTTGAGCTGGTGGGAGGAGGAAATCACAAAGAAGGCAGAAGAAAAATGAAGCGGCAAAGGAAAGCTGAAAGATGGAGAAATAATGTATTTTATGTTCACATGTGCATATTTAACAATTTGCCTTTCAGGAATTTGGCAGACTGCTTGCTCTCTTCATTACTTTTTCTTTTCAATTAATTTAAAAGTTTGAACACTTCATTACAACATTCAGTGGCAGGACAGCTTTCCAGTAGCTTGATAATAACTGTTTCCCGGGCTAATGAATCCCTCTGTTGTGCTCACTGGGGCTTATTCCACTGATTCACATATTGTCTTATAGGGAGTCAGTAGCCTCAGGTTATCATTTAATAAAAGATGCTCTGTTTTGCTCTCCTCCACTGTTATGTTTTTGATGTAGTTATGAAGCCTTCCCTGACCAACTTGTTCGTGATCACTTCAGATTCAAATTTCAACCTTAAATGAACATGAAGCACCCAGAAAAAATATATGCAGGCCTGGTGGACTGTTGCATTCACACAAACACAGACAACCGTGGGAGCAGGATTTGGTGCGACTCCTCCCAGCCCTCCCACAGCTCACTGGCATTTTCTCGCTGCCTTCCTCTGCATCGCCTCCCATTTGCTCTTATCCTTTCTCTGAAGAAAAGGTGAGTGGGGAGAAGAGCCCTTTCTGAAGCAAGAACAAATAAGTGGCACTGAGAAAACGGGAACAAAGGGAAAGAAAATAATATGCCATGGCAACAGCCACATTACTGTAATGCTGTTGCTTTCTGAGCACAAGGGCTCCCCCAGCCCTTCCATCAGCTGCTTTGTCTGCACATTTCAGGCAGTTGCCCAGCAGCTCTGCCTGCCGCTGCCAGCTCCTGCTGCAGAGGTGCGAAGGCAGCGCTGAGGGCCAGGGAGTGCACATTTCACGCACTTGAAGAAAAGAGCCTTGCTTGAACCTGCCTCAGGGTCACAGGGACCAGGACAGGAAAATAGATGGTTTATAAGTCACAGTTTTCACGTAGGTGAGGTGTTGTCAGCTCTGCTGGACATCTGAGTTGTATTTTGCTCTTTTATGACAAAAGTGCTTCAACTGCATCCCAAAGGTGCGACTTCTAATGGGCTAGACCCCAGTCAACTTTTTTTGTTAAAATAGTTGTTGTTGGCCAAATGTTCATGTGCTGGCCTGTGTCCCCCCTTACTGCCTGATGGAAGTGCATGACACAAGGCACTTGGAGGAGGACAATTTACCACAAACCGTCGTACACAAGCCCTGAATTTCCCCTCCTGTCACAAGCAACCATGCAGCAGATGTTCAGACGAAAAGGCCCGCAGAACAACTTTTCCTCATATCCCTTCTCAGCAGAGGTCACAAAACACTCCCAGTAGCCCATGGCCAACTTAGATCTAAAGTATAAGGTTAAAAGCCACAGCTATTTTGTGTTACAGGGAAAAAAAGTAGAGGGAAGATCATGTGGCATTTGTGGGGTGAAATCAAGCAAGCCTTAGAAATGGGCCATGCCCTTGTCTTTAGAGAAAGGCAAAAATAGATCCTGACAAACCCGGTTGGGGGAAAATTCTCTCCTGACCCCAAATCTGACAATGGTAATAAACAAGATACACTGGACAAATACTTCTGAGACCTTAATACTGTGAGGAGCAGCTGTGCACTTCATTTTATCTATCCTGTCTCTGTGACCAAACTTCAGTACTTCAGGAAAGGGCAAAAATCTACCTAAAAGCAAGGTATTCAACAAGTAAATATCTAGTGTGGCTCCTTCCACCAGAAATACTAAAGCTTCATGAAATAATTTATTAACACAACCTAAATATGATGCAGTAAGGAACCAGTATGAAAAAGGGAGTTGTTGCCTCTGCTAATGTGCGAGTAGGACCAGGGGCCCACACAAAACTGTCCAAATTCCTACAACTGTTGAGCACCCTGTCTCAGAAATACCCTTTCCCTGTTTCCCAGCAGGGTCTTAAGTGATCTCATTGTGGTGCACTGGATAAAGGTCTTTCTGAGGTTATTCAGTCTATCATCTGAAATCCTGTGGTTGGACTCTGCTTTCGCAGGAGGTGATCCTTATGGGTAGGTATGCTGACCAGTGCCATTATACAATAAGCCTCCCTTACAGTGGTGGGTTAGGTGGCTGTATCCCATGAGTGCTCCAAGTCAAACTGCACTGCAAGATGTCTAGCTGGTGTTACAACTGCATCCACAAAGGCACCTGGAGGAACCCCAAATATCTTAGCGCTGGAGTCAGGATCAGTATAGCTCCTCTGGCAAAGGGTCCTGCAAGCTAACTAGCTACTTTGCCTGCTTTTGGGACTCTAGCTGATGTGTTGGCATTGCGCTGCATAGGTATTTCAGCCCATTTGGAAGCATCCCCAATTAACCCTATGGTGAAGAGATGCTTCCTTTTATAATAGACATATCCTTCAGAAATGGGAGGATGCACATTTTCCAGTTGGTAGCACACTTTCTTTTAATCTAGAGCTGACATTTGGACATAATTCACTTTTGAAGAAAGCTTCAGGTATGACTCTGAACTTCAGACCTTCTCATGTCTTCCTGACTTATAGCTTCTGATTTTCACTAGTCCCATAGCTGCAGCAAAATCTTCAGTTGTATATGCCATAATATAATACATATATTATTCAAAAAGCAAAGAATTAAGAGAAGCTGCTCTGCATAGGAGGTCAGGACTACAGAGCATGTTATGCAATGGCAAGGGCCTATGTGAGGCTCAAAGGTGATGTCACATCCAGGAGTGCCAAAAAGCACATCTGCATTTAAGACAAACTTATGCAAAAAATCTCTGTATCACTGTGATTTTCTTTTTTTCTGTGTTGTAACTTGCATGAAAGTCAGTGTAGGAGGTAGGCCAGTTTTCAAGGATGGAGGGTTTTAAACTGATTGGACACTTTTTCATGACACATCTTGTAGAGAAAAAAGACCATGACCCAATTAGAAAAATTTGCTTTAGTGAAAAATCACTATATCCTTTTTGACTGGTTAATCAGGTTGTGTTAAAGCACATGACTCATGCCTGCAGCCAATTTTGATAATTAGTCAGAAACTCAAGCGAGCAATGCAGGAAGTGAAAGCACCACATGAGAGCATAACAACGAATCCTTGGTTTAGTCCTAACACATAGGATTTACCTGTGAACTTGCATGGACTGAAACTCTGTGTGGTGTAACAGAAGGAAAGCCTCACCTTGCATCACGACCTACTTTTTGCAGTTCAGGAAACAGTAAGTAATACATAATTTCATGTAGAGATTATGTGGTCCTATGAGAACGGGGGGGCCACAGTCCTTGCCGTTTGTGCACTAGGGACACCACTCTGGAAGAATGGGGTTGGCCAGAGGAGGAGTACAGATGTTAAGTCTTGCTCCTAAGTGGCTTTTATGTGGTCATGCTGTAATGTGGGAATGAATATGGTTGGACTTGATGATCTTAAGGGTCTTTTCCAACCCAAATGATTCTCTGATTCTATGAATCTATGAATGAAGGGCTCAGCAATAATCCTAAAATGGAGGATAGAGTGATGTTGCCAGCAGCATCTATCTGAATAGCAGCACAGACGAACTCACCAATGCTCCCTTCCCTTCTTAACCTGGGCTATTCCCAACTCAGGGACTGGAAGCAGTAAATTCAGCTCAGTGAAGTTCTGCAGGTCTGGCTCTTTTGAACGCATTGTTTTTATCCTGTCCTGTTTCAAGGCTTGCCTTATTTACAACTCATTCCCCCTGAGCTGCCTTCTCCCCTGTGTTTTTTATTTTTTTTGGTTCTCTTTGTTTTCTTTTTCACTTCATTTCTTTCCTTGCTTTGACCTTTTGCTTTTTTCACACTCATCTCAACCCTTCCTCTCAGGCACTGTCCCATTTTCTTCCTTCCTTTGCTTGTCAGTCATAATCTGCTCACTCCTAACCAAGTCATTGTGCTTCACTGCAGCCTTGCTGCATCTAGTCACCCAGTCCTCCAAACATCCTGCAATTAGAAGAAATTCCTGTACTGGTCTGTAGGAAGTAAAGCAGCTCCGCACACCAGCATTAGGTGGACATGGAAGATTATTAACCAGTACAGACACCTAGTTTTCTTTTACAGGTTTGGATGATACATAGGCTACATCTAGTGTAATGCAACTGGGATAAAACATGGATCAGCACTGGCCCATGACTGTCTGTACTGTTTAATAGCTGTCATGCTCCCTGAAATGGTTTTGGACTGTGCCAAAGTGTTCTCAGCTAGCTGGTGTCTGGCACAGCCTGCGGGATGGCAGCCCACAGGCAGCATGGGGGAGGACCCTGTGCTTGGGGTAGGGCTGTGGAGTAAGTCCTCCCTTCAGGGGCTGATACCCTGCTAGGCAGTGCCGTGACAGTCACAGCCCCGTGGGTCTAATTTATTTCACTGCAAGAAAACAAAGAGTAAATGTAAGCCTTCTCAAAACCAAAAGCTGCAGGGACCTCTTCAACAGCATTTACACATCTTTCAGCAAAGGTTCAGGTTAAGAATCTGTTACAAAAAGACTTTGCATTGGGAAAAAACTGATCGCACTGAGCAATCACCATCTGTGAAAAGGAAAACAAACACATGCACGAATAGCTACTTTTCCTTGACTGCTTGCTTTGGAACTGAAACAGTACTAAAATCATTCAGGACATGTTACAAATCACATGCAGTGCCCAGAGAAGTCCCTGTGTACTTTACTGATGCACTGTCTTCTACTTCTTAAGAGCAGGTATTAGCCGGGAGGAGGGGAACCACTCATTCTGTGTTTTACAGTACAATCCCCTATACATTTGAGTGATCTTGTAGGCATGCTACACATTATGTATTTTAAAGCTGGGAATATGGAGAAAAATAAAAGAATTGTAATATTTGGTAATTTTTTTTTTCTCACCATTGATTCTTACAGTACAATGGCTAGGAATCATCACTCCTAAACTTATCTTTGGAAGATACTTTGTGTCTCCTTTGAATATGAGGAACAAAGAGATTAATTTGAGAATCTGATCTCCTTTTGCTAGAGAAATATTTTGGTAACTTGAAGATATTGTTTTGGTATCTTGCTTGTTCTTGCAGGAAATTACATGACATGCAGGATCCTGGTTTTTCTCATGCATTAAATAACTGCTAGTTTTACTGATGAGTGTTTATCTATGTGGCTTATCTGTATACGGTTGTTTGAAGGTGTATTTTTTATGATACTGTTGGTAACTGGCTGATCAATGGTGGGGTAGTAGAGATGGCCTGATGGAGGAGTGGCGGTTACATCTGTCTTGGAAATCATTGGGATAATACTGTGGATGATGGAGGTGTTTTGTCTGCCCTAGGTGTCCACTGCAGACTTAGTAATGCATATTATTTGTAATATATCCTTCTGTGTCTGGCTCAGGAATAGCTTGCGCGTTAGGGAGCACCTTGCAGATGATGTGAAGGGGACCAAACCACCAGCACAGAAACACGTGAGCTTACACAGGACAGAATAGCTGGTCAAATGGGGGAAAACATTTCCACAAAAAGGTCATTGTCTTCTGACTCCTGATACGGAAGAGATACAAAACACCTTCAAAAGATGTTCCTGGGAAATATAATTAATAACTCTGTTGGATCCTAGGAGTCATGGGATTAATAGAGATACGGGTTTTATGGCACATCATAATAGTTTCCCAATCTCAGTTAAACTCCTGGTGCTCCATAAATATTTTTTGTTGTTGTTCTTTTAAAGATAGCAGAAATGGGAATGAAGGAGAGATACTTTCAGTGACTGAATATTGCTTATATTCCTATTTGCTAAGAGCTGTTCCTTTATATTGCTTTCTTAAGATTAGAGCAATCTGTGCTGAAGCTTCTGACAGAATGCATCGGTTGAATGATAAACTATAGAAAAATACATTTTTTATAATAAATTTAGCTCTTGTCTAAAGAAAGCATCATAATAAAATAGAAAAAGTAGGAAGGCATTTAATTCATTACTCGACATTGAAGTCTCCTACATCTGGCTTTACACTTGATTTCAGCAAACAAAATTATTTTAACCTGATTCAGCCATTTCTCTGAGTTTTAGAAAATAATGAATATTACTGAAGTTCACAAAAGGATAGACATGACTTTTTGTATGAGGCATGTTATGTAATGCAAGATTCAGCACAGCATATTTATTTTCATATGCTTCAGTGCATTGTATTAGGAATTAGTCTAATATTCTGTCTTTAAATGGTTGTCTTCCCAATAAATTAAAAATCATGAAATATATTGAAAAGATTTAAAGATGCTCCTCTCAGATGCAGCTATGAGAAGAATATTTTCCCTCAGTATACAGATTAGAATGGATTTCAGAAACTTTAGAAATTGATTTTTTCACGCTTTCAAATTAATTTTATCTGTAGAAGTAATGAGCTTAATAAATTGGTGTTCAAAAACACGAGATGTAATGAAATATACAAAACCCGAATACAAGTATCATTTCAACAAATAAATTGATTCATGATAATTGAGTTACACTTTCAAGAGCAGTAGCAATGTACTTTTGAGAACAGAGGGAAAAATAATTCTGTTAAAGGAAAATGGTTTTCTGAAAAGATCTGAAAAGATGAGCCAAAACCTTATCCCTTAGTTTTCTGGAGATTATTTCTTATGTCAGTGGCAGAAAGGTGGTCATTCTCTTTAAGTGATCTTGTTTACTTAATATTACCCACAGAGTAGCTTTAATTCACGCAGAGCTGCTTAGTAAATCAAGCAAACTGATTCTTCTACGACTTTTTGTTTCCATAAATAGAAAAAGATACTAAAGTAAATTATTTGCCTTTCACAGATAATTTCACATTCATCTGATATCATGTGTAAAATTTAGCGTATCGCTTCAATCTA
This sequence comes from Ciconia boyciana, assembly GCF_034638445.1. Lineage (NCBI taxonomy): Eukaryota > Metazoa > Chordata > Aves > Ciconiiformes > Ciconiidae > Ciconia > Ciconia boyciana. Next base: position 42,558,516 of record NC_132934.1, on the reverse strand, counting down.
ATCTGAACAGAAAGACCTCTGAGATCAACCAGGAGGCTTTGGGGTCAGATAACCAGATATAAAATTAGAGAACTTCCTTTGCTTTTCTGATATCAGTTCTGATATCAGTGTGTAAGTACCAGGACAAAGCTTATGCTGATCATATCACTCTCTTCCTGCCATTTCAAAGCATGTGTTTCCAGATTTAGTTTTCATATGCATGTGTTTTACAGTAGAAAACAATTAATGCAACCTGAATGAAGTTGGCACATTTTGCTTTTATCATGAGGACTGAAAGCCTTTGTGCTTTCTGTAGAACAGTACTAGAGCCTGGGCCTCATACATATGCCTGAGGCATAAGTATCAAGTCATGGTGGCATAAAGTCTCTATAGAGCTCAGTGGTACTGTGGCGAATGGGCATTGGTCCAGAGCAAAATGATGGATCGATGGTTTCCAGGGCTGTTTTGTCAGACGGGGTCATCAGGACAGAGAGCTGCCTTGATTAACCCCCTGCTCTCTGGATATCGAGGGTGAGGAGAATTGATGACAGACCAGCATCAGGGGAGGCGTAAGCTCACGTAGGAGCCTGCGCGATGTGATGCATGATTTCAATGTGGTGCTCTGGAGGGCTGGTGCAGATGAGGCTTGTTAAGATGGAGAGCCAAGGTCATATTGTCTTTTTTTTGTTTGTGTGTGTTCAGGGATGAATTTGATTCTCGGTCGCGCTTGCACCAACAGCGCTAATAGAAACGACGTTACAAAATGGGCTCTGGCACTGGTCTCCCTGCTGCGACATGAAGACAAATGATGGTATCATGAAACCTCCTGGTAACAGATTATGTGTTCAGTCATGTTTCCTTCTGGTGTCTGTTCTGCCAGAGAAACAAAAGGCTTAAAGTGTAGCAGAGGCCTGAAGGGGTATCATAATTTTAAAAAACAAGACTGTTTCCAAAATCTTAACAAAAATGATACCAAATAATCTGGAAATAATTTGCTACTTTTTAAAAGATGAGCAAATGTTATAATTGTCTTCTATCAAAGAAATATATTTACTCAGGTAGAGAAAACAAAACAAACCAAACCAACAAACCTTACTTGAATAACTTAATTAGATTCTGATGGAGGGTTTTTTTAATTATCCTTCCTTCCATGTCATCATATCAGATTTTCTTGTTACAAAAACCCAAACAAATCCAAAACACCAACCAAAAAAAAGAAACAAAGCATCTTAAAGGAAAATGCTGTGGAGATAAAGGTAAGCCATTTAAAATAGATAAATCATATCTGGTTTTACACTGTTTCATGGTTGATTGGTAAATCATAAATCCTTTTAAAAGCCTAAGACAAAAATGGCTAAGAAGTTAACGGGTAGCTCACAATAACATTCGTGCAGCAAACTGAGGGAAAAAGTGCTGGGTATTTTCTCTCCCTTAGCTTTTTCCTGAGAAACAGAAGCAATCTACTTGGTGGTCAGTACTTCCAGTTTTTGCACGGCTAAGGAGCATCAGTGTTTCAAAGGAAGCAGAGAACATTATATTTTGTTCAGTAGCGGGGCATATTTGCCAGAACTCAGCTCACAGAGGAACAGGCTATGGGGCAATGTGGCAGCCAGGAAAAAAGCCTCTTAATCTTTTGCAGAAAGTTATTCTCTGATCTTATTGATGTACAAATTATAGTTTGAGACATAACTACCCAACCATTTTTTTCCAAATTACCTGCATTATTTCAATAGCTTTAGCAACTGTCAAACAGAGTTTCATGGACCCTGTTCATCTGGATCCATCTGAGTGACAAATTACTGAATTGTTAATGCCATGAAAATTTATGACTACTTTCAATACTTGAACAGGTATCGATCCAATAAAAGTTTTATTATAGCTTTGAGTCATGCTGCAGAAAGAAATTACCTTTGTAATGATCTTATTCCATAACCAATGGTTCCAATATGTATTGCACTGAAAGTATGTGGAAGGGATAGGAAAGCTGAAAGTCTCTCTTAAAGGAGGGATTTTTATGCAATCCATCAAGAAACCATCCATCCAATGGATTTCTAATGATATTTAGATCTGCAGAAAGCTGGAAATACAGACTCTGGCAGCTTACTAACCCCTCAATTTCTAATGAAGGGGAAGACCTGTGCAACTGTCGATGGTGGTTTAGTTTTCTTCGCCGAAGGCCTGGAAAAGCTGCTGTGACTTCAAGAGATTCAGTGGAGTTTCTGAAAACCATGAAGTGACACAAAAAATAAACTATCAGTCCTGTTCCAACTGGATATTTTATGTATGCCCTCAGAGGTACTGATGAGCACATCATAAACTGCACTTCAGAAATGTACCTGTTTTGCACTTGAAGGCTTTTAAAGAAAAAATGTGGCAAGTTGGACTGAAAAAAACCAGCTAGCCTTAAGCAATTTTATTTTCTTGGGGATCAGTTTTAGACTATTTTCTTCTTAATAGTTGTATGGTGAGGTACTATCACATTGAAATACTTTTGCAAAGCTGCACGCTATCCTAAATCTGAGATCTACCCTCAGACTTCAGAAAACAAAATTGTAAGAGGTAGCATCATTGTGCTTGCAAGGTTCGTCCCTAAGGACCTTATATCAATAAACATTTGTGATAATAAGCCTGGGCTGCTATTTTCCACTGACATGTGCTAAAGAAATTGGAGCAAGAGAGAGAAATACATTGGGACAAGAGTAAAAGCAAGTAGATATGAGACAAATTCTCCCAGACTGAAGAGACTGTAAATTTTCCTTTCTCCACTATTGGAGGTCAGGAGAGAAACTTTTCAGGAGGTATGTTATTTTGTAACCACAGATGGCAGAAATGATATTACTGGGTACCATGGCAGAGGAAGGGCCAGCATGAAGGTTATATTCGCAGTCTCTTAAGCCAGTCTGAATATTCATTTTCCATTACATTACACTGCTATATGCTAAGACTATTTAATATAGATATTCCAAGTAGAGGATTTCTTAGGCACAGAAGTATTACTGACAACCTCTGTTCCCTGAGTTTGCAGATTCATTTCTGTAACATTTTCCCCTGTGGCCTTCTTACTATAAATCCACAGAATCCTTAAGAAAGCTGGACTTGCTCTAGGAAGATCTTTGAATAACTCATTTCGTCCACATGCTATAGCTTTGTGAACTCATCATTTGTACAGTCGCAATTAAGCTCTTTTCTTGTCTAGCTCAAACATAGCTGAGGCACAGCAATATCAGCAAAAAGGCCCTCCGGGCTCCCTGTTATTAACTTCATCTTTTGTACCAATAGCATGATTAACTTTACATCTGCCATTAATAACACAGATAAAAAATGCAGGCATTCTTACAAAACACTCTAATTTCACAGGCCCATGAGAATTTACGTCCTTATTATTGCTTTTGTTTCAGAAGTGTTTGCTGTCAGATCTGTGGATTTAGCGTGGGAAAATACCCCTGGCTGTCAATTCTTTGTCACTTGTGCCTGCATCAACTAAAAGACAAAACTAGCTAATTTTCCTTAGGATGCAACTGAAGAGGAAACACTGTCAAATTCCATCTGTCTGCAGTTCAGCTGGAAAGGGTAGAAACTCCTGCCTGCAGGGATGGAGCTGTGCAGCTCTGTGAGTCCACAGGATCGGAGTGCTCTTACTTGGATGCCTAAAACCTGTCAGGTGTAATTTGAAGAGACCTTTTCAAGCCTTCAGAACACGACATCACGATAGGTATTTCTAAAAGCTGATCAGAGATGAAACTAGTGAAAATTCAGGTGACCTATAGGTAAAAATTATGCCCAGAGATACCACAAAATAAAATAGCTTCATGTCTAAGCACGCATGCTGTCTGGATACAATTTTCCAGAGCAGGACACTTCATTTTAAAGGAAGCTGAACCTCATTTTGTGGGTGAGGTTGTAGCTCATGACATTTGCCATTCCTTTCTGACTTTCCCTGTTTCTGTGACAAATTGAATCTCTGTATCTTGCATTTAAAATTTAATGTATAATTTTTGCAGTTAGATGAAGCAAAAGCAATGTATTCTTACTCAATCAAATCTTCATCTCACTGCCAGCATTCATCTCTATATTTGTAGAGCAACTTAACTAACAGAAAGAAATTGTAGTGTTTCAAGAGGTAACACATGGGATTTGTTTGTTTCAAGGTGTAGACTGCCTGTAGGGAAAGGAGCAGACTCGTAGTTGTCCAGTGATGGGGCAGTCCCCAGCAAGTTGCTCTGCTCTGTGTTCCCCCCGCAGCTGAGGGCAAGGGTCTGTCAAGAGCAGGGACAGGACATGGCTGAAGTCCAAGGCTGTGTTCCCAGCTGATTTGTTAATAGTGATGGCTATTTCTCATCCCACCAATTATAGAAAGCCTCAACACAATTTTTTTCCTGAACTCTGTTCATTGCTGAACTCAACTGCATTAGATATTTCAGTAAGGTGAGAATGGCTTATGGTGAGCATAACTGAAGCTTCTTTCAGCTGGGGAAATGTATGAGTGTCCGTGGCTGGCTTACCCCAAGGACTGCCCCACAGGCTTGAACTTTGCATGCATGTTGAAAGGCAAAGTGACAAAAAGTGAAGGTGCAGTGAAGGAAATAGTCACAGAACACTTAAAAAATATGAACAGAATTAGGATATGCTGTGGCTGGTTCGCAGACAGGTCAAATAAATACAAAGTGATGCAGGCTGAGACTGCTCTCCTTCAAACTGAAGAGTTTGCACAGAACAAACAGGAGTCTTCTCTCTCCTCCAAAGTAAGATACTCAGAAGCAACTGAGAAATTGCTGTCCAGGATGACGATGAACCAAATAATGTCTCCCCACACATATTTGATAAGCAACTGGCATAAATTGAAAAGCTGAATGAAACTATTCTGCGTATTATTATAGTGCTACAAAAACTGTAACTCTTTTCCACAGCACTAATAGAAAGCAGACAACCCCATTTTCTTGGTATTTGCACTTTCTAAAGCAGTGTTTATACATTTCTCTAACCACAGTCCACCAGCAGGGCTGGACTAATAGCCTAAGACAACATGGGCAAACTGTGCATTTGTCTTCTAAACTACTGAAGACATCTGAAAAATTCTCTGCATATTTGTATCTCTCTTTTAATTCATTCTGAATGCAGACAGATCCGTTCAATTTTTCTTTGTGCAAAAAATGTTTTCTCTCTTGCCAGAAACAAGTCAGGCTTTTCTCTTCCATGATGAACCTCTTCAGCCTTTTTTCTTTTATGCACCAAATATTCTTGTATTTGGCCCTGGAACATCCTTTCCCATCCTGAATGTACCAAAAAATATGGCTTGATGACAGGTTGGTTAGGAGGATGCACCAGGGAAGCCCCGGAGCAGTGGATTTCACTCTCATGCCACAGAAGTGTCATGAGCCCCCATCACGTAAAAACTACCTGGTCTTGCACCTCTAATGTCAGGCTCAGATATTCACATGCATCTGAGCTTTCTTCCAGTGAAGTGCACGCCATGGCTAGAAGAGCCACCTCCATCATGTCCACCTTTGCTCACAGCCCAGGGGGGAAGACAGTGGTACCTGTGGGGCAAACAGGTCAGCCCTGCAGCCGGCCAATGTCCCAGAGTGTAGGAGACGTCAAGAGCCTGAATAACGAGGCACACAAGATGACACTAAGTGAGAAGCAGGGGCAATTTCTTCACCTTCCTCAGGTGGAGGTGGTATACGCTGTAGCACAGCTATGGGCCAAAGGGGTCCCTTCACTTTGATCAGGCCATGCATGATTGCTGCTCCTCCATCTGGAGGAAAGCTCATGGTCAGGCACCAGGGTCAGCAAGCTAAAACACTTATTACCCTTGAGGTTTATATTAATGTGGAGTGGATCTGCCACCACGGGTTGTATGGCACAGAAAGTAGACACAGTCAGGAAACAGCTGTTCCACATCAGGATACACACTTCATCCCCTGCTTTGGGGCATAGTGGATCTTTTCCCTTCCCTCATGGAAGACAATTGGAAGTGCAGCTCTTCAATACAGAAGTCAGGACTGTGGGGTGCTGGCAGGGTGAACGCCTTCCTGCAGAAAGGCCACTTCCATTGCTCTGCTTGTGGTGGACATTGCAACAGAGAAGCAAAACAGCATGGAAGGATATCCAGGGAGGGAAAGGACCACTACGGTATGAACATTTCACAGGATGTCAAACCTGGGCTTTTGGAAGTAAGCTACTTAAAAGTTTCTGGAAGGAGAGGGAAAATATAATGTAGCTTTTATTTATCCAGAGAGTTGAGTAAAGTCTCTGAGGAAACATGTTATTATAATTTGAAATTATGAGAGTATTATAAATTACATTATAAATCATTCATTTAAGTCAATATGTTTCTTTTACAGCTATGTGCAGATACATAGGAAGGCATTTTGAACAGCACTAAAAACAAGTAAGGGAGAAAGAGCAAGAAAGTGAAATGAATGTAATTCTACCACTGACATGGTCAATATTTTATTATGGCTTCATAAATCTAACTGTCCCAAACTGTCCTTGGTAAAAAAGTGAAACAAATTACTGTAGTCAAGTTCCCTGTAGGTGTTAATGTGTGACATTACTGTGGTCTGCACTCTCTGCACAGTACTGAATCATTCAACTGGAAATGCAACATTACTTTCTTACTTTGCAGCTGACAGGGATTATTGTTTGCCCAGTCAGAATCTGGCAAAATAAAAGGCTTAGAGAAACATCATGTCCCAGTGCTGTTTCTGAAACAAAATTCTGCAACCACCATTAAGAAACAGCGGACTGAACCCGTTATGCTAGAAAGTCTCAGCCCTAATTTACTGATGTAAAGATTTTGTTTGCTTTTCCAACTGCATTAATAGAAGCAAACTTCATTTTATATTTTTTACTCAATTTTCTCACTTCCCATCCTAAGAATTTATGCCCTTAACAGAACAGTCGAAAGCCATAACTTGGAAATTCCTTGGCGTGTCATTGACATTGTCCTTCTGTATGGTAGTTCATTTTTCAGGAAGAGATCTTAGTTTGTAAAACCAGTTAAGTATGTGATGAATTTATTGGGATTGAAGATGGGTGAACATTTGGGAATTCATTTTTTACAGGACCAAAAAGTACCTGATGGAACATGATGATAAGTCCTAGCTGGAGCAAATGCCAAACTCTGGAGGGGATTGCAGTTTAATAAAAGAGTATTATAGATTTGCTCAAGAGCATTCATAAAGACACAGAGGTAGTTCTTGGGCTTACAGTGAGATTCAGAGTTTGCTGCCTGACTGCGGCTCTGGAACATCAGGAGGACAAACTACCCTCTTTTCCAAAAGTAGTGAGATTTTTTGTCACAGCAACGTAATGCATAATGACATAGATCATTTTAGAAGGTGCATCAGCCTTGAATAGCGCCATGAGACATTGGCCAAATACCGAGGGAAAAAAAATATTCATCATTTATTTAAAAAAACCTGAGTGACACTAATCTGAATGTCCTCTTTTACTTGTTTCCATAAGTCAGTGGTCATGCTAGTGTGTTCAGGACATGTGCCTGTACTCAGGGATTTGCATGACCTAAATCACTGCTGTAGACTTGGGTTAGTTACTATCTTTTATTGATAGTGACCACAAAGAGGCTAAAAACTGAATCTTTGGATGGTGATCCAGATCTGCAGTCCTAGTCCTGGTGTCACTTTCACCGCTAAGTCCAGCGAAGGATAAACCTAATGGGGGAGTGCAATGCAGAACAGTGTGCTACTGCGGCAGTGATTATAGCTGTAAGAGGAGATGAGCACCAGAGAAAAATCCCTAGGTCTATTAATCATATTTCCTGAATTTTCTGGAAATATTTTCTTTCTTAAAAATTTCGTGAAACAGACGTAAATAGGAAGAAAACATTTTCATGAATCACTTTAAAAGTAACCAGACTTTCTCTCTAGTGACACAGCAACATTAAGATCAGTTTGCCCTGGCAACATTTTATCTTTTAATTAAAAGGGACATCAGTTGTAAGTTCTTCCCTGCTGAATGCACTCTAACCAAAATTCTTTCTACAAACAGTAAATTTAACATGTTAAATGTCACAGTAACTAAGGCCTTCTGGTATGAGAGCCAGACTATGACAAAAGTCAGCATAACTTGTATTGATGTTATTTTGTCATTTTATGCAACAGCTTTCTAAAGAGAATGAAGGACTTTCATTTAACTGCAAAGAAAAAACGTTCCATCTTGGTAAGCACTGAGAAGAAAAGTGTCTTCAATTCATTAAGCTGTGCTGCATATTAAAGCTATTTTTCACAACGTTTTTTAATAAATAATTTTTTTGTTCTCAGATGATTGTCATATTCTCCTTCCATTTTCAGCAGTTATTTGCTAAATTCCTGCAACAATGGATGAGGGCTGAGGATTGTAATGGATTATACTATTCACATTGTATAGTTTACATACACACACAGATGAACATGTGCATACATAGGAAATGTTCCATAGACCCACTCTACTTGGCAGAAGGAAAGCTCTTGCTTCCAGACCTGGGCTGAGAGAGCTTGCTCACCCCTGGCAGGCCATCTGTGGAAGCAGAGGATCTCTGAACTCACAGTAGGACAGAAAAGATGATGATGCCTATTATTTTTTGAATTTAAATGCACAACGATTGGAGGTTACCTGCAGCTCTTCAGTGACTGAATCAAGACTGGGTAAAAGGAGAACACATATAAAAAACCCTTAAATACTAAGTAATGTCAAAACACTTTTGTAATCAAGTGCTATTGCTGCATGGATTCTGTAAAACAGCATGCTCATGTCTTCTTCACTTCATATTCCTGATGTATTTAAATATTCTCTGGTGGATTCCAGACCCACCACCTTGCAGTGACTATAATGAGGAATGATAATCCACTGGTGAAAACAGCCTTGTGTCAGGCTGCACTGCAATAGGGAAGGACATGTCAAGGGCAAGGCATCAGTATGCTGTTTACTGAGATCTTTGGAGTGAATCTCTGCAACGTACCTGGTGATTTCGGGCATATTATTGGATCTCAGTTGTCCTCTCACTGAACAGCTAAGAATAGATTTGGCTATAAAAAGATAAAATTTTGCCACTCAGTATTCTTAGTTTGCTCCAGTATGGAAAGCTGCTCAAAAAAAAAAAAAAAAAAGAAAAGGAGGAAAAAGCCTATTGCTATTGCTTGTAAAACTCACTAACAGGGATTGCCCAGACTGACCTGGAAACCAACGGTCTCAGCCTTCTTTGGGTGCTAACCATCCCTGGGTTTGCGGTGGGGTGCCAGCCTTCTGATGTCAGAGGTTGAGCTCCCCCGAGCTAAGGCCAAGGGGATTTGAGAACAACAGACATTTGTGCCAGTCCCCCACAGAGACCTGGTCTCTGTCGTAGTGCTCTGCAACGTTGCTCAGTGGGGACTGTCCTATAGGCATGTCATCGTAGAGCCTGAAAACTCCCCAAACCCCCAGAAATTTTTCAAAGCCTGGCTGCAAGTGTGTGCCCAACATCAGAAATGAGAACTGGGTCTCAGAGCTTTGAATTTGTAGGACTTTTCGCAGCAAATTTAACTTTACATGAACCAAGTGCACTGCTCTCCTCTTTTGACATGTTCTTTTGAAGATATCTGATAGTGCAGGGGAATGTAAATCATTCATGGGGAACTAAAAATATTGGTGATATGTTGCTATGTTTTCCCCTTGGTCTCAAATGTTTATCAGCTATACAGTTCTCTTTGCTGCTCTTGAGGATTTTAAATTTAAAATAAGTAAGTGAAATCCAGTCAACATTTCCTTAAGGACATACCTGCTTTTCCCAAATGAAAAGGTAACACCTGAAGCATGAATAATCTGTTTTTCTAAATTAATATAGAGCAATGAGATCTAGGTTTGGGCTTTGACTTCAGCTTAATTATCTGGCACCATTTCAGAGATCACCTGTTCCACCAGCATCTCCTTCCAGATGTTATATAACTGCATTTCAAGGACTGTGCTCTGCTTTCAGGTTAATACCAGTGTATCTGAGAGCAATTTTCTTCACTGGGTTGACTCATGATTTACCTCAATATAACACCAAAAATAGGTTGTGGCTTCTATGTACATAATACTGAATGACTTTTCTTTCTCATATTTTGATGATATAACACTTACAGGAATACCAAGCAGCTATCTGCAGAATGGCTGGGGAGCTGTGTTGCCTGAGATATATATATCTCTCTCTATATAGACATATATATATATATAAAATAAATTGCAAGTGCCTTTTTTTTCTGTATAACGCACAAGAAAATATGTTTATTACATTCTAAGCTACTCTTGTCCAGGAAACTGTTCATAAAATAATTCATATGGTATATTTGTCAATGCAAATACATGCAACAGTTTTGTACCACAGGGGTGGGTCAGTTGGTCAGGAAAGGAAATTCATGCCCACCATGCCTTTGCAGAGCATCTCCTCTGCCTTGACATCTGACCCAACAGCCTGTGGAAGAGGAGTGGGAGGAGGGTTTCTCAGATTTTGATAACCTCCTTGATTCCTGATGATACCACCAACAAGAAATTTGTGCGGCTACCCCAACACTTCCTTTGAGAAGATGGTCTCTAAACAGCTTTGGCACTGCTGCAGTGAGTTTTTCAGTGCTGTCCCCAGGTTGAGTGACAGCTGTCTGTCCAATGAATCTCTGTTGGTTTGGACAGGGAGTAGCCTGTGATCATGGCATTCATCTCACACAGCTCTAGGTGCTGCCCACCCTTTTTTGTAAGCTACATAAGTCCTCAACATAAGTCCTACAGTATTGCATCGTTATAGTCCTGCAGTCCTTGTAGCATCCCACCATTCAGAAACACCTTCATATGCACCCATTTTCTCTTCTGCCAATTTAGGCATCTCATTTAGCAGTTTTACTCCTAGAACACAGTTTGTCCCTATGAGCAGAAAAATAATGTTTCCTAGGCTATCTGCATGTGTCAGATCTTATGGGTAACACTGGGTGGCATTTACTGGCATTGCTTTGTCCATGAGCAAGACTGGAAATGGATCCCTTACTCTCAAATGTGCTTCGCATCCTGGACCACCGTCTCAGCCTTGCCATTTGTTTGAGACTACCATCGATGACTGTAACTTAGCAGCTAAGCTCTATCTATCCATAAGAGAAGTATCTTCTGATAAACTCTGTGGCACTGGAGAAGTACAGTTGAACTCTTCAGAGACCATGTGCAAACACTCCTGAGGCTGTACCTGCCACAACATCCAATGAGGTTGAACTCATGCGCCAGTTTGCAAACATCTGGATAATCTGTCAACTGCACGCGCGTACTTTGGTGCACTAAGGCACAGAATTCAGCTCGTCCTTTTCCAGGCCTCTCTGGCTGACCATTCAATCCTTCTATAAGCAGAGAGGGCTCGTCAAAGCTGAAGGGTTACAATGGCTGTTGTATATTTCCCGGCCAAAACCTGACAGCTAGACATGCCTAAAAATCACAGATCCATTTATTGATACGTTTATTGAACTAAATCTCTACTGATTAGGAGGCAGAGGTGAATAAGTTTATAACAAGCAGTTCTTGTTAATGATATTCTCCTTTTGAATACCATCTGAATTGGGCAAATGCTGAAGGGAGAAGGGACAACCCACACTCTGTGGCAGAAGTGCAAGTGTGGAGTTGGTGCCCCTGAGAGCTGAAGGCATTATGCCTCTATGTATCTTCCCAATGCATTTTCAATGGAAGTTGTCTAAAAAGATGCTTTGGCAGGAAATTGTTACCTTGCCTATGTGACTGACAAAAATGACCTAGAAATTATAAAACCCCCCTCTTATAAATTCTAACTAAACAGGACACAGTGTTCAGTCACACTGCTTGAAGTTCTTTAGGAATGGGTTCATCACTGATGCCTTGGCAATGCTACTTCCTTGATAGACAGTGGAGCAATTAGGCAATTTAGCCCACTGATGAGCCACTGACTCACTCTCTAGGAAGGCCTGTCCCTCCTCATGACCTGCAGAGGAAGCCTGTGACAATGTAAACCTTAACTTGAGCATCCAGATTAAAGGACTAAAATGAGAATGGATGATTTCCAGTGTATTTTCTTTTCAGAGATGAAAAAGGAAAGAAAAAGAGAAGATGCGCAGCTAACATCCATGAGAAAATTTAAAACTTTACATTCTACAGAAACATTTAGGAACTCAAGGCCATGATAGTCCCCGAGGATCTCAATGTTATTGAAATGAACCTAGGGATAAGTCATGTCTCTCAGGAGACTGAGCTGTGCCATGGAAAGATAAACTTTACTGTTTTGTATCTGGTGGTGGCATGGGAACCATCTCCCGCTGGCATTGCAGGAGTCCAGCATTTCTCAGCTCAGACCCATTGGCTTTGTCTGGTGTAGTCGTCCCTGAGCTTGTGTTGCTGAATCTGGCTTTGCTGGGAGCCCAGAAAATCAGTCTGCCTGAAGCTGGCCATGCCATGCACGGAGACAAATGGCAGTGCTGGGCTGGCCAGGCTGGTCCTAACTGGGTAAATCAATATCCTTGCTGCAAGTCAGCATGTCATGCTGTGCTGATGAAAGGCATGACTTTCCCTTTATCCAAATCCTGCCTGTGAGGGGGACTTGTGCCAAAGTAGTATGGAAAAGAGTTGAGTTTGTGCTTGAAGGCACAAACAGTATTTGAATTTAGTGTAGATGTGACCTAAAGACCTTTCCAGAAATGTCAATTTTTTCAGAAGTTGGTTAGAGCTTCACAGAATTAACCCTTCCCTTTCACTGATCACATACTGCTGTGTGTGTGTGGCATGCTGACAGGAAAAAAGGGGTGCAGAAAATTATGACTGGAATGAAACATTATTAAGAAGCTCTGTAATATTTATCAACTCTATACTCTTGTATGCAAAGTAAGAAACTAGCAGGAGTTTAAGCCCCAATTCTCCAAAAGGGTCCTTTTGTCAGAGGACTAACTAGCATCACAAAAATCTGAAAGTACAAAAATCCTTGACCCAATCGTGCATGGTATTGAGCTGCCTTACTCTTATGTCATGGGTGACTTCATGGGGCCCTGCAGATTTCAGTGGGACTACTTTAGATAATGCAGGTCCAAGTGCATTAATTTCTTTGCAAGCTTGGAACTGCTTTCTTGGTTTTCTTGCCTTGGTTTTGTATAATCAATCTATTTGCTTCCACCTGCCCTTAGTATTTTCAGTAACATATTCACTACTGGCATTGACTCGCATATTTTCATTTGTATTAAGCAATGAAAGCTGAAATTTTTTGCTATCGGCTTGTGGGAAACCAACTCAAGTGAGAATGTTTAAAATAAAAGCATTTACAGCGGTATCATTTAAGAAGTTGTGGCTGCATACGTATATCTATATTTCATTTTTGAAGTAATTATTTCTGTTCGCCCTCAATACTTAATCATTTAAAATGGCAGGGGTCAGACAGTATCTCTTATTTTAAAAAAAACACCACACATCGAAATTACTATTGTTAGCAAAAACTCAGCAGGCTTCACCAATTTATTTGTAGGATGTTATGAATTAGTGGCAAATTCTCCTTGGTCAGCTTTAACTGTCTCAAATTCCATTACAGCACAGTATATAACGTTGTCAGAGCTCCAAAGGACCCCTCTGGTTAGAAAACGGCATCTATTTTCCACATGATGTAGCTGTTGCAAAACTGATGGGATGAGTAAACTAAGCAGCAAGTGGGAAGAACGTGAGCACTCTTGTCTTGACTGTTTAATGGAGGCTTTGGCCTTTGATCGATTTAGTGAAAAGGCTCCCTCCATGCCCATTTCATTTTAACTTTTGATATAGGCATGGTCTTCCACGAAGAATACCCAAGTCCACCAGGTGTTTCTCCAGCAATATCAATACATGATCCAGACTGGTTCCAAGAGAAACTTGGACCTTTCTCTTCCCAAGTGCTTCCTGCCTTGGTTCTGCCCCGTGGCATCCTTCACAACCATTTCTGCCTCCTGGCGCAGGTCTGGCCCAGGGATGGATGGGCCCCTGAAACTTCTTACAAATGTTTTGTATGTATCTATCTCCACAGGAAGAGAAGAGAAAACAAAGATAAAAATGAAGGGGAAGGACAAAATAAAAGAGAACACAGTGTATTTTCTTCCATCCTCTGTAAGAACTCTCTCTCCAAATGACAATTCTTCCTGCAGTCAAGTGTCATGTTTAGATATATTCAGATAAAAAGAAGACAGAAGAGAATAATGAACAACTTGGCAACCTAACCAGACACAGCTTCATTTTAGTAAAAAGGATGGAAAATCACTCAACATTTATAAGGAGTGGGAGAGGAAAGGGGGAGCAAAGGGGCATGAAGTCAGCAAATCAATGCCTCCAAAATATAAATGCTCTGCAGTGGTTCTTGACTAAATCTTGTTTTGCTGCTCTGATTCAATCAATACAAGCAAAGTCCTCTCAAGCCTGGACACATGAATTAAAATGCTAGATTTCTTTCATAAAGGTAAGTGCTCTAGTCCAGCTAATCAAGCTCTTCTGAAGCTCTTAAGACACGTCAGCTGCTCACTGGTCTGATGCCAGGTTTGTTCATCCTGGGTCTAGCACATGGTGGGTAGGAGCTCACCTGTCTCACTGACCTGCCGTTTGGGAGTTCTCAGAATCACGGCAGTGAGCATTACAACCTGCAAGAGGAGCTCAGCGAAACTCCAGTCCTAGCCACCTGTACGTGATTGGAGTCAAATACTTACTGAATTAAGTAATTATTTCTACCTTTTATTCCGAATGTCTGGATTAACATTCATGCTCAGAGTAGAAGAATGACTACTGTAAAAGCATACCGTTCAAAAATAAATTGTCTTCTTGGAAGTCAAACTTTAAAAGAATTTGAGCCTGACTCACAGCCCATCACTTTAGCTTATGGAAATTTGTCCTCATTTCTTTGTCATCTCTTTGATGGCTACCCCTAGAGATTTGACTTTCACCATATACTCTGTATACCACTGTCTTGTGATTAATGTGTCATGTAAGAGCAGGTAATTTAATCTGTGCCACCTGGACTGAAAGTCTAAGCATAGTGGGCTTTAAATTCCGTTGTTACATGCTGAAGATGGATAGTCAGCAGCCTGAAAAGTACTTCTAGTGTAATATTCATGTAATGTTCATAACTAAAACCCACCACGATTTATTAAGTTTATGAGTGCAGCAGAAGCAATAGCACATGGAATTAATCTGGTCTTGTTATCATGGTAATTTGTTTTATTTGCTGTTTAGCTCATAATAGCACCCTGCCAAGAAAAATGCCCAGTCTTGGATGGACAGACATCTACAAGATGTAGGTGCTCCTGGCCTACAGGTTCACAAGCCAGTCAGAACAAAATGCAATAGGAGGAGTGTGAAGTTTTGCAATGTGCACCTTTTTAGCTATAGGAGAATTTGAAATCCAACTTTAAACCCATGCCTGCTCAACTCGCTTCCTGAGATTGAGTCGTGATTCATCATAACTTTAAAACTCACAATCAACAAAACAGAGGTTTCATAGTTGAGGGAACAGCATTTTGGCACCTCTACCTATGAATCATTATCAGTACTTTAACTATAGTATTCTTTCTGTTTCTGCTTCCCTATTTTATATTCCATCTATGTTATATTCCATCTATTCCATCCACTGAAGGATGAGCCAATATTTCTTGTGATGTTGAAAATCTCAAGGAATCTTGTTTTTCCTAAAGAAGGTGTATTATAACAACAGTTTGTTGGAGCATTAGTTGTGGTTGTTGTACTGAAAGATTCATGCTTGGAAAAGAGTCCTATTTTTAAAGTCTGAATTCATCAGTCACCTTTTTCAAGGTCCCTTTACATCCAAAATATCCTTGCTGTTCAAGCTGATAAAATGTGATCAGATAGAGATGCTAGCCTCTATGTACTTCTTTTTATCGGGGGTATGATCCATGAAACTGTGCACTTTATCCCATTTGACTTCTTCTAAAACTGATTGAAAGAACTTCTTGAAATAGCTTATCAGGCCAATGCTGTGCAGAAATAAACAGTGTAGCTGGTGTAAAAACTTTTCCTTTCAACTTTCTTACATTCATTTCTTTTTGTATATAGAAGGATGAACAGAAGAAATCTGATGAAGTAAGCCATTGTTGTGTCATTTTTTAAATAAAAGGGCATGCAATCATGAATAACATTACACTGCTTTGATGTTGTATGGTCTTGCAAGTCCCCAAAGTCCTCCTTTGAGACATGAAGTCTGTCCAAATAGATAACATAAAACTACTTTCTATCTTGTGATGGTCCTTTTTGTTGGGATACATGAGTAGGACACAGAAGTGGAATAAATAGATTAGATTCGCTTTCCAGGCTGTAGGATATTGTACAGGCTGTACAATCTTCATGAATTAAGAGACAATTTTTACTCATAGACAAATTTGCTTTCAGTGACCAATGACTACTTGTGGCATCATTTTGGAGCTGAGTCATTTCCAGGCTAAGATGAAACAGCACCCTGGTTTCATTTTGGAGATGGTCTTCGGTTTCTTCAGAGATTATACTCCAAACTGTTAGTCTCTGAAACAGAAAAAAATTGGTCCTTTTCAAATGGTCAATGAAATGTTAGTATTTTCCTTATTCTTTTTTCAGATTTACATCTATGTCTGACACTATCAGACTGTCTGAAAACAGTTTTACATGAAAGGGAAGTTTGATTAAAGCTGAAAAGGGTCTATTACATGCGTGAACATAAAAACATTGAATGTAAACATATCATACTGCCCAAAAGACTCGAGAGTGTGAGGAGAGAAAGCCTGGTGTCCATTTTTATCCACTGATGGTCTGATAGCTATAGATCTCATATGAGTGGGTATGGGGACCTCGTTCTGCCCAGCTCAACTGAACGTCAAATCCACAAGGCAGGAAACAGTCTCCCTCTTATCAGCCCATGACTCCCTCTCATGGGCAGCTTTGCAGCTGCTAGGCTTCCCTTGGAAAGGTGTCCTCACCCATGAGATCCCATTGCAGGTAGCAAAACTTCTATGGAAAATCTGAGCTCATCTCCTAATTTTGGCTAAAGGCTGTATCTGAAAGTGCTGCACAAAATGCAATTCTGTCCAACTTTTCAAGTGTCTTTAGGGGGACATGGCAGAAGTTGTCTTACCTAAGCCTAAGCCTGGATTGCAACACTGAATCCTACCCATCGCGTTTATAGGGTAATATCTATGATTCTATTTTGTCACCAAACATTACAAAAGTTTGTAGGCATAGAGAACCCAGAGCTATGAAGATAAATTATCAGCCAATCTCTGATTTCATGGTGAAGCTTTGTTGTAAGTTAAATTTTGTTTTAAATATTTTCTGCTTAACTGAACTGAAATATAGATCACACCATTTTTCTACTCTTTTATACAGGTTCTGTGGATTGAACTGGTATTCTGCATTATCATAAACAAAATGTTGTTCAAAATTTTCACCTTTAATTGAGCTCAGAATCTGATGAGTACTCACTGTAAAATATCTGCACAAAAAATATTATGAAGGAAGGAATCAAATGGGACATAGTATTGGGATGGTATTGGGAGGTCAAACTTATCTTCTGTTGTGGAGTCTGCACCTGTTAAAAAGCACGGGAACATCTGTTGAATCTGTTCTATTGTTCTGGGAGATTTCCATGGCAGGACGGAAGGGCCCCAAAATGATGCAGGAACGGGACACTTGGCATTTATGATCCTCAGCTCCATTGACTACTAAGAATCAGTTTAGAACAAATGGAGTAAACAAAACACAAGACCAAATTATATTAATAGTCCCTGCAATTTTTAGAAGCAAGAGTAGTTTATGTGACCTGAGAAAACTGAGTAGAAATAATTAGAGTTCTGTTAAGAGCTAGTGTTTAATTATGGCTGACAAGAACTTAATTATTTAATCAAATAAGGTTTTATTACTAATGCATCTATCTTTAGAACACTATGACAGAAGGAGATTTTCAAAGATGTTTGTACAAAAATGTAGGCTGACAAGTTTCAAATATGATAATCCAAGGGGCTTGGTGTAAGCTGTTGACTTTTTTTTTCTTACAACAAAAAGATTTGTTCATGAAGCAGTTGGCCTTTAGCAAAACCTTTTATTATATCAGCTTAAATAACTTTGGCTTCACTTTTCTTGTTAAGAGCAGTGTTGGAATAAATTAGATATGATACTGTGTGAAGAGTCATGAGCAGGCAAATGGAGTCTGCAGATGTGACAATGGATGAAGAATAGTTTTGTGATTTTAAGAAATGGAACTCTTTGCACTTAAAGAATATTAGCTGACACACAAAATGAAGGGGTTAATAATATGCATACTTAGAACCATGCACTAGACTAATAGGAGTTATGTGTTTATTTCAAATGGAGAAATGACCCTACCCTTCTTTGGAGATAAAAAGGGTCAGCCTTGAACACTCATAACCCAATAGCTTGTGGTATCTTGCTTCCAATGACAGTGAAACAATAAAAATGGGTATTACATGGAAAGAAAATGATGAGTGCTCACAAAAGGCCTTTCTCTAAGCAAAATGAAGTAACCAGCTGGATTAGAGGAAATGAATTTTATTATGCAAATGAATTTTACTGACAAAGTGTTCTCTTACTGACACTCAAGTTGTGGGAAGGTGTTTGAATCTGACATGGATTTCTTCTATCTATAGAACACATACAAGTCACTGGTGGACCAAAAAGAAACCATCTCTATGTGAAGTGCAAAAATTAAAGTAAAATGCAAGAATTAGCACTGGCAAGAGGAAAACTCGTATCCCTCATATCAAGGTTTTAATTTTCCTTTTTGATATGTATGTGTCTTTTTCCTAAGGGTAGTCTGACCATCATAATTGACAGAAGAAGCTTGTCTTACTCTTCTTCTGCTATTAGTTGAGACTGAAAGGTACAATTTACAATTTTGTAAGGAATCCCATTGTTTCTTTTATTTGGAAATGGAAATTAAACAGAAAATTCCCAAACAGAGAAAAAAAATATTAAAGAATATTGAAAAGACTGAATTACCACAAACTGCTTGAACAAGCATTATCTTGATTTGGGACACAGGGGCATAGTATGAAAGATAATGTAAAAATTAAGGTCTATGACATCTACAAAATGTTCTGGTAAACTTAACCTAAAGTGTTATCAAAAATAAAATACAAGAGGTATAAAGCAGAAAGCTTCTCTTGAAATTTGTAACAAGTCCTGGAGACTTAGTGTGCTCTGAGGCTGTAGGGATGTGCAGTCAGCCAAGTCTGTATCCTCTGACCTCCTAACTAACACTGTGGGTGGAGACCTGACAATCAGCCTGTCATGTAGAATGATGCACAGCCCCAGGCCTTAGCGTATCTGCTTCCAACATTACGGAGCCCTACAGAAAGGATTCTCTTGCTTTGGCGTATAACATGGCATAAGTTTCATAAATCAGTACTTTTCTGTAACGTCCTTACAGAAATGTCAGATAACTTTCTAAAGCCTCTTCAATATTTAGCCTATATCTTTCATCCTACCTTGTGGAGGGTTTTCTATTCTGCTCAGTCTACTGCAGACTGGTAGCCCGGTATAAATAGCAGATTTTGTCAGTAACAGCCATGGACTTTGTACTAACCCTGCAGGTGCTCAGGACTGAGGCTTACTTCAGCAGACTGACTTTTTGTGAACTTGCCATGACTTGCCTTGAGCTTTGTTTTAGCTAAACAAGCAATTTTCTAATAACCAGGTGACTATTTCTGGTTTGTTTTACATAGCCTTGTACAATTATGTGGTATAACCATTATTCTTAATATAGAATTAGTGACAAGTAATTGTGCTGTGTAGAATGAAATATTTATGACCCTAGCATAATGGCGTGCTGTGGAAGAGTACAGCCATGGGGTGGTAGCCGAGGCCTTGAAAGTGGGGATACAGGATGCTGGGGATACATGCTACCTCAGGAGACAACAGATGTCAAAGCCATCCATGCAGTGAGTGCATGCATCCCATGTGCGTGCATACCAGTGTTGGTTTCTGCCCATTTCAACCCAATGAATCAAGAACACTTTGCTATGGATAAGCCCAATCAGCTCAGCGCGGCTATGAGAGCTTCATCTAGACAGTCAAAAATGGGCCCGACCCCAGTGCCAGCCCAGCTGTTGCTCACCATGCACATAACCAAGCAAGCACACACAACTCAACTCAGTTAGGGGCAGAGTTTAACCTGAAGTTTAAAAATGGCTCATGATCACCATGAATTGGTCACCCTTGCTTGGAGAACCAAAATAGTACTTTAACAATTCAAAAAAATGCACTCAAACTGAAATGTTTGTGGCCACTAGCTGACAGAAAGGGAAAGCAATTCTGAGACCTTGTGTTTATTCTGCCCCTGGTGAGCCGTCAAAATGGCAGGTAGCTTTTCAAAGTCTGTTGCAATATCAGTACCTCAACAAAGTGCTTCCTAAGTAAAGGAGGAAGCTGAAGACCTTGGGAGATATTAAATGCTTCTAGAGAGAGATACTTAGATATTTGGATCTAAAATACAAAATCAGTAACATTTTAAGTATAAAATAAATGTGCAGAAAATACTTACTTTTAAGAGTGAAACAAGACGCAACTTTCAGGCCCTGTTTGGTTTATAAAATAGAATATATAAGCATGATGGTTTTCAACCCAAAATTCATTTTGAGCCTATTATACAGAATCTTTTTGCAGCTCAAAAGCAAATGTCAAAAAAACTGCATGACTTTGTCTATATTATATGTAACAACAGCCATAACATTTCAGTCTTTTCACTTACATCTAATATTGCCCCTGCAGTAATTGAAACTGCTTGGACGCAGTTTTGCCTGGAAAATGAACTACCAAGCACTTTGGAACTATCTTTTAAGAAAGTATCAGTCAAGTGACTACAGTGTGTTTCACTGTGTGTTAGGCTGGAGAATACTCACTTGATGGTGTTTGCTTTAATCTAGTATGGAGCTCCTGGGTTCTGTCACACAAACATTTCTCATTTCATGACTCAGTGGTCTGATGCACCACAAATGCCCCTTTGGAGATGTTACAGCTGATCATTTCCATCTGCCTACCATACATGCATGAGCTGCACAGCTGCCACTTGCTAAAATCTGTATGGTATTTTAGATAAATACAATATCAGCTTAATAATACTACAGGAAATTTATGTAATTTTATCCTTGTTTGTTGTACAAATTCTGACACTTTTGAGCCCTACTGGGAATCAAATAACTAATTTTTCTTTAAAAGTTTTTGCTTCTGTGCAGGTTAGTAGAAACTTTTCCTTCGGGCAGTTCATCAAGGACTGCACAATTGAAGACACTGAAAGAAATGTAAAATTCAGGACCTTACGTAAGGACAAAGTAGTAGCTGATTTGCATCATGAAACACTTTTGTCAGTGATGTACATTATATACTATTTAATAGTCCTGTCATCCTGATCAGTTTTAAGAACAATGACAGCATATTATTTTAATATGGGGATCCTTTCATTTCACCCATGGCTTTATAAATTGCAGATTCTACCACCGTGAATCAAACCCCAGAAGACTTACAACTTTTTTTAGAGAGCAGCTACATACTGTCCCTTTGCAGTTAGAATGACTTTTATTTATTAGAAAGAAAAAAAAGAACAAATTACACGTTACGTTTTGTAATATAGCATGCCAAACTCTTATGGGACATCCAGCCATAACATCAGAAATGACCTGCATTAAAGGTATTGACCTCTGTGGGTAAAAACGCCATCAAATTCCATGTCTGAACCACTTTGGAGAAGAGCTCTTCAGAGCAGTGGTGTAAGCCAGCCTGCTACGGTGGTGTTGCGGCCATGAGTGGCATTTCAGCTGTCTGCAACATCTGGCTTGTAAGATGGCTTCTGGGTCCAGTGCAGGTTGATCCCCCAGGGTCCTTCCCTGGTAAGCAGGATGCTGCCCCAGGGCAGCAGGTCTGGGAGCTGCTGTTGAGACATAGTAAAGAAGAGGGAGGGAGGTCAGCGGGATCTCCAGCCTGACCCTGTCCTCAGGACTGCCAGGGCAGAGGGGCAGCTCTGCAGCAGCCCGGCCCTCTCTCCCCCTCCCCTCGGCAAGTCCCCACTACATTCTTTTAAAGATGAGAGTGGGTCATGCTTTCGTTTTTTTTAATTAACATAGCCATAATAATGTTAGTACCATTTATCTCCTTGCAATAGGCTAATTCTTTGCGTGTTTATCTGTGATGTAAAAGAATAGGGGTCATCTCTATCCGTCAGAGATTTGTACCCACTCTGATAAAACACCTGGCTCCTTGGGGACATCCCCCATGGTGCCTGCTGTTTTGTGCACAAAAGCATGAAAATCCTGGAAAGAGTTTACCTGTGAGCATGATTATGCAGTTAGAGCACTCCCTGGGGACAAGCAAAGACCCAGGCTCTTGACGTTCTTCCACGGTCTGTTTATGCATTTCACATGCACCAGTCCTAAGCTGCAGTACATAAACGGTCCTTGGAAGAGAGATCACACCTGAGGCCTCCTCCCACCCAGGGGAATACCCTAAAAAACAGGCACAGGAAACACATTTCCTTTCTACTCTGATTAGCAGTGGCACAGACTAAACTCCCAGCTCTTGGTTATGTGGAGGGGAAGGTTAGGGTACTTTCCTGGGATGCAGGGCACGTGGATTTGAAAATTCTCAAGCAAAAGAGGAAAATGAACCTGACTTTCTCCAATCGTGACTGAGCCAGCTGTTACCAGGCTGGAGTATGAGCAGCAGGGGTGGCAGTGACCTTTGCCAAGAGCCATAATCCACTCAGGCAGCACTGAACCTGCTCAGAGAATACTTAAAGAATTAAACCTCTGCAACAACAAGCTGAAGTTTTCAGGAGCATAATTTTGGACATAAACAATTAAAGTAAGACTTAACAAAACCTGGGTCTATTTGTTTTGGATTTAGCTCCTGCATAATTCTTTGAATCTAAATGTCTTAACCTACTAGGGAATTCTTTATCACACTTTAGATACTTAAATAATTTGTTCCACTGTGTCCTGACTGGCATTAAGTACCTGTTCAATGCCCAGCAGCATTCATGGAAAGATTTATTGAGAAATACAGATACAGGGATGGATCAAGGACAGTTTTTGTATCACACTGGCTTTCTCTTGAGCCCTCCCCCCTTGACTGTTATACACAGGATTAGCTTTTCTCAAATTGGACAATATGACTGTGTTATAGGTAAGCTGTTAGGGCTCCAGGACTCTTCATTTTTTTCATTTCTTCTTCTTCATACAGATTTCTGTGTGTTAAATTCCTCACTGGTTTCATAAGTAGTGGTGTTGCTTTTCTTATATTAATAATTTGGAGGCAGCTTTAAAAATTCCCTTTGCAGAAAATGCACATTTACTGCTCCAGAGTACAGTGCCTCCAGCTAACAGTAGTCACTGTCAGACACAACCAGATGCTAAAAGCCTCTTCACTGGAGCCATACTGACGACTGACAAACAACACCTTGACTTAAAAAAATGTAAGAAGGCAGACAATACAGATACATATTAAAGTGATAAATAAGTGCAGAATGATCAGAAACAGATTACGGTCTGCTTAAAGACAATATTGTCATAGATGGATGTGTGCTTTCTGATAAAATAATTGTTAGCTTGAAAATGGAAAGAGAGAGGTATGATTTTAGTGACACAGTCCTCAGAAGAATGACCAGGTTCCTTGCAAGCAAACGGACCCCTCTTGAAGGATGCTGTGGTTGCTAAAAGGGGATGCAAGTTTGAGAAGACAGAAGTTCCTAGAAGAGCAATCCATTCAGAACCACTAAATACAGCAAAAAACAGGCTGACAATGATTGAAGGCTGGAAGAGTGCTAGGGAAAAGCAGCATATATGCTTGCTTTGGTCTTTTACTCTTCCATAAGCGTGTCTTTATGGCTACTGGTGGAGAAGCATATTGTTTGAGTCAGCATGGCTGGTCTTCTGTGAGAATCATAGACCCTGCTGAGAATTTTTACTATACTGACTGATCGCTAACAGTCATAAAAATCTCCAGCAACACAAGTTTGAACTAATCTAGAAATGGTTATCCTAGTGGCTAAAGAAAAGATGGATTGATTTGATCTAGATCAGACAGAGCCCTCTTGGCTGGTGTGATTTATAAATAGCCTGAGGATATGTTTGCATTCTTCAGAGGCAATGAATGGGTCACTGTGAGAATAACTTACATGTGTAATTTCATCTTTAACCTCTTCCTCTTTTTCCAGTTTTAGTTGAAGTTACTTTTTCTGTATCTTATATTTCACCTGTAGACAAGTCTTCAACTTTGGATGAAGTATTTAAAAACTGCATGTATGTGGCATGCCAGGGACTTACGATTTGTGCCCTAAAAGATAAAGATATGGAAAGTATATATAGTCTATATATAAAGTAGAGGCTGAAGGGTCAAATTTATATAATTTTGAAGATGGTGGTACTTATTAATGTAAAGTAAGCAAAATGTCAGTGTACCATTCAAAACTTAATTCCAGTTTCAAAGGGGACCCTGTTCCAGCTCTATTAGATGAAATGTAATTATTTATTTGTCTGCTTTTAAAGCCCTGGTTTAGTGCCAGACCTCTTAGAAAGGGTGCTTTCTGGAAAAGCTATCTTTACCTTCACTTTCACACCACCCAGTGCAATCTCCACAGAATTGGTTAGACTGCAGAACTGTATTCACTGTATTTTCTGTATTTTTTTTTAACATTGTATAAAAACAAGGAGAAACAGCTTTAGAAAACCAGTGCTCAGACTACTGGGAACTGTGAACACATGGTTACTTCTGCTGGTTATTCTTCTCTTGTATTGATGGGATAGTTGACAAAGCAGTAGAGTAGCAGCAGGCCCCAAAAGTAGATCGGACTTCCCGGAGTCCTTTAGAAGTACCCACCTCTTTCCATTTTAAAGGACAATGGGAAATGTAGTTTAGAAAAAGTCATTCAGTCCTCTTCTCTTCCCAAACATAGGAGCCTAAAAATGAGGTACACTCAAAGCTGGGTCTGAGTTGCCCTGGATCTGGGCCAGGGCTTTTATGAAGTTGTTTTTATTGAGGAATAGGAAGAGAGGGGAGTATGACAGCACTCAGTGTTAAAATGCTCCAAATGAATATGTTGCATGGCACAGCACGAATATTGTTGTTGTAAATTTGTTATTGCTGACAATAAGTGGGAGAAAAGAAAATCTCAGCTGTTTGCTTTTATGACTGGCCTATTTATCCAAAACCTGATCTGTCTCACATGGAATTATAGATGACTGCTAAATAAGCAATATGTATGCATTGCACCTGAATAAACTATTGTGGTTAGAAGAAGACATACTGAGCTTCCCAGAGGCAAAACAATCACTGTTTGAGCTTCCATCCTCAAATGGAAGGGGTAAATACATCAAATACATCTGGAGATATACTATGTTGATGCAAACATTACTAGCATATGTACGTTATATATTACACTTTACTGAGAGTCAGTGGCTTTCTAAAACCTCTAAACCCATTAGGAAAAAAATGACAATGGATAAAGACCAAACAAGGTAAAATAGGACACAGCCAGAAATGAACCATTTTGTTGGTGGAACGAATTGGTGCTTCGCAGGAGATGCCCCCACAGAAGGTGTGACCAGTTCCTGCTGAGCTGTCTAATAGCATTGCTGTACACCCTGCAGATGGTTGTAGGCCAAAGGCTAGAACAGAAAAAGACATGACATCCATGAAGGAAGCGGACAGATTTAAGAGCCTGAATAAAGTCACCTAGATTTTTCCTGGTAAGTTCACAGCTGACTGTTTGCTTTTCACGACAAAACAGGAATTAACACCTCTGTGCTATTTTGATTCATTCTTCTGCTTTTGTTAGTATCCATGAGCCATAATGACATTCTGAGGACTCTCAATTTAATAGAAGTATCCTGCCTAATGCAAGCAGAGCAAAGTGTGACAATTTTCATATCCTATTTGGGTTTTATTCAGTATGACTATCAGAAATCTGTCACAAATCAGGTATGAATTTTTTAATTTTTCTTTTCTTTTATATAAGCATTGGATTAAGTTCAGGAGAGAACTTGAAGTCTCCCCTCTTTGGCTTTTAATCAGCATGAACAATTGTTGGGGTGCAGGAGCACGGTCAACTGAATTAATTTCTCTAAAGCGTGGCCAGCATTAAATCTTGCTCAGAGAGAAGAGCCATCACTACAAAGCACAAACATCTATGCAAAATCATGCCCATTTCTGATATTCATATATGATAAGTTCAACGTAATATTTCCTGTTATTTAGACACTGTGACTAGGACACACAAGGGGCAGAACTAAGCAGAAGCTGGTCTGTAATGGAATTTGAACTGGATAAAATAAAGTAGTTCTAATCATTTTGATCAAAGTAAAAATGACATGTAATATTGTTTCTTTATCTGATTTAAGCCAGAATAAACTGATTAAGACTAGCATTCCCTGCTTATAGTGAAGGTTTTTAATGTTTTATGATCCCAGTTTGGCTCATTAAAGCTTGAGTGTGGGTTCATGTTTTAGGCCAAGGGAATTAGTATGAATTCAGCTAGCTTCAGGTTCTAGCCTTTTCCTTTTACTTTCTACATTTTCTTCAAGGTCATTGGGAAAAAATGTTCAATACAAATGATCCCTGAGGGTCCTTATTAGAAACACATCTGTTCAATGATGGCGAAAACTGTTTACAATTACTGTGACACCAATTCAGTTAACTAGTTTTGAATCCTTCGAAAGTATGGAATGTTGATTTTTTTATCTTTTCATTTCAGTGAAAACACCATATGGAACAAAGCCAAAACCTTTCTGAACAGTATTAAGATGACACTAACTGTATTAAATTAACAACAATATCATTCTCAGCTAAGCGTTAGATTTTCAGAAAAAAACCCCATTAATATACTTTGAGAAATGTTTTCCTTAAATCAAAGCTAATTTGATTTGTTCCTTTCCTTAATTCTGTATTAACAGAATGCTATATCAGCTCTTCATTATTTGTCTAGGCTTATACCAACATGATTAAACTATAAATACTTTAAAAAATGTTAACAGTGGCTTTTTTTATGTCAGTCAGAAATTTCCTATTATTCAAGAGTATTAAAACTCAGCAGTGATCTTGACACATCTCCTCGGCTTATTCTTTTAAGACTCATAAATAAAAGTTACTCAGGCATGCTTAATTTTAAAATGTTTAACACTATTGCCTTCTGTTTCACATCCTTGGTTGTTGGTGATGGGGGCTATATCACACAACCGTTTCCCTTATCTGCCAATCAAGAACATTTGCTGAACACAGTCTTTCTGCATTATTGACCTCCTATCATTTCTTCATTACTGACCTTCTATCATTTCTGCCCAACAGCTGACCACAGCTGGCATTAGGGCTCCTTCTGCTCCTGGCTCCTAGACTCCTTGTTTCTCTACATTCTGTAGGCTTCAACCTGCTCTTTTCTTCCTCTATCTGTTTTTTTCCTGATTCCACATAACTTCTATTATTTATTCTCACCATCCAATGTGCTTCTTAACTTTTATTATTTTCACTCTCCTGCTAGATGAGGCTGAATTATTAAATGCTGTAGCCTTCTCTTTTTGTGAGGTTTTAGACATCTATTAAGCATTTTTAACCTCATTCCAATTATCACTGTTTTTGTTTTCCTATTAAAATTATCTTTCCCAACTGACTTAGCTTATGATTACTTTCAGTTTGGTGAAACTGAGTCCTCTGAAGCACAAAAATTTCCTGCTGAGGGTTTGTTCTGCTTGCAGATGACAAGTATAATAAAGTCATGATCACTTAGCTCAGAAAGGATAGCTTCGTTCTGTGATTAAGTCCTCTTTAGCTAGTGAGATGAGATGTAACATAGGACTCCCTCAAGTTAGATCTGAAAATTGCCAAATAGATTTCTAGACATATGAAGGGCATTTTAGCACTGGCAGAAACAGACTTTAAGACTCTCCTGTTTTTAACTGAAATTTCACATGGTAATCTAGTTGCTTTTCAATATTTTATAACAGGTAGAACTGATCAATATTTTTGAATGGAAAAGGTTTGTTGGCAAATTTTGATTGAATGAAATAAATTTTTAAAAGGAGATTAATGAAAAAGACTTGAACATTGTTTTCTTAAGATTAAAAGATCTCCCTTTGTTCTGTTTGGATTATAGCTTTTAGACACACATGCAAAAGGGAGATAGTTTGACAACTAAACTGGAGGATATTAAATAATAACATTTAATATAAGTACTGTGTGCTTATGGCTTCAGGAAAATAACTAAGTGCTCATCTCTCTAAGAAAGCAGACCAAACACACCTTTGAAATCCTCCTGATGGTCCCATACAGGGGCTTTGCTCCCCCAGGACACTGTGTTGTGGTAGGTGGGTAAGTGCGGAGTACACAAAGCAGAAGCAGCAAAGGACCTCATCTGAGTATTTAGGTCCTCACATAGAGCAGATTTGTAGAAGGGGGCTATGGGTGAGATAGTTAAGGGCACTGAGCAAAACTCCCTGGTTCTCCTGGTTCACCTTTTGGTGTCAAAGAAGCCCTACTTCACATATGGAGGCATATATGCCCTACTGCATATATGGCACCTGCAGTGCCACTGGGTCCTGCAAGACCCTTTTGCCCATTATGCAGATCATAATTACATTTACCTTGATCTGTATACTTACCCTGATTTTTATAGCTACTTTGCTATGAAGAAATAATGAATATTTATGGGACAACTTTTTAAATATCCAAAGGGTATGATACCAAATAGCAGCAAGTAAATAACAAAATATAGGTTCTCTAAAGAAAAAACATTAAGAGTTATCGCTTTCAGTAAAAGACTGATGAACATACGAAGGAAAGAAAGAAAGGATGAAAAAGTTTCAGAAGGCTTTAGGTTACCCTCCAGCCAAGTATGCTTTTTCAGAGCAATCCAACCCGATGGTGTCTTGCACCACTGCTACTTCTACTCGCTGAAAAACTCACTGAGCTAAAAGAGCAGAGTGGGAAGCCACCTGTGGGAAAGAGTGGAGAAGACAGTCATCCTCATCCTCATCCTGCTGAAGCAAGAGCAAGAGCAAGTGCAAGAGCAAGTGCAAGAGCAAGTGCAAGAGCAAGTGCAAGAGCAAGTGCAAGAGCAAGAGCAAGAGCAAGAGCAAGAGCAAGAGCAAGAGCAAGAGCAAGAGCAAGAGCAAGAGCAAGAGCAAGAGCAAGAGCAAGAGCAAGAGCAAGAGCAAGAGCAAGAGCAAGAGCAAGAGCAAGAGCAGAATTTCCAAGTCCTTCCCACAGTGAGCAGCAGGAAGCTATTTTTAGCAGCCGTTTGATCTACTACAAATTGCCATGTTGTTGATGTTGTAATCAATGGTAACAATATAATTCTACAGCCATGGGGGTTACCTGGAGTGAGAGGGCAGAATTAGCAGTTTCCCTCTAGAAATTACTTGCTAATTTCTAGTGGTTATGTATACACAGCAGCAGTCTGTGGTCTCAGGTAATTTATTGCCAGGTGACGCTTGAAAACAGACTGGATTTCAAACAAGACTGATAGTAAGAGTCCAAATGCTTGTAATGTCTGGAAAGCATTTCACATTTGGATTTAAGTGACAGAGAAAAAAAAATATTTCCATGATAATATACAGGGTTTTGCCCCATGGATTTAACCCAGGTTCTGGCAATCTAAACAGAGCTGTCACATAAACCTTAGAAAAGACAGAATACGTCACTGAATGATTTAATTCCCTGAAAGGGAATAGAGGCATATTGGTTTTTGTACATATAAATTCAGTAGCATGCTCACCTCAGAAAATTCAACTTCTTTCTGCACAGGATGAGATTTATTAGTGCAATGACATGAGGCACTTAACTCAGGAGATATTAATTACCAAACCCAGAAGGAACTCGTTACAGTAAATCAACAACATAAACCTAGCTCCATGCCAAGGTCATGCATTCTCAGTCACTTTTAAGCAGACCAGTTACATCATATTCCTTGTAGTTTCATAAAATGATGTCAGTGACATCATCTCTCTGACAGATACATCAAATTAGAACAACCACAACAGACACATGTTTGGAAAAGCTTCCTGCTACTGGGTCATGGAAAGTTGACAATCATTATACTCTCCGGGCAAAAAAAAAATATCTGGGGAAGGGTGAGGCAAAGTCTTGCCCTCCTTGTATTTTTTCTATGATTCTGTTCCTGACAGTTAATGCTCTCTGCTATTCCTTTTGCTAGTGTTGTGTGGTTGCTTCAGCAAAGAAGCACTAAGTACTCCAAATATCCCCCTGTATATTTAGAGGCAATAAGAGGAGAAATATAAGGAGGAACAAATGAGGAATGCCCATTGATACACAGATTAATTTCGACTCAACATGGAGGCAGGTTGGTCTTAATTGACAAATTGAAGCAAAGCCATTTAAGATTGCAGGGGCAATCTACATGGAAAGAGAACTACTGTAAGCTCCAGTCCAAGAGTAGATCCTTGTAAACATTAAGAGTGTTGTTATTTAGGTTACTAAAACTATTCAAAATGAGTATGAATTGGCTGTGTAGATCCCAGGTTTTATCAAATAAGTATGCAACATTTTATATACTGTTTTCATTCTAGAGATTTTAATATTTAACATTTTATTTCATCTTTTAAATGCATTTATAAACAAAATGAATAATAATACTTCTCTGTCCTCCACTTTATGTTGTTTTCCCCTGTTTTGTATTATTATTAGAATAACCACATGAATGAAACACTTGTATATTGTTGTTATATGCTGGGATTATCATAACCCAAATTTCAATCAAAATAATCTGTAAATGAATATTATTATAAATGAAGTATATGAATATTTCACATTTCAGTTATTTAAAATGGCTTTTATGTAAAACAGTAGTTCATAAAGCACCTTTTTTTTTACATTATCTCAGAGTAATTTTAAATGTTAAAAAAACCTTAAGTACCTATACAAGCTAAAGGACCCTAGCATTTTTAATAAATTGGTACTGTCTGTAAAATGAAGATTATACATTCCAACTTCAATATTTAATGAACCCTAAAACAGTAGTCTGAAAGCAAGATTTTAGTTTAATTTTCATGGGAGATGGATCAGAATCTAAAAAAGCAGTTGACCATTGCTTTCAAGACTAAATGCCCAAGAAGAATGCAAGGATCACTTGCAGAAGAATTAGGTGTCAAAATCATCCGAGAAGAAGCCTTTATCAAAGTGTTATTATTTTCTATCACTAGGATCCTCCTCAAGGTTGAGCCTTTGCCTTCATTCCTTGCTTATGTTGTTAAGAAGAGAACTGCACTCTAGTGTGTGAGACAATATCTACAGGTGATATCTTAGAAATAACATTTATACAAGAAATCAGAAGTATTTCTGTCCTCATCTTATAGTACTGCAGATCAATACTCTCAGTTTACTCCTGATGATACTCCAGTTTAAGAGGGAAACAAATGACTACATTATTGAAAACCATGACTACAACACCTCACTGTGACAGAGAAGGTGGTCTTAATGAACAAGCTTTCACAGTGCCTCTGGGGAGCAATTCAGCAGAAAAGCTCCTGTATTAATATTTCAGGGACTGATATGCAAATGAACTGCTGCACTGAAGTTTTAGTCCTGATGTCCTTCATGAGACGTCTGCCTTGCTGGCACAAGGGAGCTAGCACAATATTTCCTGGGGGTGGCAAAGACTTTTTGAAAAGAATATTTCAGCAAAGCAGCACAAGGAACCATTTATTTACAGTAAAGTAGTTTGTGCTTTTATTGCTTTTGTTGTCTTTTGAAAAAGAAGCAAATTGGAAAAGCACAGAAATAAATCTCAGGCCTCTCACTAGTATTGAGCAGCCCTACTGTCCAAATGATTGCCAAACAAGCTGTCAAACATCTTCCTTCATTTGTGCTGATGGTGAAAGAAGGATGCTGTTGTTGTTTTGGTGGGGCTGCTGCAGTGGGAGCGTGAATTATGAATGCAGTGTTACACCTGCTTTATGTTTAAAAAACAACAGCCCAGTCTGGCATTCCCAGCTTTGAAAACCATCAGTGACTTTGTCCTGAAGACTGAATTCCCTTCAGAGTGAGAAATACTGCGTAGTGTGTATTTGTATTTTGTCAACAAATGGTTTATTTTTTACTTAACAGTGTTACCAGATGCCACACTTTTCCACTGGGAATGATAAGTTATTTACAGAGCTATCAGGGTATATAAAATTCATGCATGTATAGAACTTGCATGATCCTCCTGTGAATTACGTAAAGTTGTAACTAATGCATTTACTGAGGCCTTTTGGGAAGGTGGAAGTGTGAAAGGTTCAAAATGATACTCAGAAGGCCAGCAGCAGGAAGCCGATCAAAGCCCTGGAAAGCTTTGATCGCTCTTCCATTGCATCTCCTATGCTATGCTTGCTTTTCTTCTGCATCAGCTGGTCATCTTAAAGCATCACCATTACAAAGAACCAGCTGGCCTCTTTCTGCTTTGCCACATGCTGATTTGAGGAAGGAAGATGCAGGGTTCTTTTATACCAAGGTACCCTGATACCTACCAGGGCATTCATTCCTACTGCAGCATGTGATGTTCCTCAAGGTGTTTGAACTTGTGGTATAAATGGGTGATTTCAAAGCATTGCATCTTTTGGAAAGCTAGTTTCCAGCCCTTTCTCCTGCAGCAGTGGCCATTGTCCTGTTTGTTGCAACAGCCTGAATGTGTGCCAGAACACATTTCCATATTTTAGTACCAGCAGCTTGTTGGTCAGCGCGTTTCAGGTCATTGCTTGGATTTCTGAGCTCATTTGCATCAGACCGGCAAGGTACAAATGAGGAAGATGTCACAGAGGACAGTGCAGTAATTAACTCTATCAGACAGATTCAGCTCTACACAGTACAAACAAATAAATAAATAACACATAAGTACTTTGCAATCCTGGATTCTTTATCTCATAGGGATGATATTATCTACTGGTTAGTGAATCTTCTCATTCCTGGGTCTCAAAATACTTAATAAATAAATAAATAAAAAGATAAATTAAATGCTTAATAGGTGTCCTGGTTTCGGCTGGGATAGAGTTAATTTTCTTCCTAGTAGCTGGTATAGTGCAGTGCTTTGGATTTTAGTATGAGAATGATATTGATAACACGCTGATGTTTTGGCTGTCGCTAAGCGGTATTTACATTGGTCAAGGACCTTTTTTTTGTTTTTTTTCCCCAGCTTCTCATGCTCTGCCAGGCGCCCAAGAAATGGGAGGGGGCACATCCAGGATAGTTGATCCAAACTGACCAAAGGGCTATTCCATACCATATGATGTCATGCCCAGTATATAAACTGGGGGAGTTGGCCGGGGGGTTGCGATCGCCGCTCGGGGACTGGCTGGGCGTCGGTCGGCGGGTGGTGAGCGGTTGTATAATTTTATTTTATTTTATTATTTTTTTTTTTTTCCCTTTCCCTTTTGTTTCCCTCCCTTGGGTTTTGTTCCTCTTTCTCTCTCATTGTATTCCTTCTCAGTATAATTCA
Organism: Ciconia boyciana; assembly: GCF_034638445.1. Classification (NCBI taxonomy): domain Eukaryota; kingdom Metazoa; phylum Chordata; class Aves; order Ciconiiformes; family Ciconiidae; genus Ciconia; species Ciconia boyciana. Next base: position 42,525,113 of record NC_132934.1, on the reverse strand, counting down.
TTATTATTATTATTATTATTATTATTTTGTTCCAATTATTAAACTGTTCTTGTCTCAACCCACGAGTTTTCTTACTTTTGCTCTTCCGATTCTCTCCCCCATCCCACTGGGGGGGGGAGTGAGAGAGCGGCTGTGTGGTGCTTAGTTGCCAGCTGGGGCTAAACCACGACAATAGGTTAGGGAGTCAAGTTGAGAAAGGGATGTATCTTGCATAAAGTCTTTCTGACAGTAGTTCAGCCCAGAAGGCGCTGAGACTTTCAGCTCCTGAAGTCCAAAGGCTGGGCTGCTTTGCCTCATGTGGATGCAGGTCACATAACATACAGTGTACACCCGAAACACTAAATATTTATAATCTCTGTGACAAAAGTGCTTCATAAATTATATATCTAAGTTCTGTCCCTTCCTGAACAGCAGCCCCTGCCACATAGCTTTGTGCACAGGAGGATATATTTGCTAAAGACGAAAAAGTGAATCCTTTATTTTTACTAAGGGAAATCTGAGAGAGAGATTCTGGGTGCCCATGAAGGGCACTAGTGTCTTATCAACCCATGTGCTAACTTCCAATACACCCTTCCTGTCCCTTGTGCAGGGGGTCTGGATTTGAGGTAATCAGTTATCCCAGGCAATCTTTTTTTCTACAAAGTGTTGGCTGATAACCGGGAAATATGTGCTGCATCCACACGTGCTCAGTGTAAGAGAAACCCGGAGGCAGACTGTGACTTATGACTCAATCTCTTTCCAATTTGCTGATGGGACCATTCAGCTGCATATTTCCTCATATGTGTAATTCATGAAAATGTCACAATTTTTGTTTTAAAGTACTGTTGTGAAGGTTTCTGCTCTCCAACAGAGCTCTGTGGATATAAATGATGTCAGGTGGCATGTTGACTGACATACACAATGATAGACCTTAATTTCAATGAGATCACTAGTAATCATGGAAGAAGGGAAGAACAGGACATTAAAAAGGGCGTTGTAAAGAGAAAGAATAAGAATATGCATTATGTGAGTGTGTGTTTGTGTGTGTGTATGTGGCAAACAGAGAAATAAAATGTTTGAGAAACATGTTTAATTCTCTAAACCTCTATTAAAAGTTCAGTGATTTACATATTTGAAAGGGCTCCAAACAAATATATGACAGCCAGACATGCCAAGTGGTTCTGATTTTTAAGTCAAGTTGATTAATTGTTAGCAAAATAGCTAAATCCTATGCAAAATACATATTATGGGATTGAATTTGGAAAAAAGCAAATTGGATCTGGGGATGTTAAATATGGTTCTTATGGGGCAGAAGTTTTGGTAAGGAGACAGAAAAAAATCTGAAATAAAAAGCAAAATATTTTCTACACCCTAATAAAAGGATTATCTGGACACTGTATCTGTTCATACATCTGTTTTCTGCAGCTAACAAAATCAGAGAATTCACTGGAGAATTATAGTTAATATTTGCACTCAGAATATTTGAGTTAGCAATTTTAGCTCTTGGATTCTCTGAGAATTCCCAGCTACTTTTGCATAGATACTCAACTCCACTATTTACAAAAACTTTCTTTCTCCAGTAATAAGGTGAAGTAGAGCTATGAGTACAATATGGACAAAGATGATTTTTTTTCAGATAGAGCATGATGATCTACTCTGATGATCTAAGCAGGATTATAATTACATTGGATGTTCTTTAGGACAGGAATGATACAAAATGCTTTTACAGTGCAATATATCTATCACACTTTTGATTAAGATAAAAAGCAATTAATTAATTACAGAGGAAGCTGATACAGATGTCTATCTGGCCTTCATCACTGCATTTTTGGAGTGACTAGTTTTCCTCCTATAAAAGTGAGATCTGCCCAGTTGTTTTTGTTTTGAGGCTGACTCTCAGGTTAGGTGTCTTTCAACCTCGCAAAATTTAAGTAAGGAAAACACTTTTTTGACTTGTGATAGATTCAGTGAGCATTACATATTCACTCTGAGCTAGACCCTCACGTTTTTCAGCAGCCCATGGTGTGTTGGTTACAGAGCACCTTTGCCTCCTCACCTTGCACAAACCAAAGCTTGTCCTTTGCTCCAGGTACCTGGTGATTTCTTGAAAGTTCATAACAGCTGTAAATAAGTATCCTTCAGACTGGCCAGGATCGGCCCGGGCAGGGGTCACCACCAGGTCTGCAGTCTCTTCTCAGACATGAGGAAAGTCATGAATCCACCCCAATTGGAGGTGACCTCACTAAGCCATGAACGGGGACAGGTGGGTAAGTCTTACCTCTGCCAATATTGCCTCTATGAAATGGTGGCAGGAACAGCCAGGAGCACAGCTTACTCCTGCATCCACCAACCCTTTCCCCAGACTGGGACTCACAGAGCTGCTGCAGGCAGCCCAAGGAGAGCCTTGGGAGCCCATGACTGGTCCAGATTTGTCTAGTGATATATAAACACTCCATTAAACACTTGGGCACCCAGGGACCCTTCTCTTCCAGATGATGCCCTGGAGTTCCCCAGCTGGGACTTGTTTCCAGATTTGCTGTCTGTTTGAAAAAAAAAGCTTATCTTGAGAAATGCCTCAAAGGGATAATTTAGGAATGCCCACTGGAGCCATTAGAAAGCTCTGGGAAAATCTGAAACTGTGAGACAGCAGGGGTAAAACCCATCTATCCATCCTCTGAAACAAAACAGGAATTCAACACAATTTGCTTTAATGTCAGTGATTGCACTGATCTTTTAATTAAGAAAATATATGTGGAGCAACACAGTCCTCTCCTGAAGCATTTCAGCAGTCTTCTGCACTTGGTACAATCCCAGGAAAATCCTCTTTTCAATTCTTCTGGTAGATGAAACCATTAATCAAACTACTCATACATTTTTAAACAAGAAACAGTGCCACAGGTTTCCTGCTGCATTCAAGCTGTTTATGATGAAAGGGAAGATCAAAAATGTTTTTGTGATGGAGCTCTCCAAAATGCTGTATCTTTTTCACTAAGCAAATTCTGCAGTGTTTAATGTACGCTGCACTTTGATTAGGGAAATTGCTGTATGAAGGAGCAGCAACCTAAGAAAAAAAACAACCTGCATTATTAGTGTATATGTTGCTTGTGGCAAGGATCCATAAAAATTTATTGCTTTTCAATTATCATGTCCTAGCTGATCTTTGAGAAAGCATAGCTATTACTCACAGGAATGTTACTAAACTGTATAAATAAACTGGGTGGGTTAGTTTGGCTTTAACATAGGCAAATAGCAGGAATTGCCATTTTTGTGCTACCAGTCTTGTAATGAAAACAGAATGCATTAGAAAAATGTGATGAGACAGAGATGTTCTATTTGTTTTTGTACTGTATCTTGCAAGTGACATCCCTCCTTGTGTGGAAGAAGCTGGTGTGGGATAGCTAGTGATTTTGAGTGTGATGTGACACCACTTGAAGTGTCAAGCGATTACCTAGTGTCCTCTCTTCCTTTTTCTCCTAGGGCATATATCTTAGATTCAGGCACTGAAGTTACTCTAAAGATCTCCTTGGTGTGGGCTTTCTCCTACTGCCCCATTAGGGCCATATCGGTTATCACAAAGCAGGACTGGCATCTCCATTTGCATGAGCTGGTGAGTTACACAGAAAGGAAAACTGTAGGCTAGAAAGGTTCATTTACCTAGGGAAATAAAAGAGACCTTTTGGAAAAACATGTCTCAGCCCATCACTGGAGTCTGTGACTTCCTCTATCTGAACGCTCACTGGAAGTAAATGTGCCCTGTTATATCTTTTGATGTGGAGTACTTGGTATATTTAATGAGGGGAAAAAGTTCACTATCAGTTCTAGATGAATGTGGATGAACGTGCACCCTCCCACCACCAGGAGAAATCCAACTACCCCATTCAGAGCTGGACAAATGGACACAGTATTGGCAGAGAATCAGGGGACTATCAGGTACTAGGAAGGCTCATCACATAACATCGTCTGGTCCTTGGGTGAAATGGGAAAACTCTTCCAAAAAGGGCAATAGTCTTTGGTACAAGTGAAGCTTATCTTCAAAAATTTATCTCAGGGCATTTGTCCTGGAAAGCAAGACTGGGAAAATTGTGGATATTTTTTTCCACTTTCTTCCTCTGGTTTCTATTTTCATTTTCAGAGAGGGAGAAGGCCAAAATTGTCTTCGAAATGAAGGTGTTCACTACTACTTTGATACACAAAAACATCTGCCATTGCCAGTTAAACTTGATTTCACTGATACTCATCTTCTGTGCCTCACATCTCCCCCATCTGCACTCTTGTGAATAAGGAAGAGGTCTTTATACAAAACTTTGTCTCCTCTTTCAGAGCCATTTTTATGACTGTAACACTATAGGAACACATTTATCAGTGTTCAAACATGCTTTTAAACACAAACTGCTGATGCACCTGATATTTGTAAAAATTCACAAGGTTTGAATAAACTCCCAGGCTGTCTTAACTGGGTCTAAATTATGCAGCATGTAAAGAAGTAATAGCTGCAACTAGTTTCCAGAACCTGGAAGGGAGTCAATTCTCCATCACATGAGGTTTCCAAGTTCTTTTAAGGAGCGCAGTGAGCACAAATGCCATTTCTAAGCATGTTACCTCCCCAGAGGGAGGCTGAATTTTACTGTGCACCAATTTAATTCCCTGTCAAGGTGTATGTAGGGCTTCCGTTGTCATCAGGTCAGACAGCATTCTCTGTTCAAAATCTGTCCTCCGCTATTGTCAGTCTGCTAGCTGCATAAGGCTAGAAAGCTCAGGTAGCCTATTTTACAGATGTAGAATGGAAACAAACTTATATTAAGGTTATTCCTGCAATGCTATGTCATGCACAGCTAGCTCTGAATGAGCTAAACAGTGTACAGGAGCAAGCAGAACTGCACAAATACACTGCTAAGCTAGCCCTGCTGAAAAGCTGAAATGTTCCTGTATTTTGCCTAGGTCTATCTATATCGCTGCTCTACCTTGACCAGTTATGCACCTTACAGGCAATATCCTCAAAAATACTTTGTTACAGCTCAACTGTTCAGTGATGTGTCACTTTTCAGTGTTCATAACCTTAGGCTAGGTATTCAGGGTCTTATTGTTAAGAGCTGCATTGCAAACTGCCCAAATGTTTACACAAGCAGGTTTTAAAACCCATGTTGATCTTCAGGGTATATGACAAGACAACTTGGGATTATTAACAATTTTTTTTGGGAATATCACACCACAAGCTGTTTCAAAAAAAGGATTGTACCCTAAATCCCCACCTTCTCAGAGACACAGGCAATTACTGTGACTGCAGGAGGAATACCTCCTTCCAGCTAGAATTCATCATAGTCATCAACCATGTTCAGGAGCTGATCACTTGACTCACATGCTAATGTGAGATACCACTGATACTGGGGCATTTTCATCCACTCTCAATGATTAGCTTGGATGGAGAAAGTTAGACTGTTTACCCAGCATGTTGGAGACTACATGTGAAAGCACCTACTTATGAAAGCTCTTACCATGAAAGTACAGGTCACCTGGGACAGGGTGTTCTTAGCTGTTCTGGCTAAAGATTGAAATTTTGGGGGTATGCCATTTGATCCTCTCAAGATGCAGGCACTAGAGTCATGCTGTGAATGCCTAAAGCTGAATAGGAAAATAGAGCAAGGAATTTCCAGATGACTACTATTTTTTTTCTTGCATGCCATTATTGTGCTAGAACTGTATTACAGCCTATGGCTCAGCTGTGCAATATGCTGCACATGCATGGAATGAGACAGTCCCAGATACACACATCTCACAATCAGATCTACAAGACAGATGGATACAGACCAAAAGTAGAGTTAAGCAGTAGTATAAATTGGAATGTTAACTGATTATGTCAGAAAATCAAGATCCTTTTTTCTTACAGATAGAGAGATTTTTGAGTGAAACAAGAGAAAATTCTGGAGCTGATATGAAGCAAAAGCATGGATATAGCAGCTGTTGCTTCTTTTTCTTCTGGTCATTGTTTTCCTGCTGCTGTGGTCACCAGGACATCACAGAGCTCAGCATTTCTAGGTCTATTACTGCCACAGAGCTGGGACAATAGGAGGTATCACAACAGGACAAAGAGTTTCTCAAGTCTGAACAGCTCTCCAAGGACAATGAAGTGTGGTAAAATTGCAGAGCACCTGATATGTGTAGCATAGTCCTAACTCTACCATGGACTTCCTGTATGATCCTGGACAAGTCACTTTGCTTTCTTCTTCCAGGTCTCTTTTCCTCCTTTGAATGTAATGCCTTTAAGACAGATAATTTATTTCAAAACAGATTGTTTCTTACTGGACATGGTATGGGAGTCTAGTATTAGCTGAGGTATCTAATCAACTGTAATACAACTTTCAATTACAGATGCCTTCCACAGGGGGAAAATACATCTAGAAGTGTTCCAGCCTTTCTATTGACTACCTGGGAATGACAGTATAAATCAGCAGTGGGATACTACCCAAGGAATAGCTTATAAAGTAATTGTTGACTTTCTCAGGAAACTTCTGGTCTGATCTTGAGAAATTTGGCCTTTCCATTTCCATAAACTTGTACCAAAAGTTCTCCAGAAGAAAGAGAGGTCAATTAAGCCCTTTATATAAGATGCAAAAACCTCAGCCAAACTGAAGGTGGTATATTACTCTGAATGGGGTGTTTAACTAACAACATTGTGATGCAGTGCTCATGGTTCAGATTGACTGCAATGAACTAATGGGAAGAAACTGTTAAGCTATTATTATCTTTACTATTGTTTTTTGGCTGATTAGTACTCACAGAACAAGTCTGCTACTGCTATTGGGACACTCACTCCCCAAAAGTCAGGCATGATGACTGATGTGAGATTATAATAATGGATAGTGTCCTCACTATCTGTTTGAATCCTAGATCCACCAGGACACTCTTGGGGTCACCACCAGATCCAAATAGTGCAAAGTAGGCGAGCCCAGGGAGAAGCATTACATCCCCTTCTTTCTAGCTAAATCCCCAACATCTGGGATAGGAAGCTTTTGATCCCTCTGCCCTTCCTCCTCGTGACTCACTCGTCTCTTTGATTATTCTTTTTATTTTTGCTCTCTGCTTAAAGCGAGACTCAAGGTTAGAGAAGCTACTCAACATATCTGCCCCTTCTATAACACCTCTATGAGCTTGTAAGTGAGGTAGATGAGAAGTGCCCTGCTTGGCCTGAGGCTTGCACATTTTTGTGAAGTCTCAGAGTAGCTGATAGAGCAACTGTCTGAGTGCTCCTCCAGTAGAGAAATCGCAAAACCAGATCAGGAGCAGAGCTGACACTTTCCTAGCTCTGTTTGCATCTCTCTCTTTCCCTTCTGGGTTTGCTTATTGTACCCAAGGGAAGAAGAACTGGAATTGATAGGAGCACATGTACTACCATGACTTCTATGTAAATTAAAAAAGTTATTATTATCTCTAATATGGCATAAAAGACTCAAAAGTAGTGGATTTGTCTCTAAAAGCTCTCTGCTGATAAAGAGAAAGCAAAGCTAATATTGTTACTATGGAAGCCTAACTTAATACCACAAATATTGAGAGTTGTAGAGCTAGTTTTCTTTCTCCCATTGTTTTCCTTTCAAATCCCACAGGATTATCAAAGTCTCCCCATGAAGAGCTCCCCTCAGCAAACACAGCTTTTCTACGCTACCAGAATAATGAACAAAAAAAGGCAGCCTAGAAAGTGAAAGGCTACTTGTCTCATGAAGGAACGTAGACATCCAATTCAGTGTTGTTAGGTTGTGCTGAGGTGTGAGATGTCTGTATCAGGGGCTATTGGGGCAGAGTTCTTTGACTGTACAAAGCTGGGATTAATGAGGAGCAGCAGGGAGGTGACATTTTACCTCTGTGTGATGCTGCTGAGATCAATAACAGAACAACGCATTCACTCTGGGTGGCCACCAATCTAACAACATGCTGAGAAACTGGAAAGCAGACAGAAAATAGCTGCAAAATAACTAAAAGCACAGAAAAAAATGCCCCTTTTTTGACATATTTCAAGTGTTCAGCCTGCTTCATTTAATTTAAAAAAATGAATTAATAACTTCATCCTCATGAAAGTACTTATACTGCGTCATAAAGAGCTTTTCAATCCAGTAGTGAAACATATAGTAAGACTCAGTGGCTGGAACTATTTGTAATTAGAAAAGCTCATGTGTGATTTTTAATAATGACAAGGCTTTAACTACTGGCAAAAGTTATCAGGCAAGATGCTGGATTTACCATTTTTTAGTGTTTTCTGACCAATCCAGGACATTCCCCCGTAAGTATGCCATTGGACTCAACTCAGAGGTAGCTTAGGTTACCCACCACCAGCCCCTTCCTGTGGTTAGCTCAGACTCTAAGCACTCGCCCTACACAACAGGGAATCTCCAAAGGAGCACCACGCTGCACCACCTTGTACAAAGCAAAGGGATAACCAGCGCATCGTTGATTTTTGGCCAGTCACACCACACTGGGACACAACATCCCAGGGCAGCGTAACCACACTTTTCACAGGGAAGCACCAGCTGGAAAATAGAGACCTAGTGGGGATCACATGTTGTAACTGTGTATTGCAAAGGACAACTTTCTTCTTGGAGTCCACAATGCTGGCGTGCTAAGACAAATAAGGATTTTCTTGGTCTCTTTTTATGTAGTAGTTCAGCACGCTTTGTAGTCAGCTCTCCACATGCTCCCCACAGTGTATAAGGTCTATTAAGCTAGAGGCAGTGTTTTTATAGCTCTTTAGTGTTCCCCCCGGATCATATCTCCTCTAGATCCCCTTCATCCGAAGTCCGCAGGAGAGTTTGTAGCTACCAAGTCACGGCCTGCCCAGGCTCAGCAGAAGTGTGCTAAAATGCTGCCACCTTGTGCTGATTTGGCAGTAAACCTAGGCTAGGAACTGCGCTGAACTTTTCCGCGGAATGCAAGGCTGTGCTCCGAGACGGGTCTGCGCGGAGGCAGCCCGGAGAGGTGCCGCTTCTGCCCGGGGCAGCCCCGCCGGGCTCCTGCACCCCGCCTTCCCTCGGCGTCCGCCGTCAGCCCGCTGCCACCACAAAGCTTTCCTGGCCGAAGAAACGGAGAGGGAGACAGAAACCTCCCTCAATTTCAGCTCCCAGCCTGAGCTCCCAGGCAGCTGGGAAGGAAGAAGCCCTGATATGAACCAGAAGACTTCTTCTAATGAAGTTAGAGAGATGCCACTCATTCCTGTAACTCCGCCTTTTGTGATAGTAATACCGCAAACACTGAACAAACCTGCTCTCTTCATATTGGCAAGAACCTTCCAAGATGCAGAATAGTTCACGTGTTTAGCCTAACTCTTGTGATTATTTTTTTTAAACAGGGCAAAAAGTAACTTCTAAAGAGGTGCTGAAGTTTCTAGAGGGGAACCAGGGAAAGGATGATCTACCTTGTCTTAGTCTATGAGCTGCATTTAATTTACATAGAGCACATAAGCCAATCCATCCCATCATCCTCTCTAATGATTAATGGTTCATCAGTACCAGCTGCTAAGTTTTTCCCCCTGTGTAACACTTCACTTTGACGCTATCCTTATTTAAGCTAAAAATAGAGAAATTCAGACAAATCTGGAGAGATTTTCTAGTATCTGATCAGGAGATCAGACATAAATTAGCATTTGAAAGTTATGTACGTGAAATGTGAAGTACTACGTTATGATGAGCTAAACATTATTTCATCATACTATTAGTCTAAAAGTTACAGAGCTTATTTCTTTTGACCCAAGAGGGAAATTGATCATCAAGGGACTTTTATGGTCTACCACTTTATAAGACTTAGGTTGCAGGCAAAAAAGTCTAAATTGTTACAGTCACTGCTCTGGCGGTCACCCCTTGGCACTGACACTGTTTTGGACCTCAAAGCTTAAAGATGGTTGACAGGCAGCGGGTGTCTCAGCTACCTGCCCACAGACTCTTTCTCCATGTCCGAGAAACAGAGGAGCGCTGAGCTGTAGAGGTGCTGAGAGCCTCCCGTGAAGCTGCTGGAAACTGCAAGAGCTGGGTACTTCCAAGTCGGACTGTAGGAAGGCTGCTAAGGAAATCAAAGCAGATGTTACACGGTTTATCCTGGTGAAACATAATAAGCTCCTTGCACAAAATACTTCAGTGAGAATCATCCATAAGATCACCTTTTATTCCCTTATTTCTTGCTCAACAGAAGTCTAATTAACTGAGCAAAACAGAAATAGGCAAGCACAGAGATATCTCCTGATTTGAGTAAAGGTCAGCAACTGACATTAATATTTCTTTTCCTGTTTCATGTAGTGCTAATCAACCAAAACACAAGTTACTTCCAGACAATTTTGCTAACATTAGGTGGAATGACTACATTAGTTATTGCTCTCTTGTTTACAAAGCTGATTTTGCTAGGATGCAAGAAAATTGCAACACTAGTGTTCAGTCCAGATAATATTCTTTGGATATTGAGAGTACACTTGTGTGTGAATAAATGTGCTAGTCTGTGTCTGAGAGAGATTCAGTCAGCAAGGAGAACTGTACTGCTTGGGTTTTGTGGCTTACAGCGCCAGGCTGTTGGTCATAGCTGGGACCAACAGGGCTTATTTGGCATCTCCGGTCTTTTGCCATCTGCACCACTTCTGCCTGTGGGATTACAGCAGTAGAGAGAATAGCAGGGAGGAGAAAGGAGCAGGGTCCTTTTCACTAGAGAGGGAAGCAGGGGGAGAGAGCAAAGCTGCATTGGATTTTCAGTCTCTTTGTTCCTCTTCACTCCTAAGAAGGATATGCGTTACCTGCTCCCACCACCCCTCCTTCCCCCAGCTCCTTAGAGGGGGGTTGCAACAGAAGAGAGCTGTGCCAGGAACCTGCAGAGCTGTATTTGGCTGCCTCCTCCATTTGATTTCTAGGGAAGGGCAATCATTAAGCTGCTCTTGTTGCTCATGTCTGCTTCATGCCATTTGCTTCTCCTGCAAGCCTCTCCATCCATGCTCAACTCCCAGCTACCACTGAAAAACACTGAAAGCCGGACTTTCCCAATCAATCTAATTCCTTTGGGTGTACAGTGAACGCCCAAGAGCTGGCACCCACTTCTAAGATTCCCTTCCCTTTTCTTGTGAAGCATCCTTCTCACCATTTCACTATAAACCTTATGGCTCCTGCTGGTTTCTATATACCCTGGTTTCTGAAGCGATCGGTAAGGGATCTCTAACACTCACGTGTAGGGATGGGGTAAGCATCTGCCCTACCATCCACACACCGTTTCACATATAACAACACCAAGCACCCCAGATGTATGAGAATGACTGAAAAATCTATGACAGCTAAACATTTTGAGAGGAGGAAAGCTGTGTCTTCAATTTTAAAGCCTTTAAGTTTTTATACTTTCTTCCTCTGTCTAGACAGTCTCGATGTGGAGACTTTACTCTTTGCATTTAATAAAAAGAGGGAAGGCTCTGAAACAGCACAAGTTGTACGAGGGACTTCTCTGGGACAACTCTGGGACATCTGACACTGGCCCCTTTGCTCAGAGGGTGGAAAGTAGCCAGCAGTCAGTCTTACACTAACAATGATTTACTTATCTCCATAAATATGCCAGTAGGTGTCCATGAGCCTATGTGCAGATGGACTATTTATCCCTCTCTGGGTGTGAGGTGAAGAACTTTGCCCCAGCCTTTTGGACAGACACTCAGGACATTTCTCAGCCTGTCAGTTGCCTGTATATCATAGCTGTGATGCTGCAACCAGAAAAATGAGACAAGCCAGGCAGAACACAAAAAAAGGCATTGTCTGATTCTTCATACTATCTGGGTTTACCTATTGCAAGTGTTATTTGATTCGTAACTTTTTTCATATGCTGAAGGGAAATCCTGAGCTATGGACAGGAAGTCACAGAGCAGAAAAGAGCAAAAAATACTCTAATTTCCTGTTATATGTAGCTCTGGGAGGTGTATGTGTGGCTTCTAAAATATGACCATGGTAAAAGAAATAGTTTGTGGGTAGGGGTAAGGAGATGGATTACAAGTATGTATGGGTAACAAACTGCATTTGGTGTTGGGCTGAAAAACTGGTTCATCATACCTACCACATAAAGTAAAAAATTTACCATGTGCTATTTCATTTTCTGTTTGCTGACTAGAACTCCAGCTCTATGCATTTTTTTCAAGTACCAAAAGGCTATTTATTCTCATTCCAGTGGAACAAGCTAGAAATAGGCAACCAGATTATTCATGTAACACATGGCTCCTACAAATATATTGGTAAAGTATGTTACTATGCACTCTCATTTGGCTTAATATTTTTAGTAATTTATAGATTATTTTATTTTATTTATTTTTCATATCTAACACGTGCATTTACATCCCTTGTGTCAAGATAAGACAGTGTCAGTAAAAAGGGAAAAGGAGGAACTTTTCTTTAATGAGGCTGTTGAGGCTATTTGACCTGTTCACCTGCATTGCTCAGTTCTGGCTGGTGAATTCTGTCCCACTATCCTGTTCCTTATCCTAAATACTGAAGGAACTTGCAAAGTGATTTCTAACAACAGTACAATACAACCAAATGAAACATCTGTAAGCAGTTCATAATGAAATTTGGGAAATTTCATTTTTTACTGAGAGGCTGTGAATTTTTACAGATGGAAGCCTTGATCTGGCGAAACCAAAGTAGCTTAACTCAATTGAAAAAGATAAATGTATTGAAAAGGAACATTCTTTACGCTGGGTATTTCTGCCCACGGAGTGGGCCCTCCTGCCTTTCCCTGGGGACCTGTGCGCTACTTACAAGGGCTTCCATGAGAGCTGTGGGGTGAATGAGCCTGAGGTTCTGCAGGGCAGAAGCCACAGGTCATGGGACCCTGACTGTGTCCCTGGCTGATGACAAGTGACCCAGGTGTGTCAGGTGATATACAATTTAATGTGTAGTATTTAGAACTATTTTCAGGTTAATACATTTTTCAGTCCAGGTCTTGTTAGAAGCAACTGGGCTTTGAAGGATGCAGAGAGCTTTTGTGGCCAGAGAAGCTGTGCTAGGAGGATGTATTTGCCATTTTGGAAATCTGCTCCTGCTGGTGAGGGCTGCGAGGTTTAAAAAAACACCCCTGCACCCCTGTCTGCATGGAAAGCTTTCAGACAAAATATTGATTCTTGCTTGAACATTACAGCTATAGTGACTTCTGTTATTACTATTTTTCTTCTAATTTTTCATTGGGCTGTAGTATCTTTGATTAAGTAATTTTTCTTTCATGTATCTGCAGTACTTATAACTCAAGGAATGTTGTAATTTCTTCTCCTTTCCCTCATTAATATCTTTTTCTGTGGTAATTGCTGTGATAATTCTTCCTTCTACAAAAACATATTTTTCTCATTTTTCAAATGCTAAACTTACAAATTATGAAAAATTAGCGAACCTCAGTACTAAGAACTGTACAAATGCTGTCCTGTCTGGTTCACTGCTAATGCATTGGAGCTGTGTTACAAATAAGCCAGTGATTTTTAACGGAGGGAGTTGCTGTCTGGAATCAAAATAGGAAAAAACACAGCATTTGGATGGGGAGGGCAAGAAGCTTAAACACAAGAGGTCACCAAAGGCGTTGAAAGGAGCCAGCTGACAAAGGAGCTCATTCCTTACATGTTCTCCCAAGGCTTCACTTGCCTTTCACAGGTAGTTCATACGACTGACTGAAACTGTGTTAGATCCCAAGCGATCATCCCTCAGCCGTGCCTGGAAACAAAAGCAGCATTGCTCCTTGAGCAGATGTGTTCAGCAAGACCCTGCCAGTAAATGTGCTCAACAGGAGATGCTGATGGCAGGGGAGGTAGTGTCCTGATGCATTCATGGCTTCAGACTGGCTGTCACTTCACTCTCTGCAAGATTCACCAAAACAAAGGCTCTTCTGTCAGTGACCCTGAGGTTTGATGGCACCAACACATGGAGAGGCTCTATGTGCCTCATTGGAAACAGGAATCCCAGGTACTTCTGATTGATAGATCTCATGCTTTTAGATCCCTACCCTCCATTTCTCAGGTGACACCTTGAAAAACCAGTGAGTGCTATGTTGAGAGAAATGGGTAAACACAGCAATAGTGTCCTGCTCATGCCCAACAGACATGTCAGCTTCTTTCTGAGTGCCCCAAAGTCAGAAGTGGGCCATTATGAAAGACATCTATCTAAGAAAGGAAAACTTCCTCTCTGTTTTTTTGGTTTTGTTCATTATTCTTCAGATGACTGCCATTTTAGCTGTCTCTTGCAGAATCCAGCAGACTTCCATTTGCATGAGAAATACCACCTGTTATTAATGGCTAAGCCCTTTTCTGGGACATGTTGGCTATCCTATGCTTATTCCTGTGGTTCCTCTATAGAAGGTTTGAGCCAAGCCTACTGATATCAGTAAGCAACTGACTTCATTTGCTTTGAAAGAAGCATACAAAGGCTTAAAGAGACAACAAAAGATAAGAATCTTGTCTCTTATCTCCTAACTATGGCAATATTCTGATACTGTATGAATAGTGTTTCTTCAAAGGCGATTTCCACAACCTCACCTAAATTCAGTTATCAAATTTAAAAAACGCACAAGAAAGTTAATTGTAATTAATTCAGGTTTAAAATAAATTAGATCAATCCTATGATGTAAGAAATACAGAACTGGATCTTCTTCATTAAAAATACTCTAATATGAAATTTTACAGTTTCTTGTAAGTCAACAACAGTTATCAGTACCAGAACTTTTGTCTGGAGATCCACATGAATACAGCCATGGTAGAAACTTTTTTCTACGTTGTAAACGGGCCCAAACAGAGCTTTTTACATAAAACTAGGACAGAATTTGTTTGTAGATCTGTAAGAAATGGTCCTATTTTCTATGGTAAATATAGTAGCATTTTTGCCATTACAAATGGAATACCTTGCCTTCTAAAGACTCAATCTCTTTACAGATTCATCTCTATAAATAAGCCTTCTTTACTAACCAACCTAAAATCAAAAGAGCGTGTGGTAGGTAGTGATATACCTAGAAGCACATGGATTTGCAATCTGGGGAGGGCAGGCATTTTAAAATTTGGCAGTTGTGTTTGTACTATAGTATTTTTACTTGTTTGTTGGTGAGGGATATTGGACAGGAGATAACCCTCATGATTACACTGCTCACTGCATCTCTGCTCTGTGCCTTTTAGATGGAGGCTGAACCAGTGATTCTCACTCATTTAAATTAAGTCCTATGTCAACATATCTTCTTGATCAGCCATGCTTACTAGCATTCGTAGACAAATACTATGCTTCAAAACAGTCCTTTGCGAGGGAAAACTCTTGCTCAGCTGACTATAGGAACAAAGAATAATGTGTATGTATACGTATTTGCGCCCCCTCCACCCCACATATACTTATACACATATACATATATATATGTGTATATATCACCCATGGTATAGTCTTTCTGTCTGCTGTAGTCCAAACATGGTTGTGAAGATTATATTAAGCAATTGTTAAGAATATTTATGAAAATGATGGATGTGCCGCAATACCGATGGTTCCTCCAACTAGACCATTACAAAGTATGCAAGGTTTTTGCCCTGTCCTGTGGTCGTTGGACCTCTACTTCCAGATGTGGCACAATGAGCAAGCCCCAATGTGTTGCTGCTGCCTTGGAGCTGATATTGTAAATCCTAGAGAGAGCACAGCTCCAGCAGAGCAGAGCTGGCTGGTGTTCAGCCGCTTGGAGCAGAAGCATCTTGGCGAGGAAGCCTCTCTGCAAAAGACAGTACATAGATATAAAACGTAATAAATTAACACAGACAAACTCAAATACATTTTAAAAGTGCCTTCATTTCAGCTATGATCCTGAATTTTGTCTTATTGATTCATTTATCCTTGTCTACTACCTCCCACACGCATTTTCCCCTTCATCACATGCTTTCACTTTCTGAGTTGGAGTGGTTTCATATATTAGCAATTCCTATTGTTCATGTACTCATATCTGCTTCCTGTTTTTTAGGTTCTTTCTCAAGCATTTTATACAGTGCTTTAATATAATTTGTGTTGCTCTTTCTTTCCTTCTTTCCCAGAATATTTGTTTTGAATTACTGTCAATGCTGTCATATATGCATGCAATACTTGAAGGTACAGTCTTATTGAAGTTTAGTTATGCTGAGGAGTGAACAATAATGAATTCTGAAGCCATAGTGGGGTTTTTGTCTATTATAGCCTTACATATGCCTGAAGATTTTTATTACAGATGTCACATGCTACTAGTTTAAAAACATTTAAATCAAAGGATATATGTGCTGCTTAATGTTGGGGATGTAGCAGGCATTTCTTTTAGAAAACTTATAAGAACTGCATACACAAAGCACCCAGAAAAGAGGCAGAAGAGTTGCAACAGTTTCACCATCAGCTCCTTTCAATGAAAGAACATCACTCTGTCTCCGTGACCTTGTCTCTGCAGCTGCGCTGCATGAATCTGTTTTTTGACGCTTCAGTTTTCCTAATCATTGGAATTGTTCTCCCTAGTGTGTATGATGCATTATAGGGTGCTGGCAAGACTTTACAAAAGTGACTAATCATTACTAATGTGGGGACGTTAAACACAAAGGAGACAAACCTGGATGCTAGAATGAATTTGATATATCCAGTCAAACATGATCTATCTCCTCTTCTCTAAATTAATAATTAAGCAATGAAATTAACACCCTCAAGCAGCTGAGGACTAAAATGTAACTCGCCTTAAAATTGCTAGAGGCTAGAGGAATGCATATTCAACATTTTATATATTATTGCATTTATTTTCCTTTTGGTCAAGTAGAACAGTTTCTTTATGAAATATCAGAAAAAAGTTTTCAGATTTTTTTCTTTTTTTTAATAGCCTCCTAAAATACCTCATCATCCCTTCCCCAGTGTGAAATATCTTTACTCTCCAGGTGTTAGTTCATACTTCTCAAGGAGAATATGACATTAAATTCTCTGGGAGTATAGTGTGTTGTCTCACTTTGGAAGGCATGTAGTACCTGACCAGTTTTAAAAGAAAAAAATAGGTTTGCATAACTAGTTAGGATATTTTTGAGGAAGTTACTTTTCTTTGGGACTGCTGGTATGGGGGGGGGGGAGAGACCTTTTGTGGGAAAGCTTGTTTTTGACAAGAATTTCCTTGGAGCCAGGGTGGAATTTCTGCTCCAGGAGGTAAAACCTACTTTGTGATGAGATATATCATTCATTCTGGTTTATGAAAAGTCCTCAATATTTAGCAGAAATCCAAACCAGTAGAGTAGGGATTTTGACCTGGGTCTGTTTTACAGGCAAGATAAAGAGTCTAATAATAAGGCAATTAACACTTCTTTCCAATATGAAATTTCATTCTGGTGGGAAGCCAGTAAAATACTGAAATCCTTCACTTTTTTCATTAAATAAACATCTTGTTTTCTTGCACTGTCTAGTTCCAAGCACAGAACACCTTATTTTGTCAGAAGCCTTCAGTGCAGGGGCATAAAGTTGAGTGGTCTTCGCACAGATCTACTGAAAAACTGGAACTCTTCCCCAGGGAAGAGCAAAGGGGAAAAATGAAATAAAAAGCCCCAAGGAAATAATGACTGCCACTTTGGTAGTGTACATGTAGGATGGGCAACCACTCCAAGCATTAAAGTAATTCTCCCTATTCTCCCTACCACCAGATTTTCTACTTTTGTGAGTAGGTCATGTTGCTGCCATTTTTCATGAATGAAGAGTTTCCCTGGCTAGGTTTGTTCCTTTCAGATCCGAAACTCTGGTAGGTCTCCAATGAGATGTCAAATGAGTAGTTTGCATGATGAAGATTTCATGTCCTAGCTTACCTGTAAGTGCTCTGAAAAAGTCAGATCTAGAGAGGTAGCATCTCTAGAATCTCTAGAAACACATGTAGCATGGGAAATAAACAAGAGGAGTTACAGATGTGTGCACGCCTGCAGGGCTATGATCTTATTGGCATCACAGATACATGGTGGGATGGCTTTTATGAGCAGAGTGTTGGAATGGAAGGATACAGGCTCTTTAGGAAGGACAGGCAGGGAAGATGAGGAGACGGTGTCACCCTCTATGTCAATGACCAGCTGGAGTGCATGGAGCTCTGTCTGGGGATGGATGAGGAGCTGACTGAGAGCTTATGGGTGAGGATTAAAGGGAGGGAAGGGACAGGTGACATTATAGTGGGGGTCTGCTACAGGCCACCCGACCAGGAAGACTGAGGGGATGAGGTCCTCTATAGACAGATAGGAGCAGCCTCACGTTCACAAGCCCTGGTCCTCATGGGGGACTTCAACCACCCTGATATCTGTTGGAGGGACAACACAGCAGGGCATAAGCAATCCGGGAGGTTCCTGGAATGTATTGATGATAACCTCCTTCTCCAAGTGATAGAGGAGCCAATGAGGAGAGGTGCTATGCTGGACCTTGTTCTCACCAACAAGGAGGGGCTGTTGGGGAATGTGAAGCTCAAGGGCAGCCTTGGCTGCAGTGACCATGAAAAGGTGGAGTTCAAGATCCTTAGGGCACTGAGGAGGGTGCACAGCAAGCTGACTACCCTGGACTTCAGGAGAGCAGACTTTGACCTCTTCAGGGATCTGCTTGGTAGAGTACCATGGGATAAAGCCCTGGAGGGAAAAGGGGCCCAAGAAAACTGGTTAATATTCAAGGATCACCTCCTCCAAGCTCAGGAGCGATGCATCCCAACAAAGAGGAAGTCAGGCAAAAATGCCAGGAGAACTGCATGCATGAACAAGGAGCTCCTGGACAAACTCAAACAGAAAAGGAAGCCTACAGAGGGTGGAAGCGAGGACAGGTAGCCTGTGAGGAATACAGAGAAATTGGCCAAGCAGCCAGGGATCAGGTTAGGAAAGCTAAAGTCTTGATAAAATTAAATCTGGCCAGGGATGTAAAGGGCAACAAGAAAATATTCTATAGGTATGTCGGTGTTAAAAGGAAGACTAGGGAAAATGTAGGCCCTCTCCGGAATGAAACGGGAGACCTGGTTCCCTGGGATATGGAGAAGGCTGAGGTACTCAATGACTTTTTTTGCCTCAGTCTTCACTGGCAAGTGCTCAAGCCACACTGCCCGAGTCTCAGAAGGCAAAGGCGAACTGGGAGAATGAAGAACCACCCACTGTAGGAGAAGATCAGGTTTGAGACCATCTAAGGAACCTGAAGGTGTACAAGTCCATGGGACCTGATGAGATGCATCCGCGGGTCCCACAGCCAACATGGCTTCACTAAGTGCAAATCATGCCTGACAAATTTGGTGGCCTTCTATGACGGGGTTACAGTGTTGGTGGATAAGGGAAGAGCAACTGACATCATCTGCCCGGACTTGTGCAAAGCATTTGACACTGTCCCGCATGACCTCCTTGTCTCTAAATTGGAGAGACATGGATTTGACGGATGCACCACTCGGTGGATAAGGAATGGCTGGATGGTCGCACTCAAAGAGTTGCGGTCAAAGGCTTGATGTCCAATTGGAGACCAGTGACGAGTGGCGTTCCTCAGGGGTCGGTATTGGGACCAACACTGTTTAACATCTTTGTCAGCAATATGGACAGTGGGATTGAGAGCACCCTCAGAAATTTGGCTGATGACACCAAGCTGTGTGATGCAGTTGACATGCTGGAGGGAAGGGATGCCATCCAGAGGGACCTTGACAGGCTTGAGAGGTGGGCCTGTGCAAAGCTTATGAAGTTTAACAAGGCCAAGTGCAAGGTCCTGCACATGGATCGGGGCAATCCCAAGCACAAATAAAGGCTGGGAAGAGAATGGACTGAGAACAGCCCTGAGGAGAAGGACTTGGGAGTGTTGGTTGATGAGAAGCTCAACATGACCCAGCAATGTGTGCTTGCAGCCCAGAAAGCCAACCATATCCTGGGCTGCATCAAAAGAAGCGGGACCAGCAATTCGAGGGAGGTGATTCTCCCCCTCTACTCCGCTGTCATGAGACCCCACCTGGAGTGCTGCGTTCAGCTCTGGGGCCCCAACATAAGAAGGACATGGACCTGTTGGAGCGAGTCCAGAGGAAGGCCATGAAGATGATCAGAGGGCTGGAGCACCTCTCCTATGAAGACAGGCTGAGAGAGTTGGGGTTGTTCAGCCTGGAGAAGAGGAGGCTCTGGGGAGACCTTATAGCAGCCTTCCAGTACCTGAAGGGGACCTACAAGAAATCTGGAGAGGGACTTTTTACAAGGGCATGGTAGTGGTAGGACAAGGGGTAATGGCTTTAAACTGCAAGAGGGTAGATTTAGATTAGATATAAGGAAGAAATTCTTGACTATGAGAGTGGTGAGGCCCTGGAACAGGTTGCCCAGAGAAGTTGTGGCTGCCCCATCCCTGGAAGTGTTCAAGGCCAGGTTGGATGGGGCTTTGAGCAACCTGGTCTAGTGGAAGGTGTCCCTGCCCATGGCAGTGGGGTTGGAACTAGACGATCTTTAAGGTCCCTTCCAACCCAAACCATTCTATGATTCTATGATTCTATGTCCCACCACCAGCACCACAAGAATGCCAGGGGCTGATCATTGGCATTGAACTCATGGCAATTCCAATGAGCTCTGAACTTCTGTGTCATGCTCTTTTCCTACCAAAATTTCTCACCTAACTCTTCCCTATCCACAGCTGTAGTTTAATATTTTTAATATTAAATGAAAAATAGCAGCCAACAGGTAAAAGTAGACATTACATATTTGTCTGTGTACAAGATACTGTCCATTTGGAAATCACTAGCAAATCCAGAAAACTGCACAAGTTAGGTTTTCAAATGAGAACATGTTCTTAAAAGCAAAGAACCTCTTTTTTAGAAGGGGCAAAGTATCCACGTGTTGAAAATCAGCATCTCTAAGGCATTCCATGAGATGTACCCCAAAAGTTAGGTATCCAAAATCATGAGTCCTGGTCAATAGCACTCTGATCAGAGCTTAGGTTCCTTAAAAATCACACTTCCTGATGGACCTTGAATAATGCTGTCTCTATGTGACAGCAGATAAAGGTGTATGACATTGACACAACAGTACAAACTAAATTAAATATTTGAGTAGTAGTCAAACTGATTAAAAAATCAAAATAGAAAGCTAAAGTTTAATTTTTAGTAAAACTTATGATGTCTGGATAAAAGACATGTAAAAAGAAATAGTATAGACATCATTAAAACATCTAAGAGAAAGAAACTACCATGCACAAGAAGTCTCACAGGTAGAGGTCAGAAATGATTATCATACCTCTACAGAAGCTGTGTTGATGTTGGCAGTGGAGCTAGGGAAAAATCTCACTCCACTCTGCATTACTTCAGAAATCATTGAGTGATTTATACCTCAATTGCCTTATTCACTTGGCATGTTTATGGACAAGTCAAAACCAGATTGACCTTAAGACCAAACAGTCTCCAGATCGGGAAGGAACGAATCGTACTACGTCACAGATTTGTAGCAGCTCTCATATTGATGGGTTACAAAGCCACTCTGCAGATTATTCGTGCATTAGTCACTTTAGCCATCCTTGTCTTTTATGGCTACAGTGTGACAGAAAGCAAGAACAGTGATCTGCTCAGCATATGAACATGAAGATGGAACTGGAGTTACTGAATTAGTTTGTTCTTATAGCTGTGAAGTGTGACATGGGATTGCTAATTAACATATGTGATTAGGCCATCAGCAGTGGCTCTGCATATGCTCCAGTAGTGACTAAAGGAATGAGAAAATGCTCCCTAGCACAGTGAATTAAGATGCTGCATTGTTTTTGTAATGTAGGGCTTTTGTGTTTGGAGCTTCTACCTACAGTGCTGCAAGGAAGCTGGATCTGCCCTAGAGGGTTGTGCTCCTGAAAACATTGCAAAGTCAGTGATAGTTGTGTTTTTATAAGTTTGTGAGGTAGAAGTAAATATGGGACAGAAAGTATGACAAGCCTGCAAGTCTAAATTAGGTTGCTACATATTATGGTTCACATCAGCCACTCTTAAGAAATTAGGTCTGAGTCAGAAATAGGAGCTTCACTAAAAGCCTCCTTCTCAAAAGAAAATTAGAAGAATGCAGCAAGATGAATGACCAGTCATTTTGACTA
Organism: Ciconia boyciana; assembly: GCF_034638445.1. Lineage (NCBI taxonomy): Eukaryota > Metazoa > Chordata > Aves > Ciconiiformes > Ciconiidae > Ciconia > Ciconia boyciana. The sequence goes on along the minus strand of NC_132934.1, from coordinate 42,503,124 downwards.
CATAACAGAGGCAATATTTTATAATTTTAGTGAAAATGAAAGAAAAGAATAAAGGAAAATAAAAGATGACAAGTGATGAAGAACAGTTCTCTGAAATCTAGTTTTCTGACAGGTGCCCTCATACTTTCACAAATGTGAAATTGATATCTCAACCCAACCTCATCAGTTACATATAAAGGACAAACGATACAGAGCTTCAGTACTTTTTAATCATTTCAGTTGGCTCATCCTTGCAATGGACTTGTTTTGTTCCTCACAGTCCAGTTGTGATTAACCTGTAAGAAACTAAAACCCACTAGACAGAGACACATATAAGAAAAACTCAGCTGAAATCAGTGCATATCATCTAACTGACTACAATGGGTATCTGCTAGTGCCGTCTTCTAAGGATCCCCATTAAAATGCTAAAACCTTTTTGTTCTCTTCTTTTGAATGTCAGCCAAAATTTTCATTTTGTACCATTTTTGCAAATATTTTTAAGCTATTCATTTCTGAGTTTTAGAAAAAGAAAGCAACACAGATGTGAGGGCACTAAACCCTGAGGCACAATCCCCTCTTGCCAAATTCTCTCTCATCCTGCACTTTGCATTTGTTCCTTCTCAGGAGCCAGCTCTGTTGGTTTTCAACATGAGTTCTTTTGAACACTCTCTCAGGTCAGCATCCTGTGACTCTGTACAGAACACAGTGCGTGTAGGATTTGTCTGTGCATTGCAATGCTCTGAGAAAGGGCTACGTTAACCTCAGCAGAGCTGCATGCTAACATGGCCAGACAGCTTTTCCTACCAGAGCCAGCCTGTTCAGAATGAACCTTGTCCTGAGCAAGGCTGTACCAGACATGTAACTTTAATTCGTGCACTTGCAGTGGTTTGCACAGTTTGTTCTCTGCTCATCAGGACCTAAAGAACCAGTCCTTATTTGGTCTCAGAAGTGTATTTTCAGAACTGCCTCTACATAAACCAAGAGTTTGTGTCTTGTCTGTGTGTATGTTCTTGAACTTGGGCTTGGGAGGATGACAGGGGTGCATGCACTCAAAACAGAGAGACAAATCACAATCTAAAGCTATCTGTGGTCAATGCAGCTGTGAGTGAGAACCTGGTTGTTTAAAGGCAGCCAGAGGTGACATTTTCAGAGTCAGGATGGATGGGACTTTGAGCAACCTGATCTCATGGAAGATGTCCCTGCCCATGGCAGGGGGTTGGATCTTTAGAGGTCCCTTCTGACCCAATCCGTTCTGTGATTCTATGGTTCTATGATGTTGGCTAGAGAACGTCTTTGCATGCTGTTGGCCTAGGTGCTGCTGTGCCTTAATCTTAGCTGCCTGAGGGACCATCAAGGCTGGGAAAACCTTGACACTGAACAAAAGTATCTGTCACTTAGAAGCTGCCTGTGGAAAACATGAGCTTTTCTTCTAGACAGAGAGGATTATCAGCATCATGAGAGAGAGGCATATCAGCTGTGCAGAATGAAATAAAAAAGGGAAATGCATTATAAACATGGCAGCTTCTAGAGTTTTCTTGGAAAAAGCTCTGCTTAGCCAATAAAGACTTCTGCCTATCAACAAATGCTTTCAGGGGCAATCCTATGCCAAAATCCATAGAAAGGACTAAAAGGGAGATAGCCACCATCTGTAATCAGGTATCTGGGAGATATATCTATGCTAGCTGGTGTAAGAATAGATTTATAGAGAAAAACTGCTGGTGCTAACCATCTGACACCAACTCCCATTCCAGGTATTATTTTTTTTTTATTCTGGATTAGTTCTAGTCTGTTCCAGTGGTCTAAATGCCCATTTACAGCTGGAGTGTACTATGTGAACTCCTGAAGATTTTCTTCCTGTTTAGCTTTTTCTAAAACCAATCCAGTTCATACACTCCAAATATTTACCGGTAATGAGAACAGAAGCACAGTAAGTGGGGCCACTGTGATAGTTACTTCAGAAGTGTACTCCTGTTTGTAACTAAAAAATTTATGTGGATAAGCTACAGACAGCGTATAGGAAGATGTATGTGTATGAAGTCTATCAAAAGCAGACTGTTGAGCAAAGTCACCAAAGCTAAGGACAGAAATGTTGCACTGAGATGTGTGTCTTAAACCTCATAATAATTGTGGTGTCTTAGCTTGGTCTTAAGAAAGGAATTTCCCACCATTTGGAATTGCAGTGCATTATAATTTCCTGTAAATAGAGGTGTGCTCTCAAATACCTAGTAAACTGATTTTATGTAACAGAATAATATATACCTTATAGGGCAGAATATACATTTTGTTAAATGTTTATGCTTATTCTTATGTGAATGAAAGAGCTATCTAAAATTCATGTATCACAAGAATAGTTACAAAAGAAAGCAACAAGAAGGCCAATTATATGAGCAAGGAGCTACAGGATGAAGAAGGCAAGTTGCTGTCTTGCTTGGCTAGTTCGTGTTGAGGCTCTGAAGGCACTACCAGGCTGGACTGGCCCTGACGCCCCTCTATTATGAAATATATATTAGTTTGTTTTCTTGCTCATTTATGTTTTCGGCTGATTTTTAAGTTGTGGAAAGGTTGATAAAACATGTGTGCCATCATTCTAATTTGATAAGTTATAAATTCTAAACCAGAAGTTTATATCTTTAATCCACTGCTTACAGATCTGAAAGCACAGACTCTTTTGTCTGGGGTTCAGGCTGCTGCTGCCAGCCTGCTGCGAGGCACTGAGGGCATTTCTGTACTCCCAGCACTTGCTCAAATATCACGTTGAAAGTCCATTTGCAAATTTCCTGTCCCACTCTGACATTATTAGCCATTAGCTCTTCAAATCAGGTTGGAATACTTAGGTTCCAGCGCAGGTCTCCCTCACAGGAGAAGGACGCACTCCCATTGCTTTTTGCAGCAGCTTCTGAGCTAAAGGAGTTTCCCTGGAAGAGCTATAAGACGCTTGCGCACAGTTTTAGAGCGTGTCATGAGAAAATCTGGGCCTCTTCGCGAAGTACATGAAGTTCTGCTTATTTGTTCTTTGCTTATTTCCCTACGGGCACTTCTGGTACTTGGGGGTTCTTCAGGTGGCATTTTCTCCCTCACTGGCAAAACACACTTTTTGGTCCTCATCTCATTTCATGCACAATGAATAGACAGATCTTCATGAAATGAACATTACTACCTATTTCACATGTAGCATAGGTATTTGCATATGTGCAGGGCTAGGTTTAGACCTTCTTAAGTGCCTTATTTTGAAATACAGGGAACTGCCAACATTTTTTAACCAGCTACTTTTACATTTATGTAATTCAGAAATGATAGGAAGGAGAGCACATTCCATCCTGTGCTGCCAGAAGCTGGAAAAATTGAAATTGCTATTGTACCAGAACCAAACAGATGCTTGAAATAATTTGTTAGCCTTAGTCAATACAGCGAGAATTTCTGTGTCTATATACAAACTTATAAAGCCCATGGGCTGGGTGAGACTTAGAACAACTGTGTTCTAATCCTGACAGCTCCTTGTGTTAACTATGGAAACATAGCTTTCATCCTTCTTTCTTCTTCCCATTTGGTATATCTGTTTTGTCAGAACACAGCTTTAGCTGTCTAACAGCAAGGGCATATTGCAGCTGGCTCAGAACCTTTAAGTGCTATAGCACAGAGAAAGAAAGAAAGAAAGGTAAAAGCAACAGGGATATCATCTGCGTTTGCAAAGGGAAAACCTGGGTTTCATAATTTCCTTCTTTTTATCAACATATATTAGTCACTACATTCAAGTAAAGTCATGAAGTGGAAAATGAAATTAAGGATACAATCTGCACTTGGGATTTAGCAATAGGTTAGTGTAGAAAATAATTTGCAAATTGCAGTTGAGCTTCATTTAAGAATGACCATATTTTAGAGAAAATCCTGAATATTGTTCAGGAATATTGTATCCCTTAGATTGTCTTAAACTCTACAGTTTAAGTCATTATTCTGCTATCTTTAAAATGGCATGGATCTTTCAGTCCAATGAATGAAGACCTATCCTCTGGCGATATAAAACACTGCACTGATTAATTAATCATGATGTTTGTCCAGACCTCATATGATCAAATCATTGCGAAACTTGTGGGCTGTGTGTATTAGAGCTCTCCAGTACTATTTTAAAGTAGTTAATTAACCTTTCTCTAGAATGATGGTATTCATTTCTGCACACTATGCTTGTTGCATCCTTCATTATTACCTTTATCTTGGGTATCCTTTGAGTTCAGTGTACGATTTAACAATAAAGTCATAAGGTAACATTTTACTTAAGCTGTTTATAGGGTCTGCTTCAGTTTGTTTGTAGTCATAAGCATTATAACAAGCAAAACCAGACTCACTACTTTAAGGCTCACACTTTCTTCCTTCCTATTATAAAGTTGGTTTTAGTCTTTACAGCTTCTGGCTCTATGGTTTAGCTATCAAACCTCCATCAAGGCACCTCATGATAAGGAGAAAACAAAGTACAAAAAAGCATTACTGGAAATAACTGGATGAAACTGAGAAGTGGAAGAGGCGTTTGATGAAAATGAGATAACTAAGCAACGGTGAAACAGTTTAGAGGTGATGAATTCAGGGAAACAGGGAAGACCCAAGCCCAGATTGATCCTCCTATGTTACAAATGCCTATCCAAGGGGCATAGGTTAAGTACCCAGTTGCTCTACGGTCCCCTTAGGGTCAGTCAGTGCAGGGAGACCACCAACACCCCCAATAACTGTGTCAGTGCCCTGAGATCTGAACAGCTTCTCTGGGTCACCCAACATGCATGGTGGTGTGCTCAGAACTACCAGAGGCAGCTGGCTCTCCAGAGTGTGATCAGTGGGAGATAGTTAGAAATACCTGCAAAAACGTCAAAAAAGAACCTCTGAGGCTTTAGGAAGATGGTGGTTTCTGGTCTGTTTGGTAGTTTGTAGACAGACTGCTGAAAAACTCCACTTTTGTCAAGCTGACAAGATATTTGCTTTGACAGTAGGGTCAAAAAATATTAGTTCATCAACTTGGTGACCTGTGAAGGTTCAGGGGCATCCTGATTTCGATAAAAGGTCAAGGATAACCTGATTCACTAAGTGAATAATCCAACCCTATGATTGCAAACACCAGAAATAATCACCCAATAGACTTCAGATTTGTTCCTTTTACAGATTGAACAACTTATTCTCCTTATTCCCCTTGACTGCAGAATGAAACAGGATCTTTCACAGGGGAAGCCTATAATATTTACTGGTTTTGCCATCTTCCTTAGAAGCAGCTTTTTCAGCATATATGAAGTAATGATTATTCTGATACTAGTAAGATGAAAAAAGAATGCAACAGGAATTGAAAAGAAAATAACTTGCTTTTAAATGTGAGTGGAGAAAAATACTACAAAAACAATCCTAGTCCCTAAAAATGCTAAGAAAGTATTAACACCGAGAATGAGGGTCCTGCCATTTCACATTATTTTTCCTATATGCTGGAGTTTCTTTGGAATCTATGTAGTGAAAAAGAATTATCTCCATACACTGTGGAAATGTAATAATCTTTTCAGTCTTTCAGAAGTTCAAAACTGACAAAATAAAATGAACCCCGTAATTTCACCCTCAAACTTGACTTTTGCTCATATCAACCTCCTCCGGACCCCGCAACCCCTAAGTAATTCAATACTTATCAATTTCTGGTGTTGCAAAGACCAATTGAAATTGCAGAGGAATTTCAGGTCAGAAACTGAGATAGTTTCTTTGCAATTGTGAGCTATTGTCCTGTGTTATGCTATGCCCAGCTCATTGTTTCCCTCAGCCTTTCTTATTCATGAATACTAGAGTTTGTCCTTCTTTTATCTAAACAAAACGTTTCAAAAAGGGGAAAAGACTACAGAATGCTTTGGATGACCTCATGCTAACAGAGCTATTGACATTTATTAGTCACCAAACAATCATTGGTGCTTTTCTCCTTCCTTTTTTTATTTTATATGAATGTGTTTCTTCTGTTCTGCTGTGAAGAGTTTTGTATGATTTCCATAGAAATAAAAGCAGAGCTGATTTTTTTTTCCTAACAGGTAAGCTGTACTTAGTGTAAATTTTGTTGATAGCACAGTAGGATCAAGGTTTAGATAAAATTACATCACAAAAGATGAAAAGCTCAATGGAGGTTAGAGATCAAACAAGTAAAGGAAAGCTGATATTTTTTGTGCTGAGTTACTTCAAATTCTCAGAAGCAAAGAACAGAAGTGTATGCCCGAGGAAAGAAAAATTAGTTCTGGATAAAGCTTCCACAAGAATCTTTGATGTTCTAAATATAGAAAAAAATCTCCAAACTCTTTGCAGACTAAATTCACCTGTAAACATGTACATTAGAGGCTGCACTCTGTCTTTCCTCCTCGCTTTTTCCTCACCCCTAATAGATACCATTCATCATGAGTAAGGGTGATAGAATTAGTTCTTTTGGTGGTATCAATTCTTCAAGGAAAAGGTGTTCCAAAATCATCCTAGTATTACATAGGGCTGTTTTTCCACCCTTACTGGTTCATGAAAAAATAGTAAATAAATAAACAAACTCAGATTTATTAGGACATAGTTCAAACATTCAAATAACCCTTCTAACACTGCAAAGCTGACAAAGGGTCTCTTAAGCTTTCAGATGGAGATATCTAAGCATGCTTACAATGGCTGCTTTTCTGGAAAGGAGTCAGAAAAGTAAATCAGGGAGGATTTCAGGACTATAAGCTTCAGGGCAAGTAGAAGAAGAGCTGGATGGCCTCTCTGCAGGAATACCGCATGTTTTCTCTGCACAGGGAGGGCCAAAGATAAGTATTGAACAAGGCTTGGGTTGCCCTTCAGAGCCGGAGATCAAAAGCAATCTAGCCTGGGCACCCTCTGTTAAAGAAAGGAAGAGCCTATTGCTGAGGACTTAACCAGTCTCAGTGATGGTGAGCACCTGTCCTTCGTTAGCTGTGACACTGTGTAACTTTTTCCATTTGATACCTCAGGTAAGCATAATTAAGTGCAGCCTGAAAGGATGCCAGTAATTGATTTGAGGCACTATTAGGTAAGCTGCCTATTTTTAGTCTTTTTTTTTGTTGTTGTGTACAACAAATCAGTGCTACTTTGGCTGTCTTTAAAGCTACTAACCAAAATATGGAAGCTATATATAGATAGCTGGACTGTCTGCTGATTTAGACAATGTCTTGCCACTACGTTAGTCCCAAATTAGAAATGCTGAGATCTGGCGGCTGTCCAGCTCTGTATATTCTTGAACAGTGCCTGCAGTACAATGCTGTTGGGTGATGCTCCTTCCCTGCAGAGCACCACACCTTGGGGGCTTTGAGTTGCTGGAAAGGAGCCTGGGAGCAACACACTATGCAGAAAGGGAGGCCAAATGCTCCGGAGAGAGCTGTGTCATGTGGAGCAAAGTGGAAAAAATGCTTTACTGTGAGATTCAGGCTCAGAAGAGGCTAACAGACACCTGAAGGACAAGAGGACAGACAGGGCCATTTAGAAACCAGCAGCATGTGAGGCTGAGGCACAGTAGCTGCTCTGTGTTAAGCCTTTCCTCCTCAGTTCCTCCCAAGACCTGTGTAACGTGAATTCAAGGGCCTTATATGTTTTTTGATCACAGCATCCTTTAGCAACCAGCATCCACTAGACACAGTCCCCCTTGGTGTGCCAAAAGAGCACAAGGTAAAAATTTAGTAAGGAAGAACAAAAGAAGTGTGTACATTGGAGCAGGGTTTATTTGCCAGTGAAAGGGGGCATATCTCATAATGGAAAATTACAGTGAGAAGATATAAACAGCATAAATATTTAGAAAGTAGTTAAAGGCCAAAGTTGATGTCAAAACCAACCTCAGTTCTTCCCTGCAGTGCTTCAGGGTATCTTACCTTCACACTGTTAGCAGTTAGGAGGAATCTTTCTTTATTAGCAAACTATACCAGCATGTTCTGCTATTAAGACTTGTTTTACCTTTTTCTTTGGTGTGATTGTTGTCCTTTGTCAGGCATAGGTGTAAAAGTGCAATCACCTGGGCTTAATGCAGTATTGTACACTAGTCTTTGATTACAAGGATCATGCACTGTTTCTCAAATAGCAGAAGAGGTATTATGTAAAAGAATGACCCTATTATTATTAAACAGGACTGAAGAAGTCTACTCTTAAATGTGGTGCACCAAAATATTCATGGGGAAATTTTGCTCAATCGGATGAGAAGAAAGAAAGAAATGTTTCAGAAGCATCTTACTTTGTTTTCTTCCTCTCAATTGCCACGAGTGGTTTCTCTAATAGAGTACATTTTAACCAAAGGATCAGCCTGCTTCAGTAGCTATCCAAATACAGAACAGAACAAATAATCTCATTGCTATGGTCTACTCCGACTAGGGGTGATGTGGAATGCTGACGAGGAATTTTGCATTTGAGTCTTTGCTGAATGTACTAACAAGAGCACAGAGTACAAAGTGGTGTCAGCTTGTGAGTGGCAGCAAATAGCAGTCTGTGTTCTGGCTTCTTTCTTTACTTAACAAAATATGAGCACTTAAGATCTTCTTTAGACTTCTATAAGAGATGTTAGGTTCAAACTGTTAAAATAAAGAAAGAACTTTTTTTTTTTCCCAGACCTTAAAATTTCTGTGGTAATTGGCCACATCTGGCTATGCCATTCAGACAGAAATATCTCTGAAAACAGTCCTGTTTGCCTGCTGGTCACATCTGAGAATGTGTCTAAACAAGTAAAAAGCTTTAGTGTTACATTTTTTAATGCCTGTTATCTCATAACATATATTCTTTACATTATCTTTGCATTACTGTCTGTGGATAAATATACATAGTCACCCACTTAGACATCTCATGCAAAATGATTCTTGCTGAGATTCTGTGATTCACTCACCTGTTTCTGGACCAGTAAAGCTAATGATCATTTGTGTTCTTTAGGCTGCTTCTGTTTTTATATTTTTGGTTAGGCTACCAGAAGATGTACTTGGCCACTGTTATTTTTACAAATCTACTGTTATCTTCACCCCTCATGTATTCATAGGGCTACCAGAAGATGTACTTGGCCACTGTTATTTTTACACGTCTACCATTATCTTCACCCCTCATGTATTCATAGCTTTACCCTTTGCCCTCTATACAGCATTTTACGGTCACATCTCACAGCCCAGTGAAATGCAGCTAGGTGCTCAGCTTTTCTTTATAACATGATAATACATTGGCCAACCCCAGTCCAGTAAAGGCCCAGTACAACTGTCATCCTTGGTAGGAGAGGGTGTGTGTAAGTTCATGATCCTATAGCATTTCCAGTGTTTTACTCTCCTGTCTATCACTGGGTTTTATTGAGAGATTTGGGTTCTGGCTGCTGACCTGAAATCTGTTTATATTAATTGTAAAATAGAAGAACAGCCTTTGGACGAGAGCTCAATCCCCCTTTTATCCACAAACCTAGCAAATCATGTTCATTCCTTCAGGCCTAAGGAGACTTTAGGCTTTTATCACAAGATGGAAGAGTTTCAACTGGGTAAGTGGAAAATACTTCATCTTCTTGTAGCCTTTCTCTCAGTGGTTAGGACTCTGACAAGGGAGATTTGAGAGTCCTGTCAAACCAGGGAGAAGATTGTCCTGAGGCATACTGCATGAGTGTAGTAACTAGTTGGTCTTTATGGAAAAAAGACAGCTGCAACTTGGACAGAGCACAGGTATGTAAGTCCAGAAGAGCATTACTGTGAGTCTTAATTGTAAATAGTTGCTTCCTGCAACTTGGAGATGGATCTCCAAATGTTGCAAAAATACAGGACTTAGGTGTTCACTTCACTTTTTATCTGGCTTAAGAAGTTCCCTAATCAGTGTTTGGACAATTCTGCATCCTGCTCTGAAGTACCTATTTCTTCCTATGTATGGAAGCCTTTGTGCTCAGCTCGTGGAGTGGATTCATATCTATGCCTTGTCTAGAACAAAATTAATTAGATAATGAGATGCTTAAGAGCCCTTTTGGTAGCCTCAAGTAATTTATCAAGATCACAAATGCACTTTATGTGAGAGAACACCACCCTTTTACATTACAAGTTCATCCTCCTCTCAAAGGTGCAGATGGCTTAGTGTTGTGTTTGTTGTGTTGTGTTATGTTGTGTTGTGTTATGTTGTGTTATGTTATGTTATGTTGAACCTAGGCTCCCACGAGACTGCACTTGCCATGAAAAGCCTGGTGACAAAGGAGGAGAAGTTCATTTAAAACGAACATGAAAGATGGAGGGAGGAAAGCAGACCTTTAAAGTGTTATACTGGTCCTTGCTGTGCCCTGGTGGATATGCAACACCAACAGGTTGCATGCTAATTGTGAAATCATTCTTGGGGATGGCAGGCACTGTACTTAAAACTTTGTTTCTGTTGCTGATTTACTACCAACTAGGAAGAACAAGGTCTAACCTTGTAAAATGCCTGAAACATCTCATTCAGCCACAGGAAACAAATTTAATGTGAGAGGAATGGAGATATTAGGCTATCTGCTACAACCATACAAACAAATATGTGCTGAAATCAGATACATGTAGATTTACGTTTATCTTTTAATGGAAATGATATGGAAAAATGACTGACCTTTGAGTATCCACTGTACTGACAAAGGCACGTGGTTTAAAGTGTTCTCCTAATTTAATTTTGGGTTGTAACAACACAGCATTTTTCATTTTGAGCACTACTGTTATCTGATAACACTAGAGCAGTTTCTTACTGTCTCATTTACAGGTTTTATTGGATGAGACTTCTACATATCCTCTACCTCTGTTACTTGAAAAATACAGCTGATAATAGCAAAATAAATATTAACTTCTGTACTTGGCAGAAATCCTTTTCTGGAGTTCCCTCCAGTATGAAATAAGAACTCTTGTGGGAATCATGTTAATCTTTGGCAGGATTGTAGGATTCGATGGAATGAGTAGCACGATTGTATTTACTTTGTACTCTCATATGAGCATAGCATATAAATTTCTCAAAACACTTTGTAAGCATCAGCCTAGCAGCTTTAGCAATACTAATATAAGATGTAAACTCCGATGGCTCTCAGATTTCCCTTGTTGCCTCTTAGGAATCGCTGAGAGAATGAAACTGGCTAAGAAAGATGTTCCCTCCACCACAGGTTTGCATAGCCTGTGCTTTTAGTGAAATATCTGATGGAATGAGAGGAGGACTGCAGGATGATTGGGGAAGAGGGATAAGGGTGTTAGAACACAGAATAAAAATACACAAACCTGAGTTTTCAAGCTCTGTCTTCTATTGCAAACCTGAATCCTCCAAAGAGGAAAAAGTGGTGGCTTCAGGCAAATGAATTCTTTACAACAATAGAAGAAACATTTATTAGAAACACACATTATGACAATGTGTAACAATCCCATGACATAGATTGGTTCTGTTGGGGAGATCTGAGGAAGACCTGTCAGCGTGGCTGTGATGCTTTTGTCTAGGCTCCTCTGAGTTTATCCCTTTTGCTTTTGTCTGTTATCAATAAACTCCACTTATAAATTGGAGTATCATTCTTGTACTCTGTATAGAACTGGCTACACTTAAATACCTTTTTGGGGGAGGTTGAGTTTTACAGGAGGTTGATTTGGCTGAAACTGTCTTTCCTCCCTCTCAATCCAGCTATACCTGTCAGTATTCCTGACAGCCTCTGGCTCTTACAATGGCAATCATTCGCTTAGTTGTGAAGATTAAATAGTGTTTACATACCTTTGTTCAAAAGCCATTGATGGGAATAACCAAAATATGAAGGTATATGTGTATGAGGAAACAGAATGGAAGTAAAAAACAGAGGAGAAGCTAGCAGGTTTCTTAAGATGTAACCCTCAACCTTAAATATGTACGATATATTCTCCTTAGAAGGGGAAATAACCTGATCTTTTTACACATCTGACTGCTGTCAAAGTCTGGAGTTACAGCAGTGTTTTGGGAAGGCTTGTAAAAAGTACACTTATTTGGTATGCCAGAGTGTGTCACTCAAAATGGAAAGGATGAATTCTCAAGAGTTTGTGGCTCTGCTGAGTAATGGTGGTGGTGCATTCAGATTTGTATGTTCTCATCTCCTTGGAAGCAGAAGTGGAACACGTAGGCCTGCTTTTTGCTACAGGCATGGAGAAGTTAAGGCATACACATAATTTGCCCCAGATCATTGCAGTAAGTGACTAGTAGTACAGTAAGGAACAAGATCCAGATCTCTTCCCTCCTGGCTTGCTAGACCTTGTTTCCACCATGATGGAACAGTCCTGTAGCTCTACTCTGGCTTCTCTCTTTGACCTGCATTGCTTGCTAGAGACTAGTGCATATAGAAAGATGAAAACATAATTTTCTTTATTGCTATGCCATTCCAGTCCAAGTCTAAATTGGGTAGGGTTAAATAACTAGGGGTTTGGGGTTTTTTTTCCGCTTTTATCCACTATCATTCACTATAATGGAGTTTTTATGGGACATATGCATTTTGTAACTACTTCAATGGAAAGTGATAATAACAGAGATTTGCCAGCATTAAAGGAAAAGAATTCTTGCTGATCTCAGCTATGAATAGCAATTAAACTAGCTGATGGTAAGCACAAGAATCACTGGTGTTAAGCCAGCACAAGTGAGAAGCAACTTCTCTGCTGAGATGAGAACAAAAGCAATACCAGCAGCTGCGATTGTCCATAGAAGTGGCCACTGACTCTTCAGAACAGCACTTACCTTGAGAAGACAATAGCTGAGAGCCATTAAGAGCATAGGGACATATGGTCAGTCTCCATAGTGTTTATTGTTTTCCCCTCTATAGTAAATAATTATTTAACAGATCTGAGTCATAGAAATATATTGTAGGATAGAGTATGCAAAAGGTCATCTAGCTAAGGACACTCTAGTGAGTTGTTCCCCTTCTTAAACTGATGAGGTTTATAACTATTGACTCCCATCTTAACTTGACCATGAACTAAGAACAATAGTTTCTCTCTTCTGTGGTAAAAAGATTTTATAATGTTTTGAAGAACGTTATATTAGTTAGAAAACATAGCTTATGAGTTTGTGAGACAGGAGTAAATACATCTTTCTTTGCTTTTAAGAGGGTATGATTTTTTTTAAACATTCCTCTTAGTTGAGATAGGACATCAATGTTTGTTTAGCTGTTGTGCAGAGAAAAACAAAATCAAACTGAGTTTTGCTAATCTAGCAGTTCAAAAGCTGTAAAAGCTGTCTTACTAAGAAATCAGGTCAAAGTTACAATCTACTCTTTCAACAAAATTCTTTGTGTCTTTTAATTGATGGACTGGCCAGTTATGAACTGCAATATAGTGTTGACATTGAGACTGGTAGTTTCACTCAACTTTCAGGCTTAAAATAAAAACTGCTACCAAGAAAGACATTCTAAAAAAAGACAAATGGAAGGTTTATACTCTTCTTAGACAGGTTAGACAAGGGTGTATAAATTAAGTTCCCAAGATAAAATTTCATTTCATCTTCCTTACCAATGCATTGGCTTTTGAAAGAAGAAACTGATTCTTTCTAAGAAGCCACATGCAAAACTCCACATATTTTCATAGCTTTCAAAACTAGAGCTTCTACTAAAACACTGACTTTGAAATAAATACTGATTCAGTTTAAATTAAACTTGGAAGTCTGGTAAAGAGATGCCATAAAACAGTTTATACAGCTTGACCTCTGTGGAAGTCTGGATTGCCCACTGTCACAGAGGCCAAGTGGATGAGTGGCTTGTCATCATTCAGCAGTTCTGCCACAGCCTTGTGGATGAAATACTGATGAAATACTGTTCAGGTGTGTGTTGTCACTGCTCCTTACTCAGGAAGGATAAATCACAGGTATGCACAGCATGTTTACTTAATCCTCAGCTTCAGTATCAGGAAAATGGGCTTGCTCTTTCTTTGGTCAGTATTAGCTATGAAAAGTGGAGAAGGAAGAGGGCTCTCTTCATTTGCCATACAGCTGTAATTTGGCCAGTCACAGGAACAAAGAATACAACTGCCTATCATATAATTAGGCTTTTCTGTGATTAGGAAGGAGAGACTGGAGAGAACAGCAGGAGTCTTATTTATAGCTGAAAGAAGAGAAGGAAGGAGCTTCTTTATTAATCTTCCATTCAAGATCAATTAAGCATATTTTGATCCCTTGAAAGGTCTTTTGTGAAGCTGTCCTGCATTTCTGTGACTTCAGATAAAATGTCTGTCAAATGTTATTGTTAAAATAGCTGAAGAGAAAGTAAAAGAGCAGCACAGCCAGCTGCTCCTTGGGAATCACTTCTGTGGTGGTTATTTTAGGATCGTCTCACTTGCAGCCTATGTCTGCACTGCTGAGCTGGGTATATTACAGTACCTCTCCAGTACAATAAGACTGGCCATTCTGTTGGGATAAAAGCTCAGTTGGGTACGCTAATACAGCTAGAGTAAAAACCATTTGACTAACTGGAGGCATAAAACTCAGTCCTAGAAAGGACTATGGATAAAGAGATTAACAGAAAACAAATGGGTTTCATTCAGTACCTGACTGAATCATTTAACTACAGCTGAAAGTGGTGTAAAAAAGAGTAGAAAAGAGTTTAACAGAGTCTGAAGAATTAATGGAATATTTAAGGGCCAGTCTAAAATCAGTGGCTTGCTGTGCATTTGTACAACCAGAACTGCTGTGAATCTGACCTTTTCCTTTGCTCTCAGTTTCCTAATTAAATAGACCCCTTATGCCTGAGGTAAATGGTGTGGAGAAGGGGGGAAGAAGAAATGAGGAATGTGATCGAGAGAATCATGCTTTCAGAATTGTTTGCAGTCCCTCTGATGTGGCTTGTGCTGTGATATACTAGTTGCTGTATACTAGTATACACAGGCAAAACCCCAGCTAAAACAGATGCAGTCCAGCACTCATGCTCAAGTGCCTGTTTTCTGTGGTTTCCCATGGACACATTCTTCTAAGTGGAGACTTGTTACTTAAATCAAGCAGAAATTAGTATCAGAGTCACAGCCACTCTAACTGGGGTTTAAAATAGCTTGAGGACTAATCTTACTGAGTCTGCTGATGGGATGAATAAAGTCTGGATACAGGGCTCGAGTGTCCAAGAGGTCTTCTCTATTTGGCCAATGTTTGGGACCTTTGAGCACTTCCCATATCCCAGGCCTTTGTGTGTTCTTCAGCCAAGTTCTGGCTGTGGCTGGAGAAGACTCCAAATAATAAAATTTTTCTTCCTTCCTCTCATGGCAGGGAAACTGGGCACATGAGCATGAAAGAAATCCTGGCGCATTTCTTACCTGGATTACCCGCAAGTCGGATGTTTTGGGTACACGTGTGGGGTGAAGAAGCCTCTCTATTTATACGTAGTCTCAACCTCATGTTGCTCCTCTGCTTTGCCCCTGCACGGGCTACAAGTCATCCCTTTCTGTCTGTCACTGTGGATCATCTTTTCCAACAACAGACTGCAACCTCTCACAGTCTGCTGTGACTCAGAAACATTTGTTTTCTTCCAAGCCCATTCCCTCTTGTGGGCTGTTGTTCCCATTTCGATACTGTAAAGACCTAGATTTTCCTAGTTATTTTGATGAATAACCACAGTCACTATTGTTTAGATTGTTTCCCTGAAAGTCAAAGAGGGCAAAGAAAAAAGTCTTTAATTAGCAGTGAAATTGCCTATTACAGAAGCAATTAAACAAGAGGGAGTTCCAAAGAAGACACCTAGTTAGGGGAAAAGATCTTGTTATAGTTCATGTTCAAAATTATAAGTTATAATGATGTAAAATGAAATAATTTAATGGAATGATATGAAGCTGCTCCATATGAAGGCAAACTTGGTCCTGAAAAGGGGAAATCTAGGTAGACTTCTAACGACAACAAGGATTTTCACTCCCTTACTGCAGTCTCTTGGTAAATGTTCTTCCTTTGCAGAGACATTGGAAAGTGTGTTAATTTTCTTTCTATTTAACATTTCAAGGAAATATTATACTTCAGGTAACCCCAGGTTATAGTAAAAAAACCCTTACCCTCATCCTGCATAAAATCCTATTGATAATGCACAGAAATAAGTAGGGTTAGCCAACATGTTTGTATTTTTGATGAGATTTTCCAAAATTACTAGTTTTTCAGAGAGAAATTTTCTTGATAAAATGCCTGCTGTGTACAAGGTAAGCCTCTAAATTCCATTAAAAATTATTTTCAGAATAATCTGGTTAATATTAAAAATGCTCAATTCCCAAAAAGGACATACCTTTCCTTTCCTGCCAACAAAATTTGTTGTTGTTGTTGTTATTATTATGACTTTAAAATCATTAGCAATGTAAACTTGGATATACTGTGCATCAAGAGAGGGAGAGAAATATCAGCCAGGTTTTAGTGGTGTTTCATTTCATACTCACTTTTACTAGCATCTGCTGCACCTCTTCCTCATTCTGCTAAAGGTAGGACCTTGCTGAGGGGTAAAATACAGTAGGGTCATCTTGCAAATTGAGGCCTTAAATTAATCATGTATGTAAATAATTAACAAAAACATGTTTCTGCCAGCAAAATTCCACCTAAGGAACTTCAGGGGAGGAATCAAGCGATCAGATTCAATAGAGTTTTTGGGTTTTTTTTTTTGTTCTGCACTGTGTTGGACTCCTGGGGACATCTTCCCATAAAGGGGCTGTTGCTTTCCTTATTTATTGCTTTCTAACTTAGATGTTCAGCATAAGCTGTCAATGTCCCTGTTGGTCATGTCATCCCAGGGCAGTCTTTTTGTTTTTTCCCATATCTTATCCAGTTAGCAGTTGTTACCTAGGTTACTACTGAAAGCAGGGCCAAGCAACTCCTTTTGCAAAGGTAATGCATGTGTGGTCAGTGCCTTTCTTGCCTGTCTTTTTTCCCCTGTGTTTCTTCCTCAGTCACCTGCAGACCTCTTACCTCTCAGAGCAGCTGACTTCGGTGAGAATGTCTTCAGTTCTTCATGGAGTCATGACAAAAATAGCCCACATGTAACCAGCTTCTACGCTATTTTAGAACAAGGAAGCTTCAACAGATCCACAGAAGTAAAAAGAATCTTCAGATACTTGATGCCATAAAATATGAATGTGGCAAATAATTAAAAAGCCAGGGGGTTGCTGTGCTCACCTGTACAGAATGACAGGTGAAAAAGTGGCAGCAAGAACCAGTTATTCACTGCAATTCTCAAATTTCCAGACAGCCTTTTCTTCAAGACTTTGATATGATAATTCAGATCTGTTGTACCATGAAGGAGTGAGGATTCTTCAAGAGGATTAATATTCATATTTAGGACTCTTCTGATACCCAAGTACCATGCAATGGCACATGTCAGTTGGAGTGCTGAAGGAATATTTTATTATTCATAAAGACTGACTTTTTAACTGAATTTGCTGTCTTCTGTGGGAGGAGGAAAGGAAAGTATTTCTGTCGAACACTATAATTTTTAACTAGGTTTGCAGGTACCTTTTCATTACAGAATGAAATAATCAAAACAGGCATGTTAACAATCACCTGTCATGTGGAGTCGAGTCACATGAAGATCAAAGACAGGTTTAATCTAAAATACATGGGAATTTTGTTTTAAATTAACAATTATCTACTGGAAGAACCTCAGAATTTCTTATGAATGACAAAAAAAAAGTACCCCACATGCCCCACATGTATAGGAAGTTGCTATTGACCTCATGGAGAAAGGTGTGTTTCAAGAAACTTTCAAGTATGGTTTATTTTGGGGGTTCGCTGAAAAACAATGAATACTGTTGTGTGAAAATATCAGTTTCCAAGTTTACAGTTTAAAAAGTGATAAATAGCTTTTTGAGTGCACATTTCCATAAGAAAATATTTATATTAGAAAAGTTTACTGTCTTAAGCTGTTAAGGAAACTAACATTTTTAAAAGATTTGGAAAAAAAAGGTCATTTAATTTTAGTTCATTATTAATGAAGGTAAAATAAACAACTATCCATCAAGTTCTGGTAGGGCAGAAACTATGGAGAGAACAACTGACATTTCATCAACAATCATTTTGCCCAGCTTTGGACTGTGGGATATATTATCTTACAATACAGGCCCTAGGGCCTCAATTTGCTTGATGCTTATAAGAAACTGCCTGTGGCAGGGATTAAATTAAACACAAAGCCTTGAGTTTAGGCATGTAGTTAAGCACTTTGCTTATGAAGGACCACAGACACTATTCACACTGGTAATAATTGATAAAGTATTGATTAAAGCATCTAGCAGAGCCATTAAATAATTTATATTTTGTTGCACTCCCTTGCCAAGAAAAGCATAATTGGAGTTTACTCATAAGCTTATGCACAAGCTTTACAGAAAGGTGAAAATCACTAATTAAGACCATAGACATTTCTAGCAGCTGACACCAGATGGTTTCCTTCATCTCCAGCCCATGTGTATGTCCCTGCCCTCCTGGTGCAGGACATGCAGTGGGTAACCCGGGGGGAAGGCACCCGTGAGGAGGTAGCTGTGGCTCAGATGGGGCTGGGGGATGGACTGGGAGGAGGCTGTGGCAGTACAGGAAGGAGAAGTAGAGCGGTGAGGTGCAGCTGGGAACAGAAGTGCTGTGGTGGCAGTGGTGGTGAGCAGCTGAGGGGCAGCAGCCCTTTTCAGGGCTTCACAAAGTTATGGTCCCGTCCATGCTCGAGGTGGGTACTTCTCTCTTCCCCTCCCCAACCTAGCCCTGTTACCTGCCCACTGTCCCTCTCCCCCAGCCTGGGAAGGGGATATGCATCCTCCCACTTGGTTTTGGCTGCCTAGCGAAATGGGGGACCAGCATCACCGCTCTTTGAAGATGGGCCACTGTTCCACATACCCAGAGTTTAATGTTGCTTATTGCAAGAAACGTGATTAGAGCAGATACTGGTAAGCCTCTAGCTATGGCAGTAAGTGCAGGCTGGAAAACACTCTATAATAAAACTGGTCATAAAAGTGAGCTGCCATGACCCCTGTGCGCCCTTGGCTGGACTGCTGCTGCCATCCATGCTGCTTAAATGAAAGCTAGTGGGATGTTTCTTCACCATGCTGTAGCCAGTGAAGCGACACAAACATGGTTTAAAAGAATCCTTGGGAACGTGACTCTTTTGCCTGTCATATCGAGTTTCTGACCAGGCTGAGTCTGACGTGCCTTGCACACACCATGCATGCCACATGCACGCCTTTGTCACCTGCAAACCAGCAGCTGGAGACCTGAATGCGATGGCTCATCTGAGAAAGCTCTTAGGCAAGGAAATGGAACAATTTTTTTATAGACTGGTTCTGTAAAGGCCAGTGGCCAGAAACTGAATTCATACCAAATTAATTTACTGTGCCAGGTCTGTTTGGAGAGCAGTATGCTGGCTTGCTGCTAAAAACTCTAATAATTTTTCAGATTGCGGTATTGATTTATAAAGCCAAGCACCATATGGAACCTGAATGTACAGCTGAATTAGTATCCTCCAGAAATATAGGTAAAATGCAGAAAAATATTTTATGTTTGGATGAAATACCACACATGAAGGGACATTCTAATTTATTTAACTCTCTTTTATAAAAAAAGAGCAAATTTTTTTTTTGTAGCAAGGTAATTGTCAGGTGGTTTTTTTAGATACATTATTCCCCCTACTTGGTTGAGAACAGCAAACAAAAAGCACTAAGGTTGTGGTCGTAGGATGTGCATAAGGTGAGTGATCAAAAATGGTTAGACTTCCTTTTCTTACATATTTCTTAATTTATTTAATGTCCTAGAGTACACAGTGGGCCTTGCAAAGACTACAGCTTTAGTCACTAAACTTTGCATTAAACTACAACAGAAGGGAAATTCGGCTAAAGACAATGATTCAGTGAGGCTCCACTTTTATTTAAGACGAGAACTAAGAACACAGGTTCCCCCCAAAGAATTTAAAATTAGTTGTATTCCAAAGAAACTTAGAATCCCAGTGTAAGAGTATAAAAAAACAACAATTTTTTAGTGCCCTGCTCCTCTGAGAAGATCACTCTTTTTATTTTGCCATTTTAACTTTATTAAAATTGCATTTTGTTTTTATTTGTCATAAAAATTTGAAAGTTTGAATTGCTTCTTTTTCATGCAATTAATTCTATTAAGTTTTGATATTTTCATTTCTGTCACCCCTCCAGGTGTCTTGTGGTACTTATTCTAATACAGAAATAAAACAATTTAACTGATGTTTTCATTTTAGTTTTCTAGTTCAGAGAGAGTGTCTCACGATTTTGATTAAATATTGTCATGATGAAACAGCATGTCATAAAATACTGCTGTGATGACTCACAGGCCAATTTAACTTACTCTGTAGTCACCTAATACATTTTCCTGGTTGCTAAAATTCTGTTCCTGAATGTGCCCAAGACTCGTTTTATCAAGGCTCACTGAAGCCTATCACCCCATCTCAAGCCTAAAGCACATTGTCTCCACACCCTGGTATTTTTCATTGCATATGTCCTCCACAAGCACAGTTTGTTTGCACTTTCAGCACCATGTCACCTTCCTTCATCCCGGCCAGCAGACTAGAAGGAACACCAGTGTTTATATGCTCAGTGCTCTGCCATGAAGACCTGTCTCTTTAATATTTTGGGGGGTCTAAAATGTTTTGCTGGTCTTTTTCTGCATATAGAAAAGGTTGTTATCTTTTGCAGAGCAAAAAGATGTATAATGAGTCTCTGATTCCTGTAGGGGTTTTTGGATGTGACTGCAATGGCAATAAGACCAGATTTGCAATGGAATTCATTTCCTGGCAGCTCCCATCATTCCCAGAACTACTAAGGGCCAGATCAGCCAATATTTATGTTCCTAACTCCTGCTTAGACAACATGAGCTTGCTCTTGGTCTTGAACTGAGGTTCGGTGCCACACTACTGTGTCCAACTTTGCACTCAGCAGGCAGACAGGAGAGCTTTCCTCTGCCAGCAGTGGGTCCTTTGGTGAAGACTGGGCCAATGCATTGGTCAACATAGTTGAATTTCCTCTTAATTCAGTGTGTACTGTCAACATCTGAAGTAATCAGTGTCCTTTGTTACCAGTGAAGACACAGGTGTCAGTCATCACAGTAGATGTGATAAACACATTGATGGGGATCTGGTTACTGGAGCAGGTAGTGTTGTGGAGTGGAATCTGGTCTACCTCGAAATGGATGCTTTTGAACTCAAGAAGTAACATTTTAAGGGTCTTGTAGAAAATTCTAAGTTAGGCTTTCTCAAACATTTAAAAAGGCAAGGTGGAATTTTCCTGACTTGCCCCTTTCCCAACTTGTCCTTGTGTGTCCAAATTTCACTTAACATAGCACTTAAGGAGCTTAAAGTGCTGTGTTGAATTCCATACTGTAAGAATAGGAGACAAAAGTGCAAAGAATATTTAAAAATATTTTAAATAACTGGGGGGGAGAGGTGTGGAATAAAGAAAGATCATTAATTATTTCAGAAGGCTATAGTATTAGAGCAACCTGCCTTTTTCAGGCAGGTTAGAGGAATGTGTGACATAAGTGACAGACACCAGATGGCTCCACCTCATTAGAAATCAGACTTTCTCAGAGTTTGAGCAGGAGGAGGTAAGGTGGACCTGGGGGGAGGGACTGTGATCAAACCCCACCTTGGAAGTAGGGTGGATTGGACTTGTCAAATTGATTTAGTAAGTTTGCACTTTGTTTGATATACTTCAAATTATAGCTGGGGGGGGGGGATATAAAAAATGAAGCATTGAAATTAAATGAAGAATGTAATTTGATGGCCGAAGAGGGTACAAAACTCAATAAGTGAGCAGTTTGAAACTACAGAAAATATGCAAATTCCTGGTTTAAGAGCCAGATTGTACCTACTTGACCTATTAATCCTCCTTGACAGATAAAGCTTCTCCCAAATTTAATATTTCATTATTATTATTTTTAATTTAGCTTTTATGGATTTGAAGACATCTTCTGAATGTGAAGTACTCTTATGCAATTCTATTAACTCACAAGGAAAACAATATAGAATATGAAAAACAGTAAAAGGTAATTGATTATTTTGATGCTACACAAAAGATCAGCTTTTTTATATGAATTGATGTTAGAGACTAAACAAAACATTTGGCTGTGTACCTCATATCTATTCTGTTTGTTTCTTCTCACAGTGTAAATGAAGGACAGGAGGCAGCCATTGCAGCCCATTTTGTTATCATTGTGGTATATTCAGAGGTTTCATAACACACAGATACTGAAAATCTAGGGAACTCATCAAGGCATTAGACTTGATAAAAGGGCTTTGCACTGTGCATGAAAGGAATGAACAGTCCCAAGGAAGCACTGTATCTACAAATATGAGGATGCTCCTTGGCTGAATGTCTGAGCAGAGTAATGGAAGACATGTATAGAAGAACAGATTAAGTACAAACTGAATGTGAATGTTTCACAAGTGGTGAACTTCTATATGATGAGTTCATACCTTTTGATTTTTAAGTACTAAACACCTGTATAGGAATTATACTATATGTCTTACTAAAAACTTCCTAGGGCACAACTCGTCCAAATCTAAGTAATTAGTTAGTTCTTCAGAGAGGCATGTGGGAGAGAAAATGTCCTCATCTCAGAGCAGTGAGATAGATCCAAGCTAAAGGAAAAAGAAACTAGAGAAATCAACTGGACCATTAAATTGAGTCATTTTGTATTCACTTAATTGAACAGGCTGGCAGTCCTCCTAAAATGCCCCTGCTCACCATCACCCAGGGAGCTTACTTGCAAACCTGCGCTCCCTGTCTTGAGGACAGAGGCTGGGATCTGGAAATAAGTGCCTCAACTCCACAGCTGAACTGTGCAAATTTGTTGTGCTGGAAGTCCTTTGTACTCAGAGGGTAAATGCAAAAATCAAAATGATTGTTGCAGAAAAGTGACTGCCTACGACAGTTTCCACATATACGTATATGAATGAGATGCTGTGGTAATTCCCCCTCAATTAGGACAAGTAATAAAACTAGAATGAAAGGCTGTTGCGTTCAAAGATATTTCACTGGAAACTGCATGTATCTGAGTTGACTCTAGCGGGTGTAACACAGTTGCATACACTAATTAATAAGAAATGTTGGCTATTTTTATAATGTCTGTTGCTTTTACCTGAGCTGCCAGGCTTGTACAAGGGTCACTTCTGCTCATAGCTTGGCTCTGCCTGAGTGGCCCCACTCCTGCTGCCTTGGCAATCTCTTTGTTATTTCCAGCAGTTGGGTTTCTCTTGCCCTTGCAATGCTTTGCGAGCGAATTGGATTTATTATCAATCATACTGTGCTAAGTGGCTTGCTAACTTAATGTCTGCAGCAGCCTTTCTATTGCTAGGGCTAGTACTCAAGGCACAAATAGAAGGATTCATTTTGAAATCTGAGACTGGGGTGTGTTTATTAGTCAGTAGAAGGATAATCTAGTTTTTTTAAACCAAACAAATTTGTATTGGGATTATATAATGCCCACTCTCTTTTTTTTGAGTACTGCCATACAGTTAAAGTCAGGAAATTAATTATATTTGCTTTTAAAACTAGAATAACTACGTAAACGTAAAGTTCCACTGCAGACTACTTGGAAATATCAGCGCTTTCATTTAATTCCTCTTTACAAATACTTTTGAATATGCTCTCACATGTAAGGTTTCAAGAACAGACAAAGTAGATTTATATTCTTTAATACTGGTGTCAGAAGCTGAAATAATAAATACATTATCATAATTTTGACAGACACATTACCAGAGAAGGTCTCCCAAGCAACCTGTCTGCATATGAAATTATCTCTGAGTTTAAAGGAATTCAAGGCTGACTCTGACAGGAGAAGCGATCACTGTGTGTTTCAACAGATCAGACTCAGATCCATTATTCTCTGTCTATGTTGGCTTTTAAAGCTGCCTCTTCTGTCTGAGACCTGAAGAAGGGCACGTGTTCCTCCAAATGTTTCATTGCCTTACAACTCTTTCAGTCATCTAATAAGAGTTATTTCTGTCCTACAAATGTAATCTTACCTCTGTCTCTAGACTCTCATGGTCAGAACAGCACTGTCTCTAACCTCTCTGCTGCTAATCCCCAAGCTGCAACAGATGCACCCGTTCCTTGTTTAAGTACTGCAACAGTCTTCAGAAATCTGCTGAAAACACCAGGCAGATTCCTACTAACCTCAGCGAACTTTGCATTTTGTAGGAGCAATTTCACCTTCAAATTCTTACATTTAAAATATATAATAAATATACAGCTGGCTCTTGTAAAGACAGGGAGCTGATTATAGTGTTGTGCGTGTTCTAGAATTCAGTGGTTGGGAGGGCGAACTGTGGACTTCTATACTTCCTAACACAGAAAGAAAACCTGGAAAGATGGCTGAAAAAAATATTAAATCAGCATATAGCACAAAATTAATATAAATTACACTCCCCAGAAGAGTGTGTGAATAGGCAGATGCTGTAGAGGGTAGCTCCATTGGGCTGCTTATTACAGAATAAATGATAGCATCAAAAAGTAATACAGCTCAGCGATACAGGTCATTGACTTAGACTTCTCCACTGGGAATGATTGAAGCGGCATTTAGCTTTACTGGTTGACTCCCTAGGGTGCTGAAAAGCATCACATCAATACAAATCTGCTTAGCTGCTTACAGAAAGAATGACGTCATGGAAGCATAAATAAGTTGCTGACTCTCAGCCTGAGGAATAACAGCAGCATTTTGGATTTCGGGAAATAATGAATAGCATAATGGAAGACAAAACAAACGAGCTAATCAGGCCACCTCCGATTTATATCACATTCAGATATGCTCTCTTGCCAACTGATCAGGGCACTGGAGTCTCATTCTTATGCATGGGTGAGGAAGCAAAACTGCTGCTACTCGAAACATCAATTTTGAAAAAGTCACCTATAAAAAAGTCATATAGGAGATAATACAGGAAATGCTGGAGGGGTCTCTTTAGATATCTCAGGTGCAGCAGGGAGCATTGTTAGGGCTTGTTTTGCCAGTAGATACATAAGTGGTGTATGCTGTATTTGACTGAACATTGTTTCTACCTCTGCAGGAAAAATTATAGCATAATTATCAATAATTCTGAGTGGGCTGTATCTCTTCAGGCAAGGGCAAGATCTAAGACATCACTCAGCTGCTGTATGATATCATTTCCAGTAACAAGAATCAGTGGGACTGGGAACTAAATTAAACTTCAGGCCTGATCAACTCTTTGTACAGGCACGTTTTGGATTAAGAAACACACTACTCTTTTTGCATGTTACAAATCTAAAATAGAAAAGTTCAATGAAGGGTGTCCCTTTAGGAAATCCAATGAGTTTATTTTTCTCTGTTGTTCCTGAGGGCACAAAGAAAAAGTCTTTTTTTACTTTAAAGTCTGACTTAGTTAAAGAATACTATTGGCTTCTATTATGTAA
Organism: Ciconia boyciana; assembly: GCF_034638445.1. Lineage (NCBI taxonomy): Eukaryota > Metazoa > Chordata > Aves > Ciconiiformes > Ciconiidae > Ciconia > Ciconia boyciana. The sequence goes on along the minus strand of NC_132934.1, from coordinate 42,477,844 downwards.
CAGAACTATATTTTCACAGAAGCACTGAGTGAAATTCTGTGGGTCTTATAAACCATATACATGTATACCTATGCAACTCAAATGTCCTTAAGAAATCAATCAATCACAATGTTTATTACTGGGCAGGGGGTATACTTTGAAAATCACTGAAGGCAGATTTTTTTGCAAGAAACGTCCAAAGGCTGTCTTATTCCTTTCCTGTGGGATCAGAAAATTGCATGGTGTTGCTTTAAAGAAAAATGGAAAAAAAAAAAATCAATTTGTATGTTACAGTTAAAAACACAACTAATTTTTCCTTTTGATAATAGAGCAAGATAATTTTTCCAAGAAGTATATATTGCTTTTGCAATTTCACTAATGGTACAGGGTAAAAAATAGTAGCCAGCTGGCAAGTAGCCAGCTGGCGTGGTAATTCTTGACTATAAGGAGACAAGCAATAAGCATGAGTTAAATTTAGAGAGTGAGTTATATACTTTGGGGTAGGAATTAAAGTTTCTTGTACATAAAGATTTTTGCTGTCATTGCAATGTAATTAAGCTGTGAAAATGCAAATTATTCTACACTTGAATAATATCAGATTAGAGGCATGACATCTATACATAGGTTTCTTCAGTACTCATCTTCGTAACTCTGCAGTGGGTTAACTCTGAAAACCAAAAGTAAGCCTCAGTAGTGCAAGAGATGTCTTTTTAGACATTTTGAAGCAATCACTACTGTAGGATGAGATGAGGAAAAAACCATGCATCTACAGAGGAGTCCTGTCTATGCACAGGACCACCTATTCACTATAATCACTAGTGAAAATTCACCACTGCACCGATCTTCTATTTAATCTTTCTAGCGTAGATTTTCAGTCTGAAAATGAAAAAAACAATTATCATCTTGCTGTCTCTGTGGTATAGCTGATATTTCATAAGAAAACTCTGAAAGCCTTTTGAAATGTTTATAATCTGGACCTCCCTAAATGATCTGGACAGTCGTGTCAAAAGTGGTGAGAACAATAGCACTTCAGTATAGTTGAGTTCTATTAAACAAACATATTTGTTATGGAATATTACATTTACTGCACAAATTCTCTTTATTAGTACAACAAACTTTTGTGCAAATGATAATGTGAGTGTGTGTAAAATGCAACTGCCTTCTGCAGGAGAAATGCTGTGTTTATTTGCCCTCACACAGAAAGTGTGGTCCTTTATGACTTAACAACATGGCTATCATTCTCTCAGTTTTTGTGTACAGAGGTGTAAGGCTACAATTCATCTGTCTGTAGGCAGGAAAACAGTCATAGCTACCAGCTGTTTGATCTGGGTAGAGTCTTAGAGATACCTCTTGTTCTACCCTACTGCTCTCTGAAGGGGAGATGTTCTTCCCAGGAAAAATGAATGCATTTCAACCAGATGGGAGCTGTGAACCATCAGAAATTATCTTCTCCACATACATATGCATGGGAAATTAAGGCTTCCGCCTTAATGGGTAGGTGGGAAGAACAGGAGAAACTTTTGCTGAGCTAAGTGTGGACAGCATGACTTCAGGGAGAGGTAAGAACCAAGGATGGGAATGAAACCTACTAGATGTGGGGTTTTTATCAGATAGATCAAGAACTGTTGACTTTCCTCTGCTTGACCTAACCTCTTCCAGCTCAACCTCATTCTGAAGTGCAGTGTAGTGTTGGCTGTAAATTCAATCCAGAAATCTTTAGGGGTAACATACAAGTAGTTCCAGAATTCACTGCTGTCAGCCCCAGCAAGCGTGCAGGGCAGTTGTAGGCTGCGAAACAAATTTAATTACCAATACATTACCTTCAGTTGTAGTGGAGGGGTAATACTTTACCTACTAGCTAATTGATAGCCACTAAGATGACAGTCAAATTAGTCCACAACAAAAGTGCATGACACTTCATTGCTCTTGGGCCTATTCAAAGAGCTCAGTTATGCTGCAGTAAGAGCAATGTTGAATTCTAATGACTGCTGTAAAATAAGGGGATGCTTTGATTAAGTCTGTCACATACTCTTCTTCCAGTATATTTGGTCTAATGAAAGAGATTATTGGTCTAAATCGAGCAGATCATCCTGAGTGCCATCGCATGGCATGTAGAGGATAACCAAGGGATCAAGCCCAGCCAGCATGGGTTCAGGAAAGGAAGGTCCTGCTTGACCAACCTGATGTCCTTCTACGACAAGGTGACCCGCCTAGCAGATGAGGGAAAGGCTGTGGATGTTGTCTATCTAGACTTCAGTAAAGCCTTTGACACGGTTTCCCACAGCATTCTCCTGGAGAAACTGGCTGCTCATGGCTTGGATGGCTGTACTCTTCGCTGGATTAAGAACTGGCTGGATGGCTGGGCCCAAAGAGTGGTGGTGAATGGAGTTAAATCCAGTTGGCGGCCAGTCACAAGCGGTGTTCCCCAAGGCTCTGTGTTGGGGCCAGTTCTGTTTAATATTTTTATCAATGATCTGGATGAAGGGATTGAGTGCACCCTCAGTAGGTTTGCAGATGACACCAAGTTGTGCGGGAGTGTTGATCTGCTGGAGGGTAGGAAGGCTCTGCAGAGGGATCTGGACAGGCTGAATCGATGGTCCGAGGTCAATTGTATGAGGTTCAACAAGGCCAAGTGCAAGGTCCTGCACTTGAGCCACAGCAACCCCATGCAATGCTACAGGCTTGGGGAAGAGTGGCTGGAAAGCTGCCTGGCAGAGAACGACCTGGGCGTGTTGGTTGACAGCCGCCTGAATACGAGCCAGTAGTGTGCCCAGGTGGCCAAGAAAGCCAATGGCATCCTGGCTTGTATCAGAACTAGGGTGGCCAGCAGGACTAGGGAAGTGATCGTCCCCCTGTACTCGGCACTGGTGAGGCCGCACCTCAAATACTGTGTTCAGTTTTGGGCCCCTCACTACAAGAGAGACATTGAGGTGCTGGAGCGTGTCCAGAGAAGGGCAACGAAGCTGGTGAAGGGTCTAGAGCACAAGTCTTATGAGGAGCAGCTGAGGGAACTGGGGTTGTTTAGCCTGGAGAAAAGGAGGCTCAGGGGAGACCTTATCGGTCTCTACAACTACCTGAAAGGAGGTTGTAGAGAGGTGGGGGTCAGTCTCTTCTCCTAAGTAACAAGTGATAGGATGAGAGGAAATGGCCTCAAGTTGTGCCAGGGGAGGTTTAGACTGGATATTAGGAAATTTTACTTCACTGAAAGGCTTGTCCAGCATTGGAACAGGCTGCCCAGGGAAGTGGTTGAGTCGCCATCCCTGGAGGTATTTAAAAGACGTTTGGATGAGGTGCTTATGGACATGGTATAGTGGTGGTCTTGGTAGTGCTAGGTTTACGGTTGGACTTGATGATCTTAAAGGTCTTTTCCAACCTATACAATTCTGTGATTCTGTGAAATAAAATAAGTTATTTGGAGCAAGCTTTCCTTGAACTCTGTGGGACCTTGGGAACTCTAAGGACCTCTGGGACCTTACCTGTCTGAAGGTAAGGGTGAGGTACATCAGAAGGAGCTCAAGCCTGTTTGCTAACTAACAGTATCCATGCACTTGTTCATCTAGTTCATTTATTGATTTATTTTGCAGCTGGGATAAGATAGAGCAAGTATAGTGAATTACCACATCTCGACTGATAGGGACATAAATCTGGTTTTTATTCATATGGTACACTGATGGTGCAAAATTTGTAGCTAGAAGAGCTACAAGAAAGCATTATTTGTGAAAATTCATAGCTGAAGTGTTACGGTTGGGTTTCAGCCAGATTCTGCTGATGTAACTCTACATGACTTTTCACACATCCATCCACCTGACTTCTTAGTTTCTTATCTGCCAGGCTTTCTTGAAGCACCAGTTTGCCAGATTCCTCAGCTCCATACTTTTCATTACATATCCTCATCTATTTTCCTAGATTGAAATGAAGCCAAGTTTAAATTAGTGTTAAAATACAATTCCTTTCCTAAACCAACCATACCATTGAAAGCACAATACTTAATTTAATAGAAAAGCTACCTAGTGAGCAGAACTGATTGTCAAAAAATTACAGTATGGGAAGTGATACATTTCAGCCCAGACCTCAAATCAAAATATTCTAGAAAAAAGAAGGCAGAAGAGAAGAATGACAAAATGCACTTTTCAGAGGGTAGCTTTAAAATGTTATTGCACGCTAATTTTCATTCCATAAGTTTCTTAACTGGCAAAGAATTGTGCATCTGCTTAATTTTAAATATGAGTAAAGCTATTGGTGTTCTTGGCATTAAGTGTAAGCAGAAGACTTCGTAGGGCTTTTTAGACTATAGTTTAGGGCTGTTCAAAGTATATTTAGGAAGCCGGAGGATATTTTTAGGATCTAGAAACCTTTTATGGATAAGAATGCACTACCAAATACAGCTTAACTGAATTTTAATATGTATAACTGAATAACACCTAGTCTTTAAAAATTCATTAAAACAGCAAGAAACCTGCATAGCAATTGTAATTTGACATTAGGTCTGTCTATGCATCCTTATCAAGTACTTTATTCCCTACTTCTCTGTACTTTCTCCCAAGCAGGGAGAACTTATGCTCTCTGAGCAACACAAGTGTTAGTTTCTGATCTGACAGATAGCCTTTCTGTCTGATTTGTTTCTTGCAAATGTATTTCATTGAGGAGTGAATAATTAATTCCAGCCAGGGAAATTATGGGTTGATCTCTGATCTCTAATTTCATATTAGTAAAGCATAACGTTGACATATAAAAAATCATAAGTCTTCACGCATTTTTCTACCATTATATAGAATACAACCTCCCCTCCAAAAGGCAATCACAGTAAAGAAATACAGAAATTCACCAGAGCATGCAAATGGTTCGAGAAAATACTATAGAATGGAAAAACCATGAACAGATTCTTCTGCATCTGTGTTTATATCAAAGTGCTGTAAATAAATGCAGGATACATGAATTCAGATATGCCAGTTTGGCAGCATGCAGCATGTAGAGCACTAGTTTTAAATCAAGTTTAGCTGACATTGCAAGGAGTCAGTCACTGCATAAAGAAAGTTGTCACAATAGGAGGACAACTTAAGAAATCTATAGATCTGATTTCCAGTCAGGTCAAATGGTAAAATAGAGAAGCGACAACTTTTCTAAACCTCTTTTTAAAAAGTGAGCTAGAAGATGCTGAGTCAATCCCTCTGCAGACTTTGAAAATCTCTGGATGCAAAGATCAGAAAATCCTGTTTCCAAAGGGGAATAAACAGCCCCTCTGATGTCAGTGCAAAGAATTAACTTTCCTCCAGTCATGACAGTCGTGACAGTCTTCTGAGAACCAAACACATAAAGTTTGCTTATGCTGAAAGGCAGCATACATTAGCCCTACCTCAGCACTTCGTGGCTACTGTCACGTTAATTTTGGCTGTACCAGTGCATGGAAAGGACTGATGAGCATTAGCTCTTGATCTATGAAATGGTTGTGCCCTGCTGCAACACTCTGCCAGGTGCAGCAGGTTTGGGCCAGCTTCTTAGGTTCATTTTGCTACCTGTGCAGAGTACCATGCCAAAGTAGGGGTTAGCTGCTGCAGGTTTAAAGCTATCTTGGATATGTCTTCATTAGGTGGTGGTCACAGTGACTGGAATTCATCCTTGACCAGACATTGACACCTGCATCTGAGCTAATCACTTGGCGCTTCCTAGGTTATTAGTCTCCATTATAGTCAGTGAAGAAAAATGGGCAGTTTTAGAGCACAATTTGTCTTATGCTAAAGTAGGCATTGGAGGTAGGTGAGATGAATCACATGCTGTGAATGCCTCTTTCAGTCTGTCAGTTAAAGCAACCTAGGTGTGAGCATGGACCCTGAAGACTTCTTGAGGCAGGTGAGACGAATCTTCCCTCCCAGGCCACAGAATGAATGTGCTTAGGGCGGAAGGGTACCTCCTGAAATCTTTAAGTGGATAAGCCTCTTACTGTTTTCAGGACCAGTGAAGGACCCTGCTGCGTTGTATTAAGGAAGTTAGTTTTCCTCAGTGGGCAAAGCACGAGGTTGTCTGTTAGGATGTATAACCTGCAGTGCATCAGATGCATTGACACTGGGAATTGAGAAGGCATCACTAAAGATTAATGTTTCAGTGAGGTACAGAGCAGTTCAAGTCACACTGACTCCCTTAGACTCCTCCAATCTCATTAACAGACACATAGGTGTAAAACAATTTCATATAGACAGGTATAGGCCGTACAGAAAGAGAAAAGAATGGTTACATCAAAGAAAAGAGGAGCTTTGTGTTTAACTTTCTATTATACAACTTCTAATATTTTTTTCTGAAGCATCTCTTACTTTCTGCTACTGGAGACAGGATCCTGCACAACAATCCCAGACAGGCCCAGGATGAGAAGTCCTTTTAGTCAGATCTTCAGCAGGATAGGACACGTTGGATGTTCTCTGAGGAACAGTTTGCTAAAAAAAATTCTGCTCTTTCTGGGGTCAGCTGTATCTTCACCTCCCACCATGATTACTAAAGCTGAGCTAAGGCCACACACATATCAAAGGGTCCACACATTGGAATCTTATCTGCTTTCCTAGCCCTGTACAGGCTGAATCTCATAAAAGATATTACTTCTTCCTCACTGCTTCTCCTGGCTGCTGAGGCATTGTCCCGTGCTTGCTGTTATGTATTTACAGACAATCACATGAATGCACTGCTCTGATTTCAACTATTTAATCCACATGTCAACCAGGCAAGAATTATCCCCTTTTGCAAAGGAAGCTGAGGCAGTAAGAATAATAGGCAAATCTGTGCACAAAATTTTTTTGTTTTCCTTTTGACATCTTCATGAAAGTTAGATGAGGTCTAATGCAAAAATTGTAGCGAGTGCAATGCTAAGTGAAGAAATCCTTACTTGTATGAAATTGGCCTCTTTTCTAGAAAGATGTATATGCGTATCTTTTGAACTTAGTTATTTAGAGCAGAAGGAAATAAATTTCAGTGGAAATATTTTCACTTAAAAATGCAAAGTAGAAAGTTAAGTTCCAAAGCTCAGCAAATGAGAAATGCACTATCCAGTTTACATTTCTAGCTGTAAAAAAATAATATTGAGTGAAGACTCTCTAAAAAAATACATATTTTCTTTTTAACTGCTCAGGAAGCTGTTCGAATTAGGGTTATTCCTAATGACTTCAGGTAACTTTATCAAATGGTGTATTTTGGAGATGTTATGCCCCATGTTTTCTTTCCAGGAAAAAATACAGAGGAAGATAAGTAAGAAACTGAGGACTTGAATCAAGCATGGTCTGAGACTAGGACAACTCTTGGTCCTTAACCCTGCTTAGGGCAAAGGCAATAACACATGAGAATTTTTTCTTGGTACTGAAAAATAGCCCCCACAACATTTCTTTGTAGTGGTAAATATTTCTGGGCCTTTAAGTCTGCTAGGTCTCTTTAGATTTCAGCTTGCTTTAGTGTATTCACTAATAAATTTCACTAATAATACTAAAGGCTTCACTGATAAATTTCCAACAGTGCAATTCCTGCCAAAATCTGCAAGATTGCTCCTCAGTTCAAGAGCATTTGTTGCTTTGTGTAGAAGCAGGAGGATTCCTGTTTCCTGTGGCTGAGCAAGGCATCCCAACAATGCTCCCAAGAGCCTTTATTCCTGTAACTCCACGTTCAAACCTACGTGGCTGTGCCGCACTGACCCTGCACTTGGTAAACCAGTGTATCTGTCTCACTGATACTTTAATATCCTAATTTGCCTCAGAGGAGTAATGCTGCCATTACTTAAAAGAAACCTCCTTTTCCTGTCCCTCTCTCTCCTCTCTTTCTCCCCCCTGCTTTTCTCTCCCCACCAGTGACCACTTTCCCAGCAGTCAGCCACTCCCGGGGCCCTGTAGTATCACTAGAAGGGTTTCCACGTGTTTGAAGTTAATCTGTCTTGGAGAATTATTTACAGAACAGCTGAAAATATAGTTTGCATTCAACAGACCTGTTTCTGTTCCTCCCCCCAGCCTCCTCCCTCTGTATAGTTTGTTGCAGTTAAAAAGATAATGGTGCAAAACAGTCTTCACCAGGTTGGTTTTGAGCTGCCTGCTTCAAGTAGGCCAAGCCTGGGAGAGCGGTAATGAAAAACACAAGCTGTGGTTTTATTGGTATTTTCATGAAATGGACAGGGATGTGGAAAAGTGTCTGCAAATTTCTGTTTTTCAGAATCAGTAATTCTCACAAGATTTTATACAAAAATGATAAATGCCCTTGTTATACATGAATAAAAAATGACTGGTGGTTCTCCAAAAAAGTCACTTTCATTTGACATTTACTCATGTTTAATTCAAAGGAAATGATTTGAAGTTATAAAATACCATGTTTGTTGTATATATTTATAGTGATTTATCTTAGAATGTTTTGATAATTTCTGAGAAAGGTCTGCCTGTGTTCAGAGGCTTGCTAAATCATATCTCTAAATTCTGATCTGCATGTCTGTATATAACCATATGCACTCTGTCCCAGAGTAACGGAAACAAATACCAAGTGATCTCTCTTTTATCAGCTGAACCTTTGGTGGCCTGCATTCATCATCAGCATTTAAGTCCCAAAGACTTCCTGCAGGTGATTTTCGAAAACCTTTAGACTAACTCTTATCCTCTTACATCCACAGCATGACATATGCTATAGGAACACAGTTCTGCAAATGTGCTTCTAAAATTATTTGAAATATTTTTTTATTTTTTCTCAGCTGTAAAACTGAATGCCTTCATTACCACATGGCTAGTTCTGCAAAGACAGCCATAAAGATTTCTTAAAAATAACCTAAAGGAGCTTGCGATATACTAAAATAAGCAAAGTATTCAGTCTCTTTCATCTTGGTACTTTGCTGGACAAAAGTGATTGATGGGCCTCATTGGGAAGCTAAGAAAATTACTTCCCCAACAGTTTAAAGGTGCCATTTGAGATTTTACAGTTCTATGAGATATCAGTTTTTAAATTCAGATCTTAAAAAAAGTTATAAAAGGAATAACTGGTTCAAAATAGAACCTTATTCTCTTATGTCTTGACTCAGTGTAATGGTTCAGGGAAACTTCAACACTTTTCATGAGAAAAGTGGGAAACAGCTTTGTATTTTAAATATAATAAAAAAATTGGTCAAAGCTTTGGAATTTCAATGAGCTGCAGGGAACGGGATCGATGAGCAGAGGGCAGCAAGGATGGGTTTAACAGTAATGAGTTTACCCTAGGTTTTTACAATCTTTGTTCTTTCACATCTTCTGTATAAAGACCAGAAAGCCCCCAAATAAAGTCATGTTTCATAGTAGAATCATATCACTGAGAATTACTCCAAAAATCCCAAGTTAAAATGTCATGTTGAAATAGGAATTGAAATCTTTTTAAACGAGTTAGCTGATATTTCACTATATTAAATTAATAACTTCTCCTAGGCTTTTTAAAAAATACTGAAGAATGTCTTGAGTCTTGTTGACTTCATGTACTCAGCAGTGAGCAACGCTAATGTTGTAACCCAAATTCATTCAAATCTCATTTGATTGCCTAACTGAAATAATTTAGATGGATAGATGCTTCAGATCTTTCCTGAAGGTACTATTATGGGTGATGTCCAGGACTGAACTAGAGGTGAAATATTGCCTCCACATGAAGGACTGGCCCTGAAGGCTAGGCTGAAAGTCACTGTAAAGGCAATCATGAGGACAAACACAGAGAAAAATACATTTTTTTTTTGGCTTTCTCTATTAGGGCTGAGCATGCTGTAGTATTATTGTGTTCTTATGAGAGAAAAATTACTTTTCAATTAACAGCAAAATCATGCTTTTCATTTTTTGAAGAGGACTTTGAGAATCAAAGTCATGTGGTCTAACGATAGAAGATTTTAAATGCCACACTGAAAATGTAGCACCTGCTGCAATACCCAGGAGAAGAAGACACGTCTTTTGTGTATCTGGCAGTCTGCTGCACCTTTGGAGAGAAGCTACAGCATATTTCTATAATGAGGGAAATAAAAGGACGATATACCACATTCAGAACTGGTATGAAAGAAATAGCTTGAGAAGTGACTTTTGGTCTGCAGCATTTTGCTGAGAGTCATAGCCTACGGCTGCCTATAAGAAAATGTCATTTAAAACATCAAGAGGTTCAAGAGGTGAACTGTGAATACCAGTGTACTTGCTTGCATGGCTGTATTGCCATGTCAAAGAGGTAAAGGGATTAGGTGGCTCCTTTGAACGTCAAGATTTTTCTGAGCAAAAGATAAAATAGGAGTGTAATTGCTTGATTAAATTGCTGCCTCAAACAAATTTGGATGAACTGTGTGTTTCCTCAGAGCAGAAGCTGGCATGAAGGGTTTTAGAAATATTGGACTAGCATTCTGCCAGTGTTGATAGCATCAGTTATTTCTGAACACTGTCGAATTCCAAACTAAGACAAATCTTACACTGTGGGACAGAGCAAGGTTGCTAGGCACCTCTGGGAATTTATTTTATTAACATGCACATCACAGGATCATCTGGGTGCATCATTTCCAAAGGAAACAGCAAATTAACAAACTCCAGATCTGTCAGAGAGATTAAATTCCCAATGTTTCTTCACCCTTATTTTATCCAAGGAGAGAGTGAATATTTTAGTAAATATCGAGGGCGATTCAGCACCAAGCATTGGCTTTCTGAGTGAGTTACACTCTGAAATGGAAAAAAGGCTCCCCCTCAAAAATATAGTCTTAAAATGAAATTCCAAAAATAACAAGAAGAGTGCAAGATGGAGAAACCCTGTTAGGTAGGGAAGCACAAACGAGCTGTGAGGGGAACTTTTACTTGAGCCATCCCTAACACTAGTTACTCACAGTGTGACGCAGCGAATGCAGTTCAGCATTGGCTCCGGCAGCAGTGATATTTCTGGCAGGGAGGCATTCTCCTCTTTTAACTCTAAGCAACTGTTTCTGCACCAGGGGCAGCACTCATGGGTTTTAGCTGGGGGGGATCTCAACATAAAATTTTCTAATATATATTTCCATATTATTTTCTAGTAATTTTCTTATTGTGTGTATGTGCACATGTGTGTGTATGTGCCAAAGAACCCAACAGAGGCTTAAAAGAGCAGATCTAAACAAAATAAGTGCAGTGTAGGTTATCCAGGGTAACACATTTATTTTTACATGTGGGAAAACAGGAAAGAAAGAGCCACTACCTTGTAATTGATCTTTTAAGTTTTTTTTAAAAAAGGTCCCTTTTAAGTGTTTCTGCAAGCTTAGGGATAACCAGCCAAACTCCTGCTGAGGGCTACTGAGCAGGCACATGAGTGCATGCACTAGCAAATTGTGTATATATGGAAATTTGATATATTTTGGAAAAATTGTTACCTGTTGTAACAGGCTTTTGTGAAGTTTGTAGTTACCTTTGTAAGGTGGGGTAAGCCACTGTTGTGCTATGTTTTCTTGTATGTCATCATCAAGACAGAAATACAAGATTTTAGAGAGGTTTCTAAATTTCTGGTGGGATGGACCCCACTGTCCCCAAGGTAAGAGCTGCTCTGTTTATAGCATGTGCTTTTCAAATTTTGTCAGTGCGAAGAGGCTTCGACCACCTCTTGATTTCGGTCCCATATAAAAATACATAAGAGACAAGAGAAAAGTTTAAGGGAGCATTGTTTGTTATCAGTACACTGTTGGGTTTTTTTCTTTGCAGGAGAGGTCTCCTTCACATGAAGGACTATTTTTTACACTTTTGATGAGGCCTTTGGGAGCTTCACTGCAGTGCACGTAGTATCTACCCAGTGTATGAGCAGTGCAAACAGCAGAGCCTGAAGTGGAGACTGGAGCTGGAAGTAGTCAAACTTGCCTCCCCGTTTGTTGCAGTATTTCCATGGCAACCGGGTGCTATAAAAAGATTCTCGCTAAATATATTGCTTGTGCTCTTTTCTTGCTTTATATTTTTCTCTTCAAGTTATCAATTACTATAAAAAATAGTCTGCCATGATGTTTTATTTATTTACACTTATGCAAGTGGCTTTGTATTTATTTTGTTATTATTAGCGGCATCAATTTTAACTGCTGACATTACCAGAGAAGTAGAAAGGTAAATGATGAGTCACTGTGGCAAACAAAAATGTAAAATCTGCCAATGAAAAGATAAAAAGTCAAGGTGAATATGTATATCAGTAAGTATCAGACACAGATGTTTTTGTTCATACAGATTTATTTTTCATGCCCAGTCTGCCATTTACTGTTAGCTGCCCTGTATGATCCTAGCTTAGCTTCTATTCGGATGCTGCAAGACAAATCAGATGTGGCAGAGAGTTTCCCCTTTCAGTGCTCTGCACTGCATGTGAGAGCCTGGATGCTTCCAGGCAGGCAGCAAACAGTGGCAGTGTAAGCCAGAAATGACACGTCAACTGAAGTTCAAGGAGTGCCATTCAATTGTGCTCTTTATCCGCCAACAAAACGGCTCTGCTGGTGTGCTAAGGGTTAGTTAATGAACCACCACTGCTTAGATGGGGAGCATCCAACCCTGCTCAACCATCAGACATCAACACGTGCTGGGGATGAAAATTATTTAACAAAAAAAAGAAGACTGGATTGCAGCTGGAGTCCCACTCTGCAATGGGTTGCAGCCAAACCCACCACAGGCATGAAACACGGCTCCCCTTTCTCTCATGCAAATCGTCTGTGCCGGGCATGACTCAACCAGCTTGATACACAGAGACTAGTTATAGGGCCCATCACCTTCCTTTCTGCTTCGTATCACTGAATCTGGGATGCTGGTGACAAATTTCGTCCCCGCTTTGTATGCAAAGATGATGTACATGAGTCAGCAAGGCAGGCTCCATTATCTGGGTTATCCTGCAGCTGAGTAACGATGTGGCACAGACAGGGAATAGCGATACTACTAACATCAGCAAAATAAGACCACTCACCTGTCAGCTGAAAGACAAAAACTGGGTCCCTCTAGTACCAACAGTCAAATGGCAGCTGGAAAGAAAAGGTCCAGTTTCATAATCTATGTAGGGGAAAGGAATAGCACGAGAAATTTGGGCAGCACTGCTCTGCTGTGACTAGGTACCTTGGCTTTTCATTAGCTTGAATAATTAGTTGGGAGTTTATCAACTCTGTGCAAAAAAAATAATATATATTCCACTGAAAGAAACTCTGTGTGTGTGTATAAATTACCATGATTTTTAAAAATTCACATAGAACTGGAAAAGTAATGAATAATTAGACAAAGTTGCATGGAATATGACTCCTAAAAGGATGAAAAAGGACCCTTTAATTTCATTCCTTAATAATGGAACAAATATTAACAAACTATGTTGTAAAGATTTGATTATGAGAAGATGATGAGAAGGTCCCAAAAATCTTTCCACAGATTTCTTCAGCTTTGAGTAGGGCCTAGATATTTAGAGAACATGGCAGTAAGGCTCAAACAGTGGAAAAACCTCAGGTAATGCCTTATTATTCACTATTCTTTTTGATCAAGTCCCCTGCCATCCATTCTTCTGCAAGAGCATAAAACCATAATATAGATAAGATGATCAACCATCTATTACAAATAACTAATAATAGAAGTTGCAATTAACATTGTGTGAATAACCTCCAGACTCAGGAACTGAACTGTTTTTGTTGAACTATTGAATAAATGAAAAAGGACAACACTCTTGAGCAAAATCAGCATTAAAATAAGGACTGGTTGGTGACTGATTCAAGAAAAGTAGCTTGAGAAATTTTTTGCCATCCTTCAATCATGCTTGACATTTGTAGGAGAAATGATGTTTGGCCAAGATGTTGGACCTACACGTTTGTTCTGGTTTAGACATTTTGATTGCATGTATTCCCTTACTATTTAAAATGCCAGAAAACTACTATTCCTTTGTCTTGACAGGGTTCTTCAGGAGCAATGTTTGCCTTTGCAGGGGCCTCTTGGGGCTCTATCCCATACCTGGAGAACAGTACCTTTCTAGTAGGTTTGCAGTGGAAATGGGCTGTGCTCCTAGTAACCATCCACAATGCTCAAGCCCACACTTCTCAGTATGTCACCGAATCAAGTCTAGTTCTTCAGCAGCTGTCATGTGTAGTGAAATGTTTAGCTTTTTGTTGGTGTGCAACGGGGATCTGTCAGACATCTCACTTCATTCAACCACTGAAGCACTCTATTCACTTACATACACAGCAGAAAATGATCACTATGGATATGCAAAATATGTTGTAAAATCTGGCAAAATTACTTTACAGTAAGGCCCTGATCCAGTAATATACTTCAGAACATGAGTCAGTGGTATCCACGCCAAGTGATTAATAGGGGCTTAAAGTTAGCCAGCCAAACGCTTAGGTAGTTTTTTCAGTCAGTCTCAAAAAGTTTATTTTCTGATGACATATTTCAGCCAGGTGAAGTAATTCAGGTTTAAACTTAATGTTGAAGCATTTCCAACCAAAATAATGACCAAGTTTAACTCCTGCATTTTGAATATCCACTAATTTTAAATTTCTTCACTCCACACTAGCAGGTAAAATCTAAAAAAATATTCCTAATAAAAGTCTCAGCGGACATGAATGAGATGAGAGTCAGTGTCCATTAGCAGAAATAAACTCTTGCAGACAAGTGACTTAATTAAAATAATTAGTAAGGTAATTAGTGTGATCAAATGTCCATCTAAACCTGTTTTTCACAGGACAATATAATATGCAAAGGTCTTTTTATTCTTGTTGATTTAATTTAAGGGATAATATTATATAAAACCACAGTTATATTATTTCAAAAAAAATACATAAATGAATGTCCTGCAATGAATGCTAGCAATGGTCAATGATAGGGATAAGAGATCTGAAGTCTTGGGGCAACCTCTGCTCTAACAAAGGGAGCTGGGATGGATATTGTGCACAGTCTTGCCCCCACCATGTCCTACAGATTTTGGAAGAATATAAAGATGAGGTGAGCCTTTACTCACTCCCTGTGTTCTACTCTCATGCTAGGGCACCTTGGTTTCCTAATATAAAATGTACTTACTGTGCTAGAGTCCTAACAGGCTTAGAGATTACATTCAAGTGAAGAACTAGTGAGGAATGCGGTCTCAGGGATAAAGTAGGAGCCTACCATGGCAGTTCCTTGCCTCTCTGAAGCTGGGACTTGCTATAGCATAGCATCACCCCAGACTCTCCTCCTGTATGAAGAAGAAGGTATTGCAGCCCCACAGCAGCTCTGGGTAACGGGAGGAAGTCCTTCAGCTGGGGTGACCCCCTCAGGGCTATTCCCTTGCTGTCCTCTGCTGCTGGAATAGCAAAAATCAGCCAAAGCGGAAGACTTGGCGTTTTAAGAGTGCACCGCTTGTTTTGGTGTCAGTGGTATCCACCCGATCAGCCTTTCACAAAACAGATTGCTGCTTTGCAAGTCTCTGAAATACATACAGTCTTAGGAGCAATACTACCAAATTAGCAGAAAAAGACAGATAAAAGTGATTTTTAGTATAAGTAGTTTGTATTACATGTGTTTCACTGTCAAAAGAGAGTAATTTATCCTATTTTATGTTAGTCAGAACAAACTAGGACAATTGCTTTCTTCAGACTTTAGTGTTTCTAAACCAAATATGTACTATGCAACTAGTAATGAATTTTTAACAGATACTGATTGAGCAAGACAGAAGACTTTACGTCCCTGGAGTAAATTCCATACCAGTATAATCTTTACTTCCACAAATTAACTGTATGGTGAAAGACGTGCAGTAAGGAATACAAATCTTCTAAACAGGGACTCCGCATTTTTTAATCAAGTGTGTGCAACAATAATATCCTGCAGAGAGGTGACGTTGGGTCCTCCACTGTGTCAAGGGACATGAGCCAGTTTGTTCCAGCTGACAGTAGGGCCTACAACAACATGTTGATGTGTGGCTGGGAATTCTCTCAGCTTTAGTAACCCAAAGCTTAAGCTTCCAACATGAGTAAATGAAAGAGAGAGAGAGAGAGAGAGAGAGAGATGCTTTTCTTGAGTGATTCAGGCTACCTGAAGACAAGTAGGATGAATTGCCCTTGGATGTGCTTCTCTTTCTCCTTGGTTACATATGGAGTCTTAAATGATAAACGTAGATCAGCTACCTGACCTTTAGGTGCCCAACTGCACTGCTGTGCAATCAGAATCATAGCAATCATTCTGAGAGGGCTCTTTCAGACTTAATTACTCCCTGGTTAGGACTGGAACTGGTTTATTTAGTCAATTTTTTAATATTATTATAATTTAGCAGCAAAGACCATATATTTGTAAGCAAAGATTAACAGCATGATGTTTGTGCCTTTTCATTTAAAGCATTGCCAGAACTTCAGATAATGAAATAATAACTCAGCAAGATTTGTTGTACTTCAGCTCCTACAGAAGCAGCGTGTGCAGTGCAACAGCTCCATTAAAAAGTGCCAAATGGAGTCATTATGTTAATTATTACCATAAGCTACCCACCCCACAGTTTAAAGGCATATTTAAGGATATTTAGGCCAGGCTAATCAAATGTAGGAGTTGACCTCTGTTGAAATTTTGGTTGTGTTAGTTAATAACATGTTTGTAAAGCACTAAAATTAAAACAACTCTGTTGAACTGGAAATTGGACATATTCTGTCTCAGCTTTTCCCTCCAATTATACTTTACATGTATTCAATAAGAGTCATTTGTCTTGCTCAGCAACTGATCATCTGGAGTGGCTTTACTGCAAAAGTGATTCTTCACAATTGTTATTAAAAAAATCCCAATAATTAAAAGTGGCCCTCAATTATCATACAGTATTGGTGGCATGTGGTTTTCAACAGTCACCACCAAATGGTCTTCTGCATCGCTGGTTTATACCAGTGTCATTGTTCAGGGAGTCTGTGGGGTTAAATAATTTAAAATTTATTCTACGTAAAATTAGAGCCTGTTTAAATGCCCAGCTGCCCCTTATCCCCCTTTCTTATTAGAAAAACAAATGCAAAGATACGTGTTTTCAGGCAGTATTGTGTCTGGCAAAGGACCAGCTCCACTGCCAGCTAAAGCTTTAACTTGTGCCCCAAAAAAACAACTCAGAAATGCTCATTTCAGTACACAGGGCTCTTTGGAGCAAGGGACACTCTAGGAAAGCTGGCTCAAGCAGGACAGGAGGTGCAGAGCCAGGAGGGACCAACCTGTGGTCCCAAAAAAGGCATAGAAGAGCCTCTGCAAAAGCTGGGACTTGAGTCAGGAAAATGAGAGACCAAGAGAACCCTACAAAGGCAAAACATCAAGGAGGGGGTGGATAGGGATCGCTTGTTCACTGGCAGTATGGGAATGATGAGGCATCAGGTGGGCTAGGAGGGACCAAGTCCCTTTTGGGCCTACTCATGCTCACAGCCGAAAAGAGATTGTTAAATGAACCCCAGTATGGTGCCTTTATAGCTGCTTTTACGTTCTTTATTCTAACTTTTGCTTCCAAGGTTTACCAGCATATCCACTCTGGGCAGCAAAATAGGCAGAATCAGAATCTGTCCTTCCAGGTGCTGATGGACATTAATGTTTATACCACGAAGGCCATGGGAGAGGGGGTAGGTTTGTGCTAGTGGCCCATGCAAAGGAGTTGCTGCTGGAGAGAAAAATTTAAAGGAAAAACACTAGAATCCCAGCATTTTGTCAGGTTTTTTTATGACATTCAAACTTGTGTATTGAATTTATTTATATGCCATTTTTTGGAAAAGAAATAGCATAATGCATAATACCTTAGTTAGTAATTTATGATGTACATGGATACTTACGGTGTAAGCAGGGCTTGATGCTCAGTATACATGATGTTTGAATTTGAATGTACCTTAGTGTCTCAGAGTTTGCAGCTAGCAGTTCAGACAGGGACAGGTTCCATTTGTCCAGTTTTTCTCCAGTTTTGCATGCTCCCATTTGATCTTGGAAGAGTTAAGCTTCTGATTTGTAAAGCATGTTTAACCACTTCTGCAATATGTCTTGCACTGAGCTGAGGAGCCTGTGGTAATTCTGTTCTGTTCACCCTCTGAATTTTTACGACTCAGAATAAAATGAGCCTCTGTCTAACATTACAATTTTCAAACTGCCTCAAGCCAGAGGCTCTGGAAAGGTGCAATCCTCTCTCTTTTCAGCTAGACAAGAACAATAAACACAAGTCAACATTAACAAAATGCACATTTTCAAATATTTACAACTTTTTTTTAACTAAACCTGCTGTGTTCAATTAATGCAAACTTTAAAGTAGCTCCTTCTGCTCCTAAAACAAGAGGAATGTCTG
Organism: Ciconia boyciana; assembly: GCF_034638445.1. Classification (NCBI taxonomy): domain Eukaryota; kingdom Metazoa; phylum Chordata; class Aves; order Ciconiiformes; family Ciconiidae; genus Ciconia; species Ciconia boyciana. Next base: position 42,459,667 of record NC_132934.1, on the reverse strand, counting down.
CAGTGTCATGGTGGTTGTTCAAAAGAGATACATTGCTTATCACATCTGGACTGGGGGTTGCGTGCCATGGAAAAGTTCTGGCCATCATCAGAAAGTCAGAAACTGTCCTCTGGGGTTTTTTTTTTCCAAAACTTGAGGGCTGATGGTTGTACTCTGTACTCTGTATTTCAAAACCTAATCCCTGAAGGACTGGAATTAACCTGACATCTTCAAGATAAAAGTGTTTGGAATTAGCAGGTGAAGACAGTTTAAAGTCTCAAAACTCTTCTCAGTAAAAGTAAGAGCATTATTATTATTATTGGTACCTGGTGTGTTTCTATGCATTCAAATTACAAGTTAACTTATTATGTGTTTTATATCCCTCCAAAGAGTGTCTCTGCCCAGTGCTGGTAGGTCTGTCAAATCACCAGAAGCATTTCTTTCACCTTTCAGACCACTCTTCTTTTTTCCTTGTTTATGGCTAGAGCAGACCACATCTCCCTGCCCTCTCTGAAGCTAGCTAGATCCCAGCTGCAGCGCTGAGCCATTCTGCACAGCCGGGACACAAGCCCGGCACAGCACTGCCGCAGCAGCGTTAATAAGGTGCCACCTTCTGATTGCTTAAAGATGTGCATCCCACACGGCTAGTTTCTAAAGTCCCTTGAACAGACAAACCACTGGCCAAATGCTGTTGTTTGCTCGTCCAGAAAAATTCACGGGACCTTTAGTGAGCGGAGCATCTAGATTTGGAGAGTGAGGAAACCTCCTTTAGATGCAAGGCTGTTCAGAAATAACACAATTTTGAGTTCTGTTTAAAAGATTCCTGAGTACTTATAGGATCCTCAAGTTTCAGGAATATCTCCAAAGTCTTGTATGAATTTATAGCTTTGTTATTTTTGCTGAATTATCCTAAGTTCGTGATTATTGAATTTTTAATGTATGTTTCCTTTCTGACTTGTTTTCCATTATGATTTCATGAAACAACAGTGGCTGAACAATAAATCTGTAGGACCATCCTCTACCACAGGTATCAAGATTTTGGCTTCTGTGTGGTCAGGATGAAGGTGAAGGAGGGGTTCTTGCTGGACATGATCTCTGTTTCTCAAGTAGAAGTTACTACATTCTGTTGTCCCTGTAGGTAAGATCGTTTCATACAAATCCAGATTCTACATCAAGCCTCTCATGGGCAAATTAATAAGAACAGGAAAACTTTTGCATCAGACTCTGTAGGCATGGGTAAGCCTTTAAAACAAGCCATGCCTAAGGGCTTATTTGGAGCAAATTGTATAGTGTTTTTGACCTATTGGTATGTGCTAGAAGTTGGTAAATTTTCAGATGCATGGTGCTTACCTGAAAGTGCCAATAGTACAAATATGATACCAAGTATAAGCATTCTGCTGAAAAAATAACAATCAGAAAACACCACACACTTCTAAATACACCCAGTGTTTCAAGTTTGTTTTTGGAGTGGCAGTTTCCATGCCTCATTCCTTTCAAAGGCTGTCTTTTAAAATAACCTTGGCAGGAAATTGCTGTTTTCTGTCCTTCTTTTCCCAGGAAAGAAGAAGGTTGCAGCTATATACACCTCTTGAGGGCTGTTCCTGTATGGAGACTGTGGAAGGGGCCTGCTGTGTGGCTGTGGGGGATTTGGGGTAACCCAGCTTCGTCACCCTGGGAGGAAAACTGTTCAGCTCAGCAGTGCCAGGCATTTTTCGATGCCTTTCTGGGTTCAGCAAGAAAACAGATATCCTCCCTTGCCATTCCTAGAGCTTCTCCTCCTCTTGGCTCTCCAGAGTTTCTGGTTTGTGATTTGGTGCTCTGGGCTGTGTGAAGATTTGGGGATGTGTGGTTCATGAGGACTGGTCAGCCCTGACAACACCCTCTGCCTTCATTTCAATTCCCAAACATCTGCAGAATCAGATCGTGTTTCTCAAGGTTATAGCTTATGGTATATGTGTGCATTTCACTAACTCTTTATACGAGTTGATAGGCTCTTCTATAAAGTGTAGTGCCATGGGCTAATGTTTGTCCAAAGTGACATTTCTATGTTTTTCAGGTTAACCTTTAGACTCCTTGTGCGCATGCGCGCCACACACAGCTCACAAACACCCTCTCCACTTATAGTTCTCTGCCTTGTTGTCTGGTCTATAAATGGACTGCTCTTCGAGAAGCCCAAAAGCACCAGCAAATGGACACGCTCTGTCCTGTGGCTACAGGCAGCATCTGACATATTTAAAAAAAACCCTGTAGAAGTGTCCTGCTGTTCTCCTGTAAGCACATACACCTCTCACAATGGAAAGCAGCGTGCCCTTTGGATCTGTGTTAATCTCAAAGACATTGTCAGTGGAATTGCTATTCTTTCATTCAATCAGTTAGCTCCGAAGTTCTTCCAGGTAAAATAATCATGTGTGAAGATATTGTTTCTAAAAGCAAGAAGCTGTGCATAACACCATTCAGTGTCCTCTAACAGCGCTTCCAGCAAAAGTCCTCCTGTCATTCTGTGCTTGCTGACAACTTCTTTCTTAGTTGCAGCTATAGAAATGCATTACAGTTTTATAAATAAATGTACATACTACTGAATCCCTTTCAGTCTAGCTTTCTGGGGAAGCTCGGGTGCCCTAAGGATGCGGAGGACCTACTGGGAATTACTGTATACCAAACCAGAGCATTTAATGGTTAAGGCTTTCTGTAAAAACTGAAACTTTTCAGCCAATAAAAAGGGAAATAATTTTCTTTTTAGAAAAGCTTTCTTTGATAGTGAGTCTAGTTCATGTTTCAAGAGTATCAATGTGTCCAGTTTTGGGCTCCCCAGTACAAGAGAGACATTGAGCAGCTGGACAGAGTCCAAGAAAGGGCCACAAAGATGGTTAAGGGACTGGAGCATCTCTCCTTTGAGGACAGGCTGAGGGAGCTGGGATGGACTGTTCAGCCTGGAGAAGAGAAGTCTCAGGGGGATCTTTTCAGTGTTCAAATATCTAAAGGGAGGGTGCACAGAGAACGGAGTCAGGCTCTTTTCAGTGGTGCCCAGTGGCAGGACCAGAGGCAATGGGCACAAACTGAAACACAGGAGGTTCCCTCTGAACATCAGGAAACACTTTGTTACAGTGAGGGTGACTGAGCACTGGCACAGGTTGCCCAGGGAGGTTGTGGAGTCTCCATCCTTGGCAATATTAAAAACCCATCTGCACATGGTTCCAGGCAACCGGCTCTTGGTGGCCTTGCTTGAGCAGGGGTGTTAGACCAGATGATCTCCAGAGGTTCCTTCCAACCTCAACTATTCTGTGATTCTGTGATCAATGAGACAATGTCTTGCATTTCAAAATGTATACTGTAAAAACTTTTTTCCATAGCTTGTTATTGTCATTATTCAGCCTTTGTAGCCTGCCTGCATCAAAGGGGTGGTTAAAATCAACTTAAGAGGTGTGAAGGGAACGTTTATTTAGAAAGGCTATTTCATTCAAGTATATAAAGACATCATTATAGATTGCAAGAATCACTCTGTTTCTGGAAAAAAAAAAAGAATGCTCTACCTTCAATTTATATAAGCTCTACTTTTGTAAGAGAGATGTCCAAATGATTGGTGCCTGCTTTTAATGTGCAAATTGCTGGAGCCGAGTTATGCCCATACAAGGACGCCAGTCTTTGAAACAGAGCTAAATCAATTGAAAGAAGCAGGTGGGCTTTCCTCATGAAAACAAGGAAGTTTCTCATGTTCTCACATATTTCAGAATAACAGATTTTTGTCATGATCATGCTACTCTGAAAAGGGAAAAAAGTCATGACCTCCAGAAACAGTATTCTATTATTTATGCTAACTCTGAAAATTACAAAGTTCCAGTTGTGGAAGAGAATGAACAGAGCACATTAAAAAGAGAGTTAAGCATTCATTAATAAATATTGACATTTATAGTTTGCCCTTGGACATCAAGTATTTTTGACCTGGCCCGTGTATCCTGATTGTTTTCCTCCTCCTCTTTTTTGCATGCCTTTTAAACATTCAGGTCTGCCCCAAGAATTTGCTTGCAAGTTCCTACTAAGTATCAAGGCAATATTAAACTTTTCTGAGTAAACCTGGTGCTACTTTGTTCTTTATTGCAATCGAATCAATCTCACTAGTTCCTGATCCTGTTTTTTTACGGAAATTTTAAGGAGGCCAAAGTAGTGAAGAATATTTGAGCCTTCATGTAAAGTAATAACTAAAAGACTACATCCAATATTTGTGACTTATGTATGATTATGTTTAGCAACAAAGGACGAAGTACGAAAGCCACTCGGTATGCACATGATTAATGAATTACTCTGTTTCCTAGGGATCTAGTTATTATCAGAGCACCTCCTTCCTTCTACGATCCAGTACATCAGCAATAGACTAAAACATACATATACATTGCCAGTTGCCCTGCTGTTTGAGGGAAAGCTGCTAAGTTACCCAAAGAGGGTCTTTCCCTTCAGAGCTTACTTTCTGCATGTGCTGCAAAAGGCTTGACTTAATCACCTTTCAATTGCACCCAAAATCTTAAGCGTTTGTCATGCTTCTGGAAAATGTGGGCTTTGTATCTGTGTGATAAATTTTGGAGAAGTAAAAGTCAAATCAGGAATCGTGGTCAAGTACTTTTTAAGTATATATTGTTAATAAATACATTTAAAAGAAAGTGACCTTTGTTGGCTACATGTGGTACTCAGCTTGATAGCTCACAGGATGCCTCTGTCTGACAAATTTGGAAAGAATGGACCGTTTCTGTAAATTTTTCAGTTATTCAAAAGCTAACTTGAATGACATACACATTTATGTGAAGGCTCCTCAAAAACTTCACGAAAAGAGCAGGGCAGAACCCAGATGTTAATTTTACAATATTTGAAAAAAAAAAAAATTGTTTATACTGACAAGTTCCATTAAAACTTTGAAATTTTAAATGGCAATAGAAGTTTTAATGAAATGCTACAATTTTTCAACAACTTCCTACATTTAAAACCCGACATAACATGTACATGATTTTAATTAGAATCTGAGAATCACTATTTAGTATTTTATTAATAAGAAGGAAGCTTTTGTTTTTTTCATACTGACAAAGTTAGAACATGAATAATTAGTCTCTGCTCTAAGTCACTTAGCACACTGACACACTGTTCATGAAGCAGATCATAATCATCTCTGAAAAATAATCATTAAAACACTCTTTAACAAAAGATATCATTATATTTTTAAGGTTTCACTGTGAATCTGCATTCATTTGTAAAGGTATTATCTTAACAGCTGTCTGACAGTACACACATTTGGCACTTAGCAAACCTTGAAGATTACAGTGTTGAAACTCCATGGCAGGGCAGATGTGGGCTCTGCCTGGGACTTTTGAATGCCAGGGGGTCCCTTTTATATTTGTACCACTGCAGGACCAGTCTGGAATGTTTGGACCATCTCTGAAATGGTTAGATGCTGTACAAGGAGGGGACAGTGGGACAATACTTATTTCAGCATAATTATAAATCACATAGAATATCCTCCATTTATCACTTCTTTACTATGACTTCTAATAGAAATTGACCCAGATGAACTTTGTTTTATTATAAGCTTGGACTTTTTGTCTCTATAATCATCATTTCTGCCTTTGCTACTTATTGCTAGATGCAGGTATTGGATGTTTTATTGGGTTACCATACTGTTTACAGAGGAGTTTCTAAATTTTAAAAATAATTCTTATAATACTCTCACACCGTGACTGCTGATCAAGTGAGTGTCTTTGAAAGAATTACCTTCCCACTGGTTTAAGAAGGCATCTCCTGCCCTCCCAGCTACAAAGCAGTACCTGGCTGCCTTGTCATGTCCACCGTGACACAAGGTGACACAAGTTAGTTGAAACTAAGGCACTTAAAGCAGAGTAACATTCAGGTTGAGAGCTGTAACTTCTATAAAGTTGTTGCCTCTGTTGCTGGCAGCCATGTGGGCTTACCTGAAATCACCATCCTTGTCTGGGATTTGCTTAAAAGCATTGCTGTGAAACATTTCCACTTACGAAAAACCCCCACACATTTCTTTCACTCCCTCTTTGAGAGACAAAACCAAGCTCAGACAAGTAGTGAGACTTTAGTTTTTCCTGAATCCGCTATCCGATTTAGCCCCGGGAAAATATATTCTCAGTCCTTGCCTATGTATTTACCCTGAATTTGCTGTGGTTTGCATGGGGCACCACACAGATGAGAGGAAAACCCGCATTAATTCTATGAGTGGTTTTGCTTCTTGTCCCAGTGCTGTCTGTACTGGGAGTACCCAGCAGCTGCTGGTTTTGCTTCCAGCCTTGCTTCCTCCTTTCTAACCCACCAGCGGGCTCCAGGTGGCAGCACAGGCACCCTTTGCGGAGCAGGTGGAAAGGTTTGCCATGAAAAGGTTCTGATTCAAATTATTTCTTTGTCTCTTCTGTTCCCGGATGAAACTTGTGATGAAAACACAGCTGAAATTTTAAACTGTAATCCTTTTGAGGATTTTCTTCATGAATATTATTCTTAGAATCATCTGTGGCAGCTTTCATTTCTCAAAAGCATGCTTTCTCACTGAAAAGCTAGTTACTGAACTAAACTCAGCTAAACCTTATGATAAAGCTATTGTGAAAAGTTTCCATGTAAGTCAGAAAATGAATGGGTTTAAAGCAATTTATCAAAGATTATTTGGGTTAAGTCATACCCTTATTTTTTCAGCAGGCTCTAGTCATTTTACTGCTAAGTATAGGACTTCTGCTCTTTGCAGAAACACAAGACTGGAGGGGGATCCTTGGGTCCTGAAATCCTCCCATCTGCAGTTCCAGGTACAATGGCATATATGCCATTTCAACGCAAAAAACATTAGTCCTGCATCCCCTAAATAGCCCAAACTAATGAGTCATGAAGACCAAAGAACGCTGAACGTTAACAGTGGGGACACGACAATCCCAGCTTCATGCACCGATCAAACACCTGAATCGTGTTCAGATTGTTGGGGGTTAGGAAAGAGAATTACCAAAGGAAACAACAGCAAGGTAGTGATATACAGTACATATATGGTAATGTAAGGTAATATAAAACTGCTGGGCATGGCTGCCCTTTAGATACAGACACCTGTAAGATTACAGGCTTTAACAATGTTTTTGACACACTGAGAAAGGCACCGTGCATTTCAGATGCTTGTGTGTATTGATTTGTACACTATATGGTCTCCCTCCTGAGCATAATTCTGCTTTTTACATCTTATTTACTCCCTTTCAAACACTCTGCAGGAGTATGTGCTCCTCCCTGAAGCAGAATTTGCTCTGAGTATCTCCTCTCATCCCCTTGCTATCACCACAAGCTAGCTCAGACACAGAAATGCACATTTTCCCAAGTGCATCTGTTCTTTCTCTGTTCTTTCTTTTCAGATTAATATAAAATCTGGATGACAGATTAACTATTGAAAAACAATGTCACCTCTCTTTTCTTTCTGTTAGCATCAGAAGAGACACATTTCATCCAGTTTTGCACACACAGAAAGTAAAACACATTACATAAAAACCTAAGAAGGCCTTTATGTCCATGTAGAAGAGGCAAACAGCTCAGTTATCTTTTCAGTTACAGAAAGAGAAATGAGCAGGAGAAGAGCATCTGCTGAGGGACAACAACAGTAAAAGAATTTTATTCACTAGAACACAGAGAAAATGCAGTCTTTCCTTAGTAAAGACTTAAAAAGCAGTCTAAAAACAGTGAAGATATTCAATTAACAATAAACAACTTTCCTATCAAGAACTCGATTTCCAGTTCCTAATTCTAGGTGTTACGATACCACAAAATATCTTTTTCTACAAAATAAATAATGTGGATATGAAATCCTTACAATTTCAAGTTTTTTTCGGGGAAGTAGTATTAAGTCAGCCTGCATGAGAGTTGAAAATATGAAGACTAGACACAAGTAGTTTGAGTTATTTTTCCAGAAGGATATAATTTGCAGTCAAGTAGCCCTTGAATCACATTCATTAAATGAATCTGTGCCCTGTTCATTCATTAAATGAATCAATGTGCTCTGTTTCACATGATGGACCTTTGCCTGCCTCTATTTGGGGCAGTCCATTCTGAGGGCTGTTCTCTGAGCTAACCTCATGCACCGTTATGGGCTTTTTTCAGCTTCCAGCCCCAGGAAGGTCTATCTGTGTTGCTTCTGACTCTTGCAGCTCTCTCTCAGGAGAACTTTCCATCTTGGATGCTCTCTCTCAGGATTAGTACTCAAATAAAGCCCAGGAAATAGACTCTAATGATTGGCTTTACCATCAGACTTCATTATATCAAAACTCCTTTTGACTTTAGTAAGTGGATTCCCTGAACCAGAGCTGAAAGACTAAGCTTTATATCTTAATTCCGAAACACTTCATTAACTAACTTCATGGATCTGCAGATGAACTAATTTGTCTTGCTAGCAGACTAGAACAAACAATAAAAATTTGCCTTTCTGTGCGTGCATGCTCCCAGAGCCTCTTTACACTTACTTTCAACAAAGAACCCCCAAAATGCAGAAACCAAACCTTCTATTGAAAATAGGTTTCTCTCTATTTCTCTCATTTGGGTCCCAAGCATATTGAATAGACACTATATTCTTGCAGCAGTTTTGGTGTGGATTCTAATCAAACCCCATACATCATTTGAGTGAAACACGCAAGTTGAGGGCTTTTTGAAACACTGTAATGACAACTGGGCAGAATGAAGGACAAAAATCAATGAAACGGAAATGTTCAGTCCCATTAAAGTCATGATAAACACAGCCTAATTTTCTGCATTTGTACTAAACTAGTCATCTGCCTTACCCACGTCAGTAATTTTACACGGGTTACAAGCAGAGCTTTCAGATTATTATCGGCAAAGCACTCTTTCTCTTTTCGGATTGCAATAAAGTCAGAGAAAACAAAAAATAAAAATATATTTTAAAAGCTTTAAGATTGTCTGTCTTTGTACTCCAGAGCCTTGGGGAGCTGATTATTCTCCTCTTTCATGTGCTACAGCAAAGGCACAGCCAGCAGTGGCTTAGGACCGGGGATTGCTGGGAGCAGCAGACGGGCTCTTCTAATGAGCCAGCCTGGCCCCGCAGCCTGGGTACACACCGCACGCTGTCCCTGCTCCCATGCCCTCACCCTCCTACAGCCAGGGCAGCAGCACACCCACCGCTGCTGCACTCGCTTCTCAAAACCCACCAAGCAGTGGGTGTTAATAAGGTGACAGCTAAAACGTCAGAAAATGATTGACAGCATGGATAAAACAGCTCTTGTGATCAATCTCATTTTGGGGAAGGAAGGTAAGAGATTTGGATTGGATTTGGACAGAGGTCATTGCAGAGCTATTAAAAATATTACTAGGATTTGTGTCATTTTGGAATAGTAATTTCCCAGACATATACAGAAGAACAAATAGCTTACGCAAAAGGATTGTAAGTCATGTTGGTTTGCAATAGCAGGCACTCAGTGACCTAACATGGTCTAATAGTTTTGTCTTCCTAACGTGATCAAGAGTGAAATCAACCCAGTTTTCTTATCTAGTGAAGACAGATTATGTGGATATATCCTCTGTTCTGTAATCTGTATCCCACAAAAGGCCAACCACTCCGTGAAGTTTCTTAAGGGAGTTCTGGGATATTGCATGGTCATTGACCAGGACAAAAGTAAGTTAACTTTTTCAAAAGCTAAATGTCTGACATACACAGGTCAGTTACTGCCTTGCTACATAAACGTGACTCTCCCGAGGAACAATATCTGTGTGCCTGCTCTTGGTTTGAGCCAAACATCAGGGAAAACACATTTTCTTAAATCTCAGGTTCAAGCTCATGCTTTGAGACTGCTGTCAGGGTGCTGGCAGCTCCCTGGGGGCCATGGGGGCTCAGGCCTGAGGTGGCTAGGGCAGGACCCCCACCCTAAAGGCATTTGGGTGGTGGGACAGGCCCCAGCAGGTGAGGTCCTGCCCTGGCCACCTGAAACCAGGCAGCAGTGCAGGTGACTTCTGTAGGCGAAGAGTTGATACTTGGCTTCCAGAAACAGTTTCAATAAATTAATTTGCTTATCTTCATATCAGCCCACGTGGCAGAATTTAGTTCACAGCATGGCTTCCATTTTGGTATTTCTATGAGTTTGTGGAATGTGTTTAAACTTCACTCGGGTTTTTCTTCCAGTAGTTTTAGCCCATATTTCTCACAAAGATACAGGGTGAATTATTTCTCAAACGTGAAAACAGTATGTTCAAAATGAAAGCTATTCATTTTCAAGTGTTAAGAAGGAAGACAGTGGTTTATGCCAGTGGAAAAACCAAAGAGAAACTAAGCAGTTGCTCTTTTTATCTTATGTACAGATAACAGTTTTTTGCCCTCCCATTTTTTTTCTTAATTCACTAATCTTCCCCTCACCCAGTCTTTCCAGTCTTTGCAGTTTTTCCTGTCATTAATTAATTTAAAATCTATTTTACAGTGACATTCTTTTGACTTCACCTTTTTTTTTTTTTTTTGCAACTCATCTTTGTACCTAATGCTTCTCAAATAATTCACTCCTGGAACACAGTTGCTTTGGTAATGTAGTAAAGCTACCAGTCTTCAGACCTTCAAAGAATAATGAAATGTCTGTTCTTTGTTCTCTACATAAATGAGTATGAAAAAGGTAAAGATGTCCCCTTATTTTCCCTTATTAAAACCTTATTAAAGATATTCCCTTATTAAAACCTTAATTTTCAAATAGGATTTTGCCAGTTTCTTTCTGTTGTATGAGAAGTTGCTTCTGTTGAAAAATAGCTCAGGTTGTTGAAATTTTCATATGGAAGACAGTATCTCTTATTACCCTTTCTGGAACTCTGTATGTCTAATAAAATTATATTGAGTTTTGTAATTTGTACCTTCTATTGCAATGATGTTGGAAAAATGGAGGCAAACTGACATCTGCTCCATATTTGAGAAGACCTTGAGGAATAAATTTAGTGGAAAGCTTCTCATTGTCTTTTACAATCCACCTAGGTCCAGGAGCAGGATCCATATGTTGGAAACTGTAAAGTCTGCTCTCTCGTTGCTCCTGGAGCTGAACATCACAAGGCTGCTCTCTGTGTGTATCAGCCCATGGAACAGATCTGTATGGTCAGGAAAAAGTTCTATCCGTAGAGATGTAATATTGAAAAATGTCCACATGCCCTTCCAATGACTACAGAGCTTCAGGCTGATAATATGCAGGGGTAAAAAATTCAAGTTCAAATATTTCCTGAGTTGTCAGTCTGAATAAGGGAAAATAAATTGCTGATCTGCATACCAAAAGCTTACCCGAGAAAATTAAGCCTTGTGTATTAACTTTCAGTTTCTTGACACAGCAGTGCCCAGATCCTTGTTAGCATTACATAAAACTTCTGCAATTAGTCTCTTCAGATCAGTTAAAGATTCAATGGTCTCTGCTACTGTTTCAGCTTCTGTAGTCATATTCTCTATTTACTCTCATGCAAAGCACAGGTGGGAGAACCTCCCATATGAATTCAGAACTTCTTTGTTGCCATATGTGCTGGTTTTGGCTGGGATAGAGTTAATTTTCTTCATAGTAGCTTGTATGGGGCTATGTTTTGGATTTGTGCTGACAACAGTGTTGATAACACAGGGATGTTTTAGCTATTGCTGAGCAGTGCTTACACAGAGTCAAGGCCTTATCTGCTTCTCTGTCGCAGATGGAGTGAGCGTGCACTTCACTCACAAGAGAGAAGTAAAAATATAGTTTATTGATACAGAATAGGGAGTTAACAAAGTTCAATGCGACAGTGGTTTAACAAGATTCGATGGCAAGGTACACTTGATTATTTACTGCATAGAGGACAAGATTGGACAAAACTGTCAGGGAGACCCTCCCGTTGAGTCATGAGGTTCGGAAGGATCCCCTTGCTTTCTAAACTCCTTCTCAGAGAGGAGTCTAGGTGCGGCTAGATCCAGTCCTAGTCCCAGACTTGGTCAGCGGTTTATGTCTAAAGGATTATATGTGCGCAATCAATCTTTTATATCACTTAGCTAAGATTTCAAGGTTTATCATGCTATTAGTCACTTACTGAGGATCTGTTGTGGCAAGGAATCTCTCAACCTCGAGGAGAAACCTTGAGAGGCGTCCCTGCTCAAGGGGAGATCCTGGTGTGCAGCCCACTGCCGTGCAGGAGAGCTTAAAGGGCTCTTGGGCTGCTCACTATTTATGGGGGATAAGATGATTGACCCAGAGTCATATTTGCATGCTGACCACAGATTTTAGTTTCTTCAGTGGGCGCATTGCACAATAGCCCTTGGCTGTTGTGTTGTTATCTGTCTCCTGAATCCACTTTGAGCCGATGCATCGTGACCAGATGCATCCATTACAATCATCACTGGTGGTTATCACCTAAGCAGGGTTGCAGGAGATAAAGGTTGGGGACGGGGGAAGCACACCGTCACATTCTCACACCACTCCACCAGTGAGTAGGCTGGGGGTGCACAAGAAGTTGGGAGGGGACACATCTGGGACAGCTGACCCCAACTGACCAAAGGGCTATCCCACACCATATGACGTCATGCTCAGCATATGAAGCTGGGGGAAGAAGAAGGAAGGGGGGATGTTCGGTGTTACAGTGTTTTGTCTTCCCAAGTAACCGTTATATGTGATGAAGCCATGCTTTCCTGGAGATGGCTGGACGCCTGCCTGCCCATGGGAAGTAGTGAATGAATTCCTTCTTTTGCTTTGCTTGCCTGCGCAGCTTTTGCTTTACTTATTAAACTGTCTTTATCTCAACCCATGAGTTTTCTCACTTTTACTCTTCTGATTCTCTCCCTCATCCCACTGCAGGGGAATGATCGAGCAGCTGTGTGGTGCTTAGTTGCTGGCTGGGGTTAAACCACAACACCATAGTAAATGTTGGAAATATATTCCTACCTGACTGCAGATGTCAAAAGATGAAGAGCGCAAGTGTCCCTAAGTTCACTGGTTTAGTACTCTTCCATTGAAAAACGAGCCTTTTATTGCTACTCAAAATTGTCTGCCTTCAGCTTCCAACCACTTTTCCTGCCATCTTAATGAATATCAACTCTTCTTACAGCTGTAGACAATACAAAAGACACCTCTTAAATGTCTCTTGGGCCTACTTTTGTTATATTCTCAAGTATAGCACAGCATGCTTTCCAGACGTCAAATCCTTTCAAACTTTTTTCTAAATGTGAGTGCTAGAATATACAGAAAATTTCAGAGAATATACAGAAAATTTCAGTAATGAACCCATTAATGTCATCCACAGGGATAAAGTAAATCATCCAAACCTACTTGATATTTGCTGTATTTCTGCATCCAAAGCCTTTATTTGCAGAATTAAACTGAGAAGGTAAGATTCCTTATTTATCATGATCCCAGAGTCTCATTTATCGTCCTTCACTTGGAAGTACAGTCCAGAACCTAAAATGTGTGAACCTCATGTTCTGTTCTGAGGTGTTCATCTTTACCTGTTTTTTATCTTGGGTCCAATGCCACCTAGATTACCTTGTCCTCATCATTATTTCTAGCTTAGCTGGAACCATACCAGCTGCTCCCTGTTCCTCGGTAGCCTCTGCTGTACTCTGTCAAGCTCTGTGTAGCACCTTACCCTTTATGTGCTTTACCTTCATCTCTACATTCAATTTCACTAATAGTAATATAAACTATTATTAACTAAAAATGAAAGACATTTCACTATACAGTGCATGAAGTATATCTATTTCTAAAATTTATAAATATAATAGTATCACAACATTTTTCCTTCTTTTTACTTAAGGTCTATTTTATGACAAAATTTAATATTCAACATTTATATTCAGTGACAGCAAAATTTCCCTTAATATTACTGGAAAAACAGAGTAAAACTTGGGCATGGACACAAATTAACTACACAATTTTCCCTCCCACGCTTTATCAATAAGGTAAATACATAAATCTTGGCTACTTGATACCTACTGCTCTAGTTTTGTTGCTGCTGGGGAGGGATACTGCAAATGCTATGACTTCAGGGAGACTGTCAGATGCAGATTATGAATGTTAGACTGAATCAGCCTTCTAATTGTAATAGCTTTTAAGGTTTTCAGAGAAGTACATTAGTCTCTGCAAGTCTTGCAGATGAAATATTGTGACATTACATGGCAGCTCTATTCACACTGAAAGTTATTTATTGCAGTAGTAAAATTTAAGGAAATTGCATGATTATATATAAATGAAAAATTATCATACCCTTGTGTTTCTGACTATCTGGTTACATCCTGTGCCTTGAAGTCTCCCAGGTGTGTGATTATCTAATAATAATCAATTGTTTGCCTTATTGTTTCAGCACCATATGTCAAATTGCAAAAGGAACAATAATGACAAGAAGAATTTATGTCTAGAGGGGGAGTTGCATAACGTACATATTTGAACTCTTTCTTATATTTATTGAAATATTTAAGATTTGGAAGTGCCATATACATTTGCTTTTGAGAGCTTCTGTTGCTCCAAATGATTTAAAGAGCACAGAATTCAGTTTCCAAGGCCTGATGGTCTGATTTTAGCGGCAGTACCTTCAGTTCCTACTGATTCCAGAAAATTGCTGAACACAGATTTCTTTTTTGTGCCACAGTGTTCATTTTTATAAGTTAATATTACAGATCCATGTCTTAAAAATTTAGCTCAAAGCCTGTAAATCAAAGTTATAGAAAGAAGTAAAAGCTGGTTTGATGTCTCACATGGTGAAAGTTCTACTCCCTTGGAATAAATTTAATTTCAGTAGATCATTCTGTTATGGGAATTTCTCCAGGACACACATTCTAGGAAATTCTGGCCATAATTTGTACAAGAAAATAAAACCCACCTAAAATTCAAAACAAAAGACCCAGACTCATACATAGCTCCCGATGTACTTCAGCCATGGGGAAGAGTAGATATTGGTAAAAAAGGCTGCAGATCAGAGCAACCCAGCCTTGTTTTTCCCCAAGCCCAATGTATCATTCCTCCTGTGCACCACAGAAAAGAGGGTGATCATTTAAGTATGGAAGGGAATAAACAAATATCTGTAAGAATCTTCTTTACATGTTACCACAGGTGGTAGATGGGGACTGCATAGTCTTAGAACTGCAGGAAAGAAGTGAAAAGGGTTATGCCTAAGCCCACTGAATGTCTTCACAGGGAAAAGGGGCCATAACCATGAGAGTGCCACACAGTTTCTTTTTGGTGCCAGCCATGCTTTGAGTCTTTCTGTAATGAAAATATCTGGGAAAGAAAGCAGATGAGAAATATTCAAAATGGGCATCCAAAACTCAGGGATATTTTAAAAATCTCAGTATGTTTGCCTGTTCAGGGTATTTGTAAAATGGGGAAAGAATACCAACCTGTCATTTCACAAAATATGAAAATAATTATTTTGTACAACATTCACACAATACAATGAAAAGTGCCACAGAAAAAAGCATGAGGAAATCAATATTTGTTCCTCAGAGAATGACATGAATGGAGTGAATTAAAATAAAGCATGGGACTGCTCACTGAAAACTGACTGTAAAACCAAATGGAAACCTAAATGCTCATTAGCTGAGCACCTTTCATTGTATGCTGTAAATGAAGCAGAATTCCCAGGAAAACGTAAACATGAAAGACCCCCAGCAGGCTCTTCAGTCTGTCCGTGTCCTTCTCAGGGCAGTGAAACAGAGACCGAGTTGGCAGGAGACACAGCAAGACAAGGAAACGGTCTGTAGAGATACAGCTCTGAATCTTTCTCTTTCCTCAACAATATTGTTCTCTGTTACATACTTAATGTGACTGAATTATATTTGCACAGATAATTTAAATTCTTCCTTTTAATAGTTATTGAGTTCTTGACTTTGTATTCTTAATAATGCTGTGTGTGCCTGTGCACGCACCATAATATTATAGTGCAAATATCTGCAATGAACCGAGAAGCAGTTCATAACTAAAATTTCATAACAAAATTAATCATGCTATCTTCATTAAATTGCAAAGCTGTGTAATCTCCTCCTTCAAAAAAAGGATGTCGGGCTCTTCACTGTATAGCCCATCATAATTTCTGGGCCCCAACCTTCCATTATGAGAATATAAATTGGCTAATTAAAATATTACTACATATTTTGAGAATGTAATGCACTCAGTGGTGAAAGCCCCTTTTACTATTTGACATACCAGTCCTCAAAGGAACTGAAGAAGTGAGACAGCCATGAATATACAGTGCAATGTAAAAAGAAAAAGGGAAAAAAATCCCACTAAAACAAGACAAAACAAAGACAGGGAAGAGAGAATTCTTCTCTTGTTGAGAAACTCTGACAACAGTGCAAATCTTAAGCACCTTTTCTCTGCTTCCACAGCAAAAGCATGACTGTGTGACATATTTACAGCCTGTAGCATCCTTCTCAAATTAAACAGGAACATATTCTGCTGAATCACGTTGGAAATCCAATTCAGCTGTGAGACTTTCAAGTAACACCTCCCCCCAGTAATGCCACATGTTCTTATACTTTTTTTTTTTAATTTGAAGTGAGTTGAAAGCAATCAGGAATTCTTTGGTCACCATCACAACCAACTTACTTTTGATACCATATTCATCCCAGTTTAACGACCTTCCCTTCTCTTTTCCATGATCCTCTACTCTCTATTCTTAAATTAGACTGTGAACACTTTGGGACAGAGAACTTCTTATGTGTTTATTTTATGCTGCCTTGCAAAACATACTGAGACTGTAACTTCTAACCAAATGAATTTAAAAAAACCCAAACAACTTCCTGGGGCAAATCAATTATGAAGCTGACATTCAATACTTCCTTGTGTAAGAAAGTACAGGAAATGGATGTGCTGTCTACAGTGAAGTGAGAACTAGAGGGAAAGAACAAATTTTCTGTGTTTCTTTCCTGTGTTCTGTCTGAACTGTCTGAGAGCAGAGGTAGGCTTTGATTCACTCAGTTGTGTCAATGTTTGTGAACTCTTTTTTTCTCTTGACGTTTGTTTTTGGCCTAATCACAGAATTATTTCACTTTACCACCCCCCAAAAAAAAAAACCAAACCCAAACCAAAACCCCTACAAAACTGGTATTGCTAGGGGCAAACACTCTTACTTATTAAGCTGTTATTCATTTTGTATTGTCAGAGCAAACTGCTCCCTCCTTGTATGTAATGTGAGGGTATTTTTAATTGCAGGTATAATTCAACACAGAACACAAAAGATTTCATTAATTGCTTTCTTTTGATACTGTAGTTTACCTTATTGTTAAATTTGCTATAGTAATAAACTCTCATTTTCTTTTTTTTTTTTTTTATGAGGGAATAGGAGGTTTTGCCAAGTGTTAACAGTTCACAGTAGATCAAAGCAACTTCATGCGAAATGGATGTACCATCTTGTCTAAATGTTATTTTAAAATCATTAAGGTTCCTGGCATGAGGCACCTGTGCATTTATAAGACCTCACATAAATGAGAACAGGTGAGTTATTCTACTTCACCCCATTAAGTATTCTGCATATACCTGTCCATGTCTTATTTTGCATTTTTATTATTTGTAATTACCTAGTATTTCGGATAAGCCATTGAAATGAAAGAGAAGTTTTGCATTAAAGATGACCTGAAGGCATATTTACTAACAATATTTAAAAAAAAAAAATCAGAATTTGAATATGAATATAGGAGGCACTGGGACATTCAGCAGACACAGGAGTTGAGGAACTTGAGTATGGTTTTCAAAAACATTGAGTAGCTAAGAAATAGAAGTGCATACTGTACATATTTAAGAAAATTCAGAGTAACTCCTAGTGCTTTTTTGGTGAAACCAGCTTCTAAATTTGATTGTGTTAAATTAATTTTGAAAATGTTACTTTAGCTTACACCTATACTCATAAACTTGCTTGTACGAGAGCAGAGAGCTTAGTCGCAGCATGGGATGATGCACTGAGCTCTTCTAGCACAGTCCCTGGCACAGTTTGGCCTGGACTAACTGCTGCTCTCCAAGACAATCCATGAGCACCAGTCAAGAGTTAACAACAGTCAGAGACTAGGAGAGGGTTTGGGTGTGGCTACCCTGTTTCGAGCAATAAGGGAACCTAAGTGTACGGATGTGTAGACACAGTCCAGGAATCTTCCCTCGATGCACTTGTCCAGCACTGCAATGGGGTGTCATGGCAGAGCAGGGCAGTTTTAGGGGCCTCACACTGCTAAGGCTAGGATGAATCCCTGCTTTTTGAGGGGAGGGGGCAGGAGAGATGCCCAGACTGACAGATGACCCCGGAGCCTGAGAGATCTGTAGAGGCAGTGCAAAAGAGAGCTGCGTTTGAGGCTGGCACTCCTTATAATTGTATAGCCTCCACCCTTAATTCCCACTCATAAACTGGCCCTGTAATCAATGGCTTGTGAACCCCTGGTTTGCATGTTCTCCTAATCTAGGAGACAGAGGCAAATAGAGGTCTTCTACAAAGGTGTATGAATAATGCCTTTGCCTGATCAAAATGAAGTTACTGGAATTATCTGTGTGGTGAAGATGTGTATTCTGTCCATGGAAGTATGACTCGTCCTCACTCAAACACTCCTCTCCTTGGGACCACAAAAACCACATCAATAACTGCATCTTTATGACTTCAAGAATGTATAGATGGTCCTGGTAAGGCAGCAGGGGGTGCAGGGTCTCCACTGTAAACAGGATGAAATACTGTATTTCATGCAAAAAAGGGGAGGAGGATTTACTGGGAACATTTTCCCTCGTCCTTGTATGTCATACATACAAGGTTCCTTTCTTTTTCAGAGATGCCATGTTCTTTGGATTTCATGGTATGAACATGGCTATCTGTCTGCTAGATAACTCATGTCTTTCAGTTCAGCAGAACCCTTCATTCCAAAGAAGAAAGCAAACACCATTTTCAATCTCTTGATATTTTGCTATCCCAATTATGGCTGTTTTGCCTGCTACCATATTGCTCTGTTTGAATGTGCCATATGTCAGTCATAATACGGCAATGAAAATCCAAGCAGGAAACATTGCTTTGAACTGACATAATAATAATTATGAAATACTGCTTCTAACCAGCTTAGAAAGCTGTGCCTGTTACACATCTCAACTTCCTCATAAAGAACATGGGGAGAGTGGTGACACAGAAGAATATAAAATTGGCTCAGATAATCTTAGTCATGGAGGCCCCACAGTTAAAAGGAATTAATTGAAAGGAGATAGATCATCTAATCCAGAACACATCATGGCCTGTAAAGCACCTCCCAGTGCCCTCTGACAAATATCTGGTTTGCAATGAAAGACTAAAAACCTGACTATAATGCACCACAGAGGGAGAACAGGAAAGATGAAGGTCATTGTCAACGTCAGAGTTGACAATGTGGCCCTAAACCAGTGAGAGATTCAATCTTAGTTTCATTAAGTTTGGTTTTCCTCGTACACCCAGAGGTAATCCATTACTGGCCCTCAAAACTGCATTTAAAAAAGAGTAAGCTGGTTCCTGGGGAACTGGGAGTTAGCCACCACTTCCTATCAGGTACCTCTGTTTCAGTACAACCTCCAGTAACTACAAAATACATAAGGTCTTGCAGCCTCCTCTTCACATTGTCTCATTGGCAAGATGTACCTGAGACAAATACTGGAAAAGGAAAGACAAAAAATCCAACCAAAATCCATTACCCAAACAGATATTTTTTTCTCCTGTTTCACCTAGCAGTGATCATTTTTGTTATTAGCAGTAGCATCAGAGTAGAGCAGTGACTGTTAATGACATCAGTGTTTGGGAAAATCATTTCAACATAAACCTTTATGCAAACTCATGTTTTAAAACTTGGATCACAGCTAAAGTTTGCTTCATACTACTGCACTGTGAACAAAACAGATGCACAGCTGGCTGAGAAAATTGAATAAAGATTAAGTGAAGCACACTGTAATGCTGCCCTAGGCCTGTGCCCACAAGCTGGAATTAAGTGAAAGCTATAGAAATCTGCCTATACCATTTATAAATGTACTTTTTCCTGGCCCACATTTCAGGCTCCGTCTATATAACTCTAACTTTAGAGATGAAAGACATGATGCAACGGCTGTTTAATATATGAAATGTGATAGCTGAGCCTTGGCAAATGTTAACTTAGGAGTTTTTAACCCCAGGCAAATGTAAGCTGATTCAGCTGTGCTTTGTGCACTGAACTGGATGAAATAACTTCTTGTATTTCAAGAAGTTGTTGCATGTGGGCAATTCCCCTAACTATTACATGGTTAAGTCATGGTCATTTATTTGTGCATGAATCCTTAGAATTACAGATTTTGAGCCTGCCTACCTGAAAACCAGCATAAATCAGGTAAAAATTCTTGGCATTGCACATGCTTTCAGTTGTTCTAAGAGATTAGAACATCTAAATGATGATAGGCATGATCTAAAGAGTCCTTTTTTTCATGAAAAGGTGGCTTTAGATAATATAATGGCTGTAAATCTCTCTGAGTTACTTTATTCAGTAACCTTTATCCATGTGTAAAGAGACTATGCAAGTGGGATAGATACTGCTTAAAAGCAATGATTATTAGCTAAAATGCACAATTGAGAACTGGAGTTAGCAAGCAACTACATGCATCATAATTCTTGTCAAAGAGTCTTGCTGCAGGCAGCCATCTGTCAGGAGAGGAAGGTTTAGACCTTCTTGCCTCCTTGAGCCGGTCTGCAATGTTCCTAAGTTGCCACCATCTCCCAAGTCTCTGTGTTTTCCTTTAGGATTTTATACTTTGCCATTTTGGTGCTTTTCATCTTGAATATTTGGGCTACTATTAATCACCATCTGAACAACGCAGCCTCTGTAATTTTACCTTTTTTATCCTGCATGCCTCTGCTCTGCAGGCTATTTCACAGCTCTTTCTCATCTTTTAGAATTTTCCTCAGCAGTATGAGCTAAGGTTAGATGGCTGGGCCACATCAGAGCTGGGACTTGCTCCTTGGAAAACAAGGACCTGAGCTGTGGAGAAGGAGGGGTTTTATAGAGTGTGCATCTCATAGGGCTAAATAAGATTTAGAGAAGTACGCTAAAATTATTCTATGAAAAAAACAAGCTATCTCCCTTCTTTGGAAGATGAGGTCTGGATTGGGTGTCAGCTATGTTGACAATTAAAGCTGCTACTTGACATGGAAACAAATTACTGTTCACCACTGCTTCATGGCAGCTGACTGGGTGCAGACTCATCCCAGTGCATGGTTGCAGTGAGTTAAGATTGGCTGTGCCTCCAGAAAAGTCTTCCTGACAACACATTTGTAACTTCACAGATTTTTTTTTTTCCCCTGAGCAATGAACACTTTACTAAGTTTGGGGTAAAAAGAAGAAATAGTAAGTATTTTCTGAAAAAAAGATTCAGTGTAGAAAAGTTTCATGTTCTGTTTTGCTACTTGATCGATATATTAATATGCTTTTCCATTTTACTCATAAAATCACAGGTAGTTCTTTATACTAAATGGCCTGTAGCAGGTTTTTAATTATACTGCAGTAGCTCAGAAGCAGTACCTCAAATGTAGTCCTATGATTTACTGGAGTAATTATCTACTGAACTACCTTAAAACTGATGCACTTTTCAGGGTTTTTTCCTTAAAAAGAGGTAGTATATCAAAAGTCAGTTCTTAATACATGCATTCAAAATGGAACAAATCTGACTTATTTTACTTCAATGTAATTTTCACTGGAAAACAAAGTCTCTAGTATTTGCAGTTGTTAATCTCTGCAACCCTTCCTCAGCTTTTTATTTTAGTTGTGTGATAAATCAGACTGCATATTTTAGTATGAGAAGACCCATGTCTTTAAGTGAAACAAATCAAAGTTCTATGCAGGGGAATGTAAGAGATGTGGTCACAGCAGCATCTTTCCAATCCCTTCACCTAACATCAGCTTGTTGTCAGAATAGACTTTCATGTTACTTCAAGCAACTTAATGCCAGAAACTGCAGTGAACTTGCTCCTAGCCATCTCCTGTCTCTTTCCCACTTCTGGCCCACCTGTGATGCTGTTCACTGATGTTTTGAAAAATTTCTTCTAGAAATGACCTTTTACACAGGTTTCTAGTAGAAGGCTACTCCACCTTCAAGCTCAGACTGCTGAGAATTAAACACTGGTTTATAGACAGCAAAAGTAGTGAAGCTTGGTTTGTCGGTATGTGGAGATGAGTATGGATTCCTTGGTGGTTTATAACAGCTGAACTCCCAGCAAAATTAACAGGGCCTCTTTTCTCTTCATACAGCTTTCCTTTTCCTTATAGATGCTTTCACTGTATGTTATACAAGAGGGAAAATTTAGGATTTAATCAGTAATCCAGTTTATGTTTAAACTGCTAAGATCATGAGAATGACTCCTAGCCCTCTTGACAGTGAAGTTCAAAACTTTTTGCCTCCTAGGGATCAACTGCCTGTCACGTAGGCCAGGGTGAGTTTGATTACCTTTCAGGTAATTTGAAGTGACTAGTAAATCTATTAGGATGCATTAATCTGTTTCCAGCACCGTAAGTCTTAGCTCCTTAGAGGCTGCTTTTGAACTGTACCTTTCCAGCACGTTTACCTTTGGACCACACCTAATTCTTATTCTTGCCACTTCACAAGTTGTGAGCACTACAGGAACCAACAGTCTGTAGAGTGTTAATGCAACTGTTGACAAGGAATTGAAGATTAACAGCAGGGCTACTCCTTCTGCCTATAAGAACAAGAATTAATACATTGATAAGCTCTGAGGCAATGATTTTATGAGCAGCTGAGCTGACCTAATGACCTCTGTAATGATGAGGTCTTCCTGGATTCCTGCTCTTCCTGCTGAGAATGGTTCTGCCATGTGCTTGAATATTTCTGTTTAAATAAAGATACCTGAAGTTACCAATGCAATTTTGGACATATATGCGTTTGTCCAAACTCCCCTAGCTCCCTGGAGTCACACATTTTGTGTGACCAAGTCCTTTGAGATACCTACCTCTTGGCTGGGAGTGATCAACGTAAAAAAATAACCAATGACAGGAGTATTACAGACAAAAAAGCAACCAAACAAACCAAGTCTCTGTTTCTCGAGGAAACCAGGTTCAGATTTTCTTGACCTTAGAGGTCATTTGAAAGTTGTAATTCTTCTGGTGTCAAACCTGGCTTACAGCAGTCGCACCTCTCCTCGTAGTGGACTGTTGTTGCCTACCTGTGTTGCAACCTACTGCATTTCTTGGCTGTGCAGTAAAACCACTGTAAGTCTGTACTCTGAATTGATCACTTTGAAGGTTTGTTCCTTGGTTGTGGAACATGGATCACTTAACTACTCTGATTTAGCAGAACTCTATAAATAGTAGCATTGGCATAATTTCAGGAGCAAATAAATGACAGAGAGGACTGACTGGAGAAAATGTAACCTTAAACTGTACGCTGTTTCATCCTGGGTTTTGTTCAGAAGCTCATTTCTTTTAAAAATCCATCCAGAATAAAATGTAAAATAGGACATCTCCTTTTGTCTGTGTTTTGATTACAATGAAACCATCCAAAGTGGTACAGGGAGAGAAAGGAGTTCATGAGTCTATAAAGATCCTTAATTGTCACTTTAGGTCTATTTTTCTGCAGATGGCATACTCTTTCAGCTTTCAGTTTAATGCTATGTGTATAGTATGGATCCATGCTTTTAATTAACTTCTGTTTAGTAAATAGATATTCAGACATGGTTTAGCACTGCAATTAGAAGACTGGGGTTAGGTTTGAGCCCTACTGTGCTAATTAAAATACTTTTGAGATGTGTTGTTCATGTATTAAAATGTCAAGCAATTGACAACCCATAAGTGAAAAATTGATTCAATTATCAAGCTAGCCAAAATGTGTTGCTTTCCCCCCCCCACACCCCCCCAAGAGTTAAGATTTATTATGGCCATTAGAAACACAGATGTTTGTATGTCTGTGTCTTGGAATTCGTTTAACTTTGCTGTTCCTTAATGCTGTTCTGCTTGCTATAAGACAGAATTATCAATGGCTCCTTCAGTGGAAGAAACTGCTGAACCTCTTTCAACTGAAATTTTAATCTGGAAACAAATGACTGGTATTTCCCACATTAAGGGGGTGCGGGGCATCAGCAACTTCCTACAGCTGTTCTGCTGGAACTGAGAAAATCTTACTGAATGCTCCAAACGTATAATAAGGATCCACCATGGGAGTTAAGTGTACCATAGAAGTCTAGTAGCTAGACAAGAGAAGCAATGAAGAATAATTGTGAACAATATCCAGACATAGTTTTTAAAGTGAATTATTGGGAAATGTGTGATAATCCAGCAAGTCCTAAACAAGCTTATCATAGACATGTCATTTTATAGTTACTTTTTAAAACTTATCATGATCCATTTTAGAAGTAGTTAGGTCTTCTGTAACCATTATGAAAGTGAACACTCTCCGAGATCCTTGCTGCTCAAATGGCGGGATTTTTTTAATTCAGATTTCCAACCTATCTGCATTCAAGTTCCTGTAATACTGATTTGTTCCCCTACCATTAATACTCCTTTTTACTTCATTTTAAGTAGTCCCTAGCACTTTGATGGAATGCTGTTGTGTCCTATCCCAGGTATAACTTGTCTAGATTAAACTAGTCAAATTGTTTTTGTCAGTTCTTATAAGACAGGCTCTCCATCTACAGATCATCCCATTAGCACTTCTCAGTACTTATTCTAGCTTCACTTAATCTTTCATGGACATGTATGGCCAGAATTGTACGCAGCTTGAGAAATTTCATATGAAGGCTCATCGGTACCCTATAGAATGGAAATAATATTCTCGTTCTCTACTGGAAAAGCCTCATCAGAAGCATCCTTGGATCAAATTTGCCTTTTTAATGACTGCAATACCCTTGTGACTCACAGTCATCCCTTGTGATTAACTAGGTTACACAGGTCTTTCTCTTCCTCATTCTTTCTAGCTGATGGATTCTTGGTTGAGTTTATAGCAGAATTTTATATTATTGGTTCTCAGAAGCATGACTATGAATTTTATACTGTTGAATTTTGTATTATTGAATGTAATAAAAAATGAATTCCATCTGGTTTTATTTGCTTGCTTTTTATGTTCAGTTTCAATAAACACTGAGCAAACAACTGAATCTGCCTGACTGCTTTCAAATTGGGACTTTCAATGACTACTTTTGCATTCCCTCTTGCTAATATACATATATATGTCTGCTAACAGAGCTTGTTTGCTCAGCTAATCGGGGAATGGCAATAACACAGTCTGCATCATTGACCCAGTCATTAGCCAAGATGCTTCAAAGTTGGTAAGTTCTGGAGATACTGAGACTTAACTATGAGCTCCAGCCTGGCCACAACAGTCAATAATAGAGTTCTCATTGTCTCTAGTGAAACTGGAAGTGAGCTTTTTGCATTTTAATTATGTTATTTGTTCTTCTATTTTCAGGATCCACTGTGAACATTTTTGCTGTTATCAGTCATGTAGAATTATCTGCTGTCCTGGACAGCAGACATTGTCCTGGATTATCTACATGGGTTTATACAGCAAATTGCTGGTATTGTTGGTTGTTTCATTGCATCAGTATTTAGAAACAGTCCATGCTTTACAGAGCACTGTTGCACTTCAATATTTCTTTCTTATGCTTCTTTACAAAACAATAAGAATTTGGCCAAAAAGTGTGTGAATACAACCAATTCATTCGTTATTCTGCTATAAATTCTTTGTTCACTGTAAAGGCTATTTTTGTATTATTCAAACATTTTTGTGCAAACATATCCCCGTTTGCAAATAAATCCACATCATTTTGTGGAGTGTCCAAGTTTTTTATTTTATACAGTAAAAGTGTTTCAGATAGGTTGCCATAACTACTAATAGATGATAATGACCTTTGGCTCCTGTATGGTCTAGATCAGTGAACTAATTTCTCCAATAGCCTGTCCCCAAATTACCACTTACTTTAAACCGTACTAAAATATTCTGCACATCTGTTAAAAGTTTACTTTTTTTTTTTTTTTAATTGTCAAAAAGCAACAAAAATCTCTGGAACTAACAATCCATATATGAGCAAGACATAATCTTTACAGAATCACACTGTGCTCAAAGCATAGGTTTAACAAAGCTTGGCTTAAGTCCTTGAAGATTTTCTCCCAATTGATTAGACAGGCTTAACTTCAGAAACTACCAATGGTGATCACACTGTACCTGTACCCTCCACACACAGTGACTGAACATGTGACAAACCTGTGATTAAAGGTAAGCATTTCCTATCCCTTTTGTCCTCATTTGTGCAGGTATGGAAATTGGAAACAAGATCTTGTTTATGTAGGTCCTTATTGACTTTTCTCCTGCTTTATTTTTGCCTTTTTTTTCTCTTCTTTTTTTCCTTTCTATAGAAATCTTATCTCTCTGGCCTTAATTGGGAAGAGATGCTCTGAAGCTTTGCTGGGGTAAAGAGCAGGCTGAGACAAGGGAGATGATGGTAGAAGTGCAGGAGAGGAATTTGGACCAGAGAGCAGGAAATGTTGGGTGTAGTAGGTGGAAAATGGTATGTGTCTAAAGAAAGAGATTAGAATGGGATGGTGAGGATAGAAAGCTGGGAAGATGGTCTGTTTGACTGAGTAAAAACATGGGGTCTGGATGAGAAACTGTGTGTTGGGGTAGGAGGTAGATATGCAGGCAGCAGACATCGAGATGGGGTAAGTCTTTGCCCTTGACAACAGTTTGTTGTAAGTGAAAGTAGTTTTCTTTTCCCAGTAGATGTTTTCTTCAGATTATAGAGTCAGGATCTGTCCACAGTGAATTCTCCCTTTAGTCTATGTCAATGATCCCAGCACATTTTTGTGGGAGAAAGTCCTTGATTCTTTTCTTAGATAAAATTTCTTTGATTTCTAAGCAGATTAATTTTATTTCTTCAGAAAACAATGAAGCTTCTCTTCTGTGGTTGAAATTCATCCTGATTGATTGATTTTAATTGTCTAAGAGTTATCCATACAGTCTATTTAGGAATGTGTATTAGGGAGACTTATTTTTAATTGGTCTTCTTGAGTTCAGACACCTAACCCAGAAATCTAACCAGGACTAAAATAGGCATTAAAGCCTATGTTTACAGAGCTAGATGGATTCACAGAAGCTCCTGGGGAGCCACATTTTGTACTGACTCATCTCTGTGACAGAACATGAATCAACAGTCTGTTCAGTTTCCCTCTCCAGCTGAGCTAGACGTAGAAAACAAAATATTCTCCATAGTGGAAATCCCTTTTTTTTTTTCCTTTGTCCAGTTCCAGTTTTGTAGCCAGCACAGTCCAAGGAGCTGAGTCTTCATCCCCAATTACGCTTTTTATAATAGCAAGTGAGTCTTTGACACTAAGCTTTACACTAAGTTCTAAGAGTATTTAGGTTTTGGGGTTTCGTTTTGCTTTGTTTTTTTTCCCCATCATTTTTTTTCTAGCTTTGAGTCCTGGATTCTGATTTGTGGAGGTATTATTCAGAGCTGCAACTGAATCAATGAGATTGCTTTTTAAGCTACAGACAATATTATATACTATTAAATACTATAAAAATGATGCCTGATAATGACAGAAGAAGGAAAAGAAGGGAGAACAGGTACTCTCAGGATCCCTACTATCTCAGAGGCTTAAAATCAGGAGACAATTCTGGGTTTCATAGGGGTCAGTTAAGAGTCCTTAAAATAGAATTTTGTGAATCAACTGCTGAGTTGCCCTTTCCCTTGACTATGAAAAGGGTTAAACAAACAAGCAAGCAAATAAACAAACAAAACCACAAACCCCAGACTTTTGATTTATGCAGGAAAGGTAGGTGCTTAAAAATTATTCTCAAGAATCCCAGATACATGTGTCCAACAGGAAAAGGATGTACTTTACCTCCAAACTTTGCATTCCAACCTGCTGAGCGGCACTAATATCAGCTCTCACCTTGCTTGCATTTTATGCAGGTAAATTAATTACAGCAATATTTATTGGAGCATTTAAAAATTATAATAACAAGTGCAATAGAAAAACTCATGAGGAAGTTACTACTCCTGTCTTCAGAAATAAAGTTTGAGTACTGTGTGGTAAATAAGTCATAGGGTGAAAAAATGGAGAGAAAACAAATCATTGAAGTGGAAGTCTCACAAGATAAATACTGTTTCTCTCAGCACTGCATAGAGGAATCTGTGGAAAAATACTTCGTTATCCTGGTCCTTAAAGACTGCATGATGATGCATCTACGCAAGGGCTTAAGCCAAGGTTTTTCCAACAGTCTCAGTCTGGACAAATATGGGGAAGAAAGTCTGGTTATTCGAAGAGTGGGCTATTGAGGACAAAAAGGTAAATCTAAGCAACTCTGATTTAACATTGCCTATTACAATGCCTACCCATCTTTAGATGCTCCATTTTTCATCTGGGGTATCAGGTCACCTTATTGTTTTAATATGTATTTATGAGCTAGGATGTCTTTATTTTAAAAAGCTCACTACTAAAAATGTGAGAAAATTGAGTTGAACAACTGTTTCAACTTATTGTAGTTATTTCTGAAATACATGCCTAATTCCTTGTTGCTGTTATCATTTAATGCTCTGTTGTAATGATCACAGTTGCTGTGCCTGTCCCCATATGTTGCATTACTCACATGCCCAGCCTCATCCCCTCTGTAGTTTCTGCAGAGTGTGTTGAAAGCCTGCAACCACAGGCAAAGCCCTCTGGCCCTAAAACCTGGGTCTCTGCCTGACTCCTGTATTCTGGCAGCTCCAAGTTGGCTCAGTTGCTTAGAGTGTCCTGATGCTCCTCATTGCTCTGAGTCAATGCAAAAAGCAGCTCGGAGATCATGGTTTGTCCACACAAAATCAATAAGGCAAAGTCCACTCATTCTGCGGAATTAAACTGGCCCTTTCCCGCTGCCCAGAGCCCACACCAGTCAGAGCAGAAAACCGTTGTCATTCAGCACTCTGTCCTGGCTTGCTTTTTGCTCACTAAAGCTGGGACCCTCTCAAGCAACGAGTGTCACTACTGGTAAATAACATAATTTCACACTGGGTGAATCCATGTCTTCCAAAAATACTTTTTTTAATGAAGATTTGTTATTTTAAAACATGCATAGAGGCATATAAATGTGTGTCTGCCTATCTATTATCTATCTCTTTAGTATTTTTAATGCCTTTCTTTATGCCTTTAATGCCAAAAGAATTTATTCTTTTGAGAGACCATCAGTTATCCCTGGTAATAAGAGGTAGAGCACTAGTGTTCTGTTTGCAACTAGAATAACACCTGCTCCACAGACAGGCAAAACATATATTAAGATTTGCACAACACTTTGTGTTACTTAAAAAAAGAGCTTAGGCTCAATTGCTGAAATGTATGTCCACATGAATGCAGTGGGATGTGGTCCTTGATGGAGGGACTGGGCATTGCCTTGGCGTGTTACCACCTGAAGTACAGCCAACTAATGAGACAGATGTCAGGAGAGGAAAATACAAACATCAGAGATGGATTTTAGTTATCATTTTTTCCCCCCAATAAAGCAAGCCTTTACTTGCAGTTTGCTGGCATTCTTCTGTCCACCTGTTTGTGTCAGTCTGACTGTGGTATTCAATGTTACTGATTGTCCAAAGTGAAAACTAGGAAGCTGAAAATATAGCTCCTAGTTGGTATAATGGGCAGAAAGTCAATCTGAAATTCCTATTCAGTGCTTCAGGCAGAAAAATGATTCTGCTGTCCCCTGCAGTCACCTTTTCTTGTCACTTATAGCAGTATAATCAACGATTCCCTCCTTTTGAATATATAGCTTATATATATATATAAAATAGTGTAAGTAGGTATAAATGCATCCCTCTACCAGACAAACCAACCAGACCAAGTGTGGAGGCCATGGGGAGACCAAGTGACTCTCCAGAACTTAATTGCCATTCACTTTTTGGTTTTACAGTATTTTTCCCAGAAGCAGGGGGGAAGAAAAACACCCTAGCCAAAGGCAATCCTTTCTTAATAAGCACAGCATATAAATATAGAACAACCATTTTTTTTCCCCCCAGACTTGTTATTCTAATATATGCTTTCATGGAATAACAATGCACCTGATGAGCCAGCCTATGTCATCTTGTTGCTATAGAAATTGCTCAGTATAAGCCTCCTGGCAGTGTAATCAGTTTAGCTCCCTTTAGCCATCAGGGACAGGGCAAAATAGAGCACTTCTGGTTTGCATTTTTTATTTAAACAATTCCAAATTCATAGGCACAGATGCATAATTTCTCATTGGGACAACACAGCCTTCAGAGGACAGTCGTTCAGTGCCTGCACGTGGCTCCTGCTCCACAGTGCAGCCCAGAGCAGCCACAGGTCTGCCTGGGGTTGGTGCCTATGATCCCAAGCAGAAAATAAACCCATCAGACACTGAGAAACACAAACACTTGTTTAGCACATCAAGTTCCACATCGAGGACCCCACATCAGCCCGTACTTGAGCTTTACACCATGAACTCAGAGTCACTGGTGGGGCCCTGAATACCTGCTTGATTTTCCAGCGGTCTTGGGTGGTGACAGGTTCCACAGTTCTCCCGGTGCCATGGCAAGATGGTTGCACCACAACCTAGCATCAGGGTCTTAATGCAAAGTGTCCTTATGTATGAGTTTTGGCACAGATGCAAAGAGAGAGAAATAACAGCATCTTACGCCGATCCCGTTACTTGACTGGACAACTAAAGCTTTCTGTGTGACTGCGCAAACTCCCATTTGATGGATGGGATTAGAGTATTTTAGGCTTCATTCTGCCACACTTACACGTAATATTAGGTTCTTGAATAAACTGAAATGAGCCAAAGTTAAGGTTATGACTGTATTATCTCAATCAGCAGTGATGATTTTTTGTGTTTACATCTCAGCACTTATTTTGTGGACTTTTATGTGCCTTTCAGAGTACTAGTTAAAGTACTTAATTTATTTTCTATTTTTATAAGTGTGTTTGAAAAGAACTGTCAGAGCATCATATGTACAAGAGCACATCTTTATATACAAGATAAACTGTGTAAGATTACAAAACTGTTGACATTGTACAAAACAGTATTATAACAAAATTGCACATAAGCCCCTATTATAAATATAGACACAATCTTAGAAGGTACCTAAATTGTATTCCCAAAACTTATGCTACTACATATTGCATAGGTTGTATTGCAACCTAGTAACTATAGAAGTATTGCAAGAATTTCACAAAACTTTTATGATCATCTGTGGCAAGCACAGCTAATGACTTACTAAACTTCATTAATAGAAGCCCATGTGAAGTATGCAGGGTGAGGTAAGACGTTAAGTGGTGGGGATGGGTGTAATCTAGTCTAGAAACTCTTACTTAGTAGTGAATGAACAAGAAAGATAACCTTCTAAGTTATTCTTAGTTTGGACTCCATTTATTGATCTTGGTAATGTGGAATGGAGATTTCCCAAACACTCTAGCTTTCATTTTACAAAAAGTTAAATTCGTTTGACACAGTCTTTATACCTCTTACTTTTCCTTTCCTTTCTTTGCAGTTAAATTAAAAGTTTGAAATCACTGTGAGATGGAGACCAACAATGTTTAAAATAGGATTCTTCATTTTTGGGACAGTATCAGGTTCCAGTATCAGCTTCTTTAAAAAAAATTCTGCTAGGAATAAGTATAAAAGCTTCTTGTTTGTACAACAGCCCAAACTCCATTAGTTTCACAGTAGCAAAATATTTCCAGTTTCAGTTTTTTGATCTTGAAGTTATTTTTCTGTTTGTCGAATGATGTAAGGCCAAAGATAGAGAAGCCCTAGAGAGCACAAAAAGCTTTTCATTTCAACTTTATTTGAACTGGATTTGGGATAGGATGTATTTCTTGCTGTGTGCTTTTCTTAGTATGGTCCTTGCACAATACAGGGCTGATCCCAAGTGGGACTCATATGCACTTCTCCAATAGAAATAAAAAACTGGATGTGAACCTAAAGGGGGGAGGTTGGGAATTAGGTTCCCTCAGTTTCTGCCAGGTCTCACATTTATCCTGCTACTCCCGCGATGTTCTAGTTCGTTCTGGTTTTGGCTAATCTGATTAAAAAAAAAACAAAACAAACCCCTATTTTCTCTTTGTCTATTTTTTTTCACTTTTAAAGGTAGTCTTGCTGAAAAAATATTTACTGTTAAGATTGGTTGCTAGAAGGTGGGAACTATTTGCAACTGAGAAACTTTGAATAACACGTGTTTGCCCTTGGTGAAATATCTGTAGAGAAGTGGGAGCTCAAATGTTGAAACTTTATTCTTAATCAAATGCCTTTTTTTATCCCCAATTTTATTTTCTGGATTGGATTGTTGATTACAGAAAAGTAGATTTAATGGTTGACCAGCCCCCTAAACTACTGTCTGTCTTCCTTCAGTCTGTGGCACCTACCTCAGGTAATTTCACATCTTTAAATAAACCACTTATAAGTTATTGTCAGGGTCCAGTGCCAGCTTCAGCACTGTGAGGCCAGCTCTGCATGGCCATGTGACAAGGAGATAGGCTGCCAGTGCAAAATGCTAAGTGTTACAGGAACTCAAATCCAAGCTATCCTGGGAACTGCAGTTCTTTTAGTGTGAGTATAAATGATTCTGATAAGTATAAAAGTATTTTGAGGTTTTAATTTAAATCAAACTCATTGAAACAAATTAAACGGTAATACTAGTTTCCTTTGCTAAGTTTTATATGGTTTAAGCTATGAGCAGAGTGTTGAAGGCAATTACTGTTAGGGGATGCATCTAGAAAAGCATGCATTAGGATACTTCATATTTTTATAAAAGATAATCTTTACTCATGATAAATTTTATACTCATTATCGTAAGTAAAAGCCTGTATTCTCTTCCTTACACAGACCAATTACTTATCATGATCCTGGAGTTACAGGTAAAACATTTAATCTGCAATTACCCACTATAAAAAGTAGAAATCTGTTCAATGATTGGACTTTGTACCACAGACTAAGGCCTGAAGCCTGTGGGTTGTTTGCTCCATGCTGACCATATAAAGCCCCTGTTTTCATGTACACAGATCTGCAGCCACACAGGTTGTCTCTGAGAAAGAACAATGAGGAAACAAACCCTGAGAAAGCAAAGTCCTGGAAGAACAGGTGATTTAAACATTGTTGTGGTAACTTCAACCAGCTGGTGACCAGCTGAGATCCCACATTCATTCTGAAGTCAAGCTGAAACTCTGCCACTTGGTTCTAGAAAGTCCCTCCATGAGGTAAAAGTCATGGAAAAAAAAGAGTTCAATCATCTACCTTCTGCTTTAAAGAAACACTTTTCTATTTTTGAGGAGAATACAGTTGTATGCATGTGTGTCCATGTGACAGAGAGGGAAAATGGTCATTTATAGTTTTCTGAAAGTTTCTAAAGTTTAACTACTCTTTTGATCCTTTTACCTTAAAAAAGCACTGTGTGTTTGTCACGGATGGAGTGAGAGTGCACTTCACTCGTAAGAGAGAAGCAAAAATACACTTTATTGATATAGAACAGGGAGTTAACGAAGTTCAATGTGACAGTTATTTAACAAGATTCGATGGCAAGGTACACTTGATTATTTACTGCATAGAGGACAGGGTCAGACAAAACTGTCAGGGAGACCCTCCCATTGAGTCATGAGGTTTGGAAAAGGATCCCCTTGCTTTCTAAATTCCTTCTCAGAGAGGAGTGTAGGTGCAGCTGGATCCAATCCTAGCCCCAGACTTGGTCAACGGTTTATGTCTAAAGGATTATATGTGCGCAATCAATCTTTTATATCACTTAGCTAAGATTTCAAAGTTTAGCATGCTGTTAATCACTTACCAAGGATCTGTTGTGGCAAGGAATCTCTCAGCCTCGAGGAGTAACCTTGAGAGGTGTCCCTGCTCAAGGGGAGATGCTGGTGTGCAGCCTGCTGCTGTTCAGGAGAGCTCAAAGGGCTCTTGGGCTGCTCATTATTTATGGGAGTAACATGATTGACCCAGAGTCATATTTGCACGCCGACCACAGATTTTAGTTTCTTCAGTGGGCACACTGCACAATAGCCCTTGGCTGTTGTGTTGTTATCTGTCTCCCGAATCCACTTTGAGCCGGATGCAGCCATCGTGACCAGATGCATCCATTACGACCACCACTGGTGGTTATCACTTGAGCAGGGTTACAGGAGATAAAGGTCGGGAGTGGGGGAAGCACAGCATCACAGTGTTCCAAATCTTATTTGTGGGCTGTATATGTTTCTTGAAAGAAGCTGTCCTGCTGAGGGTGATGAGGAGGGTTGCTAAGGAAAGACACAATAATGAGTAATGAATATGAGATTTAAGGAACAAGCCTTCTAAAATGCCACTTCTGAAGATGTACTTCTTTAAACCAAAGTCAGGATCTTCATTGTCTGAACTGTGACACTTAGAAAGCTGCAGCACTAAGCTCAAGCGTACATAGGACATGTGAGCACTTACTACTGTCTCCATGTAGATTGGCTTACTTTATTACTAGAATATTCCTTGTAGTGTCACCTCTATGTGGAACATTAATAATTTAAGCCTATGCATGTTCTAGTTCAGTGTTAAATTTAATCTTAAAATATGAGGAACAGACATACAAGGAGTGGTACAAGGAATCTCACTTCAAACTCACAAGCCATGTGGCTTGGTTTCCAACAAATCTGCCCTTCTTACACACGCAAGGAGACACTAGAAGATTCCTTTTTTAAAATTTTAGTCTTTGAAATGAGCTGGGTTTTGCCTTGAGGAAGCATATTGGTCATAGAGAGGGTCTGTACCCCAAAACTCAAATTTTGCAAGCTGCTTCTTTGTTTTTGTCTTGGTGACAGTGACCCACTTTATTTCTTCAATACCTGTGAGTCTTTTGGTAATTGTCTCTTGCTGGACCTAAGAAAGTTTCAAGTTTTGCAAACGCCCATGAACCTGACACATATTGTCTGGAAATAAGCATACTGGTCAAGAGCAAAGCAACACAAATTATCCAGCTAAACAAAAGCCAGTGAATGTGATCAGGAGATCTAGATTCAAAGCACAGAGCTCATATTTCCTTGTCCAAAGACTGAACTGTATGTTTCCATTGGCAACATAATGACATTCAGTGGCTGATCATCAGCAAGTATCTGTCTCCTCCTTGTGGGAATTTGTGTTTGTCCATTCCGTTGGTCTACAATTCCTATAGCCGTAAATTTGTCTATTATAAATTTAACCTTTTTCTATGTCTGTCATCTACAGATAATTTGATGTTTACTATTCAATTTTTAATTAAGTATTTTAATATTTATGTTCAATATCTGTTAATTGCCAAGTAACTCAGAGTTTGCATATAAACTAGCACAATAATTGATGTGTTTAGAGTGGTCTATCACATGGAAAAGAAGATGTTTTACAAATTTAAAATAATTTGTATAATTTACAATTTCACCTTGACATTTAAGCATCCTCCTATGAATTTCACCAGTAGAAATAGTATCATGCTATATATGCTTCACAGGAATAATGGACAACCTCCGTAGGAGCTTCTTTAATTGCTGATAAACAGGGCTGAAGAAAAGCTCAGTATAAAATTCAGGGGGAAATCCCAAGGGCTAAGTCTTGTATCATTTAATAGCAGTTTAATTGATAATGTTTGTGATACCTTAGAAGTACTTTGCAATGTCTTAAGAAGTTATTCCAAAGTTAGAAGAAATTGTCTCTCTAGATGCTGGGTGTTTCCCCAGAATATGAAGTTGTTTAGTACTGGTTGCAGTGATATGCCTGGAGTCACAAAAGGTGGATTCACTTTCCCCTGTTACAGCATCTAAAGGCATTTTTTGACCTGAACGAATCGTCCAGAAGCCTTCTGCAATCAGTGCAGTGAAAACCCTGAGCATGACTGCCTCCATCCTAAGACATATGTCCTAGATAGGCCAGCTGAACTATCTGCTGAAGATACCAACCTTGCTCTATTGCATCCTGAGCCAGGATGGCCAACTTTAAATGCTGAACTTGTAGAGAGCAGAGACAGAAGAAATTAGTCTTAGCACTGTAGCGCCTTCAAGGCTTACCTTTTGTTAGCATACACAGTTTATTCTATTCGACCTACTGCGACTCAGTAACCTGCTGTTATCTATAGCCACTTGATGACAGGAGAAAGAGGCAATGAGTTAGCTGCTGTATCTGCTTTGCCAATCTATATATGGTGACTACTTGCAAAATCCATTGGAGAGAGAGGTGAAGATTTTGACCAATCAGCACCATTAGCAGCATTTATTGCAATCTTTTTCATGATGACTGAAACCTATGAGCTGGCACCTGAACAAATCAACCGATACAATGAGAGGATGATGTATTAAAATAGGAAATTGTCATGCTGCAGATTCCTGTCTAGAGCTATTGATTTTGAGCTCTATAAACACGAAAGCTATCTTTAGGTCTCCTAATTTTGTATCATTCTGCGTTTTTCCAAGTTCAAATGATTGCACCAATAGGCAAGGTGGTATAAGGACTCCCGAGCAGATATAGCAAAATGTTTGCTTCAAATGACAGAGAAATAATTTTCAGAAGTTAGTGAGTAACTAGCCATATGGAATAGCAAGCCATCCCTTGGTGAATAGTCAATGTCAAATTTAATACATTACTCCTCAGAAGTTCCTTTGTTTATGATATTATTTAAAGCTATAGCTATAGCTTTTCCAAAGCAGCTTACTGGAAGACTGGAAAACCTGGTTGCCCTTTGATTTTGCATAACACAAACTCTGCAGTGGTTTTTATTTTAAAAAGCTTAAATTGCTGACATTTTATCAGCTTTAAAAACGTCTTCAAACTTAGTTGCACCAATTTCTTTTAGATACAGTTTCTCAGCAGTTTATTTTTATAACAGAAAGAAAGACACGATGACCTTTCTGCTTAACTATTTGGGACAAAGTCAATTTGTGCTCCATCTCCTGCAAGTGTAATTGAATGATCACTAGCCTGAACTCTAAGTTACATAATTGTAATTAATTATGTCACAATTGACCGGCAGTTCTGCTTCTCAGTCCTCCCTTATGCCCTTCTCAAACTGGGACCACACTAACAGAAAAACGATACCCTGCACTTTTAAATTCAAAGATCAGTTTTTAAGATTCAAAAGATCAGTTTCTCTCTACAATAGTAAAGACCATACAGCAACTTTCAAATATCAACTTCTTCCTACGATTTTTGAGGTATATTGTTTCTTTGCTGAAGCTGCATTAACACAAACCATAGTCCAGTGTCAGAAAGCAGAAGCAGCCTTTGAGAACTCCTGACAGGACAGCATGAAGAGAAAGCATAAGCTATACTCAAGTAGAAAGCTAATGAGGGAAATTCTGACTGACGCCTAAACGTGACTGATAAGCAGGAGGAACAATGTCAGCTGATGCTTAAAATAGCCCAGAGAAAATGAGAGAACAGTGGGATCTGTTAAGGATGGGTCAATGCTTTGATAGCATTTCTAAATCAATGTCACAGACTCCTGATGGCAGTACAGCAAAGGACTTAAGAAGTCACTGTATTCAGGTTTCCTGTTAAGCCAACTTGTGAGTTTCCTCATTATTAATCAAGGCCCATTTTTAAACAAAGGATAGTCTGCTATGGACTAACCCCTGTATTTTTCCAGCTTTGACATCTGGTAGTATGTCCATTCTTAAATAGGAGGTATACTCACTGCTAGTTTAGATCCACTGTTTTCTATCCACTATGAATTATTGTAAATCCTTTACACAGATACATTTTTACAGCTCACATAGCAGTTCTTATATGCATTGGAAACTCCATAGCTTGTGAAGCATCACTGAAAAAGAGAAATACTCAGAATTTTAAAAGGTAATATTCTGTATTTTTATATTTCTTTCAGACATCAAAAACTAGCTATTAGTGTTTGATGAATGATGAACACTCATATGGACAACTTATGATTTCATGACTCACAACACCTCAAAGGACAGCACTATCATTTCCATTGTACTGCCTACAATAAAAATAGACTACCTTTTAAATTAAAGAACAGGACATTCTGATTTCATTAAAAAATAACGACAAATTGGCAGGAATTCTCTTCCTTAAGCTATTGTGACTTTATTGAGTCAGTGGGCTTGCTCCAGATTTACACAGTAATGAAAAAGAATCTGGCCAAGAATTTTTATACATTTGTGATAACCACCTTTGTTTTCTGCATATGAAGGTGTAGAAGTATGAAGGGTTTGAAATGACCTTGAGGACTTATATTCCTTCCTTTTACACAGAGCTTATTGTATAGCAAACATGTACAAGCACAAGCCAGAAAGGTATTTATAATATAAGGAAACATTATTATCTCCAAGATACTGCACTTCTAAGGAACTGCTCTGTACCAGTGAAATATGGAGCTGAATCCTCACAGGGAGCGTGGAAGGGGCAACTCCTGCATGTTGTGCTCTGTGATGGGCAGCACTTGCCTGGTGACAGTCGGTACAACACCACTGTCCTTCCTCACCTCTTTTGTGATGCCCTGCTGCTCAGAGGCTCCGTAGAGGGACCAGTCTCTGCCCAACATACAGGTATGCAAAATCTGTTTCTCCTCCTATTGAGGTACATGGGTTATCTTTTTTACGTGCTTCAACCTGCCATACTCTAGCTGACTCCAGGAGACTCCCTGGGAGAGTCTCCTTCCCCAGCCCAAAGTTTCAGCCCAATCTCAGCCCAGCGGCAGTCAAAATCTCCCTCAGCATTACCTCTTCTCTTTTTTTCTCTTCCCCCCCTGCCCCGAGTATCAGAGGTGCACTTTCACTTTTTGTGTCTCATTTGGGCTCTGCTCATTTCTAAATCAGTGAGGGTGGCTACAGAGAAGTAGTTTTGGGAGAAGCATGATGGACTTCAAATCTTGTGAGACCCTAAGGATAACCTCCAACCACTTACCATATCCTTATCTGTCCTCTTGCAGTGATGAGGCCTACAACATTTAGAGTTTATAGATAGGTAGGATTTCATGTACGAAGAATTTTCTATGAAGGAAAACCTGAATCCCTCACAAAGAGGGGAGGTTCTGGATGCAGAGGAAAAAGGTGAATAAATGGTGGAGGCAGGACTATTCTGGTTCATTCATCAGGACAGAAGGGTGTAGGATGGTGTCAGAAAAGTTTAGGGGCAGGGTATGATACTCTAATCAAGCTGGTGGGAGGCTCTAAAGCTGCAGCTCTACAGGCAAACCCTTTCAAAATACCCTGGCATAAGAGGGCAGATCTAGCTCCCCCAAGTTCAAAGAGAAGTCTGTTATTGAAATCTCTGGACTGTAGACCATGTTCAGATTGGTCCATATCAAGTATAGACATGTTTCTCCAACAGCAAGCTTAGGAAAAGTCAAACATTTCAATAATCTAAAAATGTAGTAGATATATCTGAATAACATAGGAACAAAACAAATGTTTGGGGTTACTAAACACAGTATGTTGGATGGCTGCATGCTAGGTTCTTTGCAGGCTGTTAACAGTAGCTTCACAAAAAAGCCTTGGGCAGTTATGGTGCCTGAGGGATTAGATTTGGAAGAAAAACCCAGGAATTTGGCTTTATTGGAATAAACTTGCATTGATGTTCAACACAGAATAGAACATTGTAACACAGTGTAATTTGGCAGAAGCACAGCACTATGCATTTTATTTCAGGACATTTCATTGTATGTCTACGACAATTTAAAAATAAAAGCTATGTATTTTTGGAGGGGACTTAAAAGCTAATGTTAAGAATTTGGGATTCAATCAAAAATATTTTGGGAGTGTTTTATGTTTTCATGGTTAATCTTGAATGCATTTATGTTCATATCCAGCTCATTTTTTTTCATGTGCATAGTGTCTCTTTACTTGAACCGCAAGACTAGACCTTTATAATTTTGGAGAAATACAATGATAGAAAGAAAGGTTTATCTTGCTGTTTCTTATTATGTGTTCCAATAGCTATAAAATAGTGTATTGAATTACAGTATTACAGATAATAGTACAAAATGAGCTATCTAGAATGGTTAAATCTAGCTTTCTAAATCTGTCCTTTCAGATAAAAAGCTTTATATCTAATGTGATAAGCCTGAGGCATATTGTATTGTTATAAAACCCAGTTTAAAACCACATAAAGCTATAATATTTCTTTTCAATCTCAGTAACTTTAATTTTAAATTATGTTAAATGCCTTGTTTACTGATGAAAAATCTTTATATTCAGATTGATTCAAATGGCTTTAAAGAATTTGTGGAATATATCCTTACATTTGATACAATGACACACTCTGTGGAAAAGTGGTTCACAACTTTCACATTAATCATCTTTGTATGTTCCTTAAAAGACTTATTTACCTGAAATTTAACAGGTTGTTCCTTATCTAAACCAATGAAAAAATTGCACCTAAATTTAGTGCCTCACCTGAACAGATTATTTATATCTTCTATATGAAGATCTGGCTATTTAATTCCCTCCTGTTTAAATGGTATCTGGTATTAAATAATTCCTGCATGTTGACATGTCATGGATAAAGTCCTGCAGGTGGAGACAAACTGTTTTGAAAGGATACGAATACATGCCTGTGGTGTTCGAAGCCTGTGACTTCTTTAATATCTTTGATGTAATTTAAGAAATGCTATAGTCACTGACTAGATCTAGCAAATGCGGACTGCATATAGGATGCTTGGCTTGATGGGAACCCAATTCGATCAGGTACAGGGGAGTCTTCGTAACAGATCTTTATGGAGAGTCCTACTCCAGGCACAGTCATTAGCAGGCTTGGACATTATGCAGTCTTTGAGTGGCACCCATTGAAAGCACGGCTCTAGGTACTTAGGTACGTATACCTAGGTGAACTAATTCTCTGGAAGGCAGCTGAAATCGAAGCTTGTTTGGCTCAGCATCTGAAAATTAATATCTGAGAAGTTTACTGATTAAAGTAGACTGATTAAAA
Organism: Ciconia boyciana; assembly: GCF_034638445.1. NCBI lineage: Eukaryota > Metazoa > Chordata > Aves > Ciconiiformes > Ciconiidae > Ciconia > Ciconia boyciana. Next base: position 42,418,880 of record NC_132934.1, on the reverse strand, counting down.
TTAGGTAAGACACTACTGAAGCATGAATTATTTGTGTCACTATAAATATAGAGACTTAATGTAGAACTGGCTGTGTAATGAAAAAAGTTGTTAATGAAAGCTATACGTTTTGGGATAATATTTCAAACTGTTAAAAGTTCCCAACATACTGATTCTAGTCCAGGGAATGATTTCTTATTACTCCCACAGCCTATGTTATCAGAAGTTACAGATACATGTCCTATACCTCTTGTATCATGCATGCATAAGCAGGACGTTGGGAGAACATAGGAAAAGCTGCATGGAGTTAGATTATAGATCCACCTACTTCAGTACCCAGTCTCTGACAAGCCTCCAAGGGTGGATGCAAGGTGAAGAGTAGAAGAACAATGAAAGAGAATATGATAGTTTTTTGAGCACCCTCCCCAAATCTACTACCCAAGGATATCTTCAAGCAGTCTTTTTGCCTCAGACTGATGAAATTTGCTTTAGAACATACATATTCTGCAAAGCTTTGGATGAAAACTTGTTTCTGATTTTCCCTTCCTTACTTTGAAGTCTGAGTTTCTTCTCTTTTTATGGAATTGTTGACAATTCTTTTTCAGTTAGTTATTTATTTTAATAAGGAACACAATCTTTTAATCTCATTGCCTTTATGGTGTCTCTTCTGAGCTTTACAATGCTGAAATACACTGAACTTAACAACTGCAATGGAATAGTATGGATTGTGGTAGGACACATTTTCAGGAGGGTTGATAGGACTCTTCCAGTGTCAGTATGCCTCAGCAAGCGAGATAAAGGAAATAAGGAGAATAAAAGTGTTTCACAGAGAACTTGGTACAGTGAATACATTCCTTTTTTCCCTCTGTGTTTATTTTTCTGGATTTCTCCTCTGTGCATGTGCGTCACAAGTTTGTTATCTGATGTGTAACATATCTGCAAGGTACAATGGTGTGCTGTGCACACTCGCCTGAGCTTGTGTTGAATGAACTATCAGCTCTGTCAAACTGAGACTCTGCCTGGATAAGTATATGCTTCTCAGTAGGATCAATTAGCCAGTGTGGAGTATTTGCTGCTTGGATGTCTCTGCGTTTTGTTGTTTCATACATACAGACATCTAACAAATGAGAGAGACTGATCAGTATTTTAAAATAGGCTGTGTTGTGTATTCAGTTTCATTTCATTTACTTGCCTCCAGAAGGGAATCTATACAGGACAAAATAAAAGTCCCTCATGCTACAATTCAATTATCTAGTTAAAATCATGCTTTTAGTCTCAACAGAAAAGAAAGAATTTGGTACTTAGGAAAAAACTATAGGAACTTCTTCTCCCACCTGAGCCACACAGAAGTATTTTCAGGTGACAAATGAAGTACTCACACATCATGTATCACCTAATTCAAAGCTCAGTAGACATATTTTGATTTATATCAGCTGGTCTCAGGTTACAGCTCTGACCTGAACCTGTACTTCTAGAGAGTTTGAAAATTTCAAGCTTGAACAACTTTTAATAGCATCAACCCCATGACCTAGAAATAAAAATATACTTTGAAAGAAAGTGAGAGCAAACACAAGAATGAAGAAATCCTACATCTGTAGGGAGACTCATGTGGCATTTTTCTCTTCTGGAATGCAAGCCCCAGTGATTGCAGTGGGTTGAGTAGGTATACATAATTTTCTGAGGGATCAAGGCCTACAGAAAACAAATGATAGAAAAGAAAAAGATTAGGAACATGTTATTCTGCAAAACTGGTTCCACATGAAGGGTGGTGAAAGTTGCTTGGCTGTTTAGGATGCAAGCATATGACTGCAAACTGCAAAGCAAGTTAAGCTGGGGAAGCTCTAGTGAGAATTTGCGACAGCAGAATTGCTATTAAAAAGTTGGTGTTTACGTGTTTCCATCTGTCTTTATTTCACTAACCACATGGTTGGGCATCAAACAAACTTCTGACTCTTTTTTCATTCTCTTCTTTTGTTTAATATATCAGTGTGTGTTTGCCTATCTTACCTAGAGTTTGTACATTAGGCCTTTCAAATAGCAAAATCTGTTCCAATAAATCAAGGCTTCTCTAACTTAGCTGGGCATCTGGCATCCCTGTTTATGGCTTTAGAGGGAATTTGAAAACATCTGTGTCTGATAAATTACTATAAACGCACAGTGGCTCCTGCAGCAGGAATAGTTCAGAGGTGCAGTTAGATGGTAATAAATAATTAATGAGCACCAAAGTAACATCTTTCTTTTATTGCTGGAGCTGGAGTGAGCACACAGAGCAAGCCATAAACCAGTCCTTGCTTTAGAGTTGGTCTTTTCCATCCAGCTGGCTTTCGGCACTGATTACTAGCCAGAACAGCTCAGGTAGCGCAGAAATAATGGTCTCTGTCTTGTGCCTCCTAGTGGCATCTGTAATCCTTACTCAGCTGAATAGTCTTCCCACTTAAGACAAGGGGAATGCTTGGGTGCTCAAGAGGCCTTTCTACACGCGAGATCTGCAGTGTGGGTGAAATGATTCTGTCCCTTCTCTCAGTACTTCCAAATTATTTCAGAGTGTAGACAGCTCAAAAGTCAGATTTTCCTTTGCTTCTTCATTGTTTACACAGTGCATGTTTATGAGGGTAGAAGAGGAAATTTCAGAGGCTTTTTGATAATGACTGAGATAAGACTGCACAAAACTCTGGACTGCATGGCTCCCTGAATTACTCCAGTTGCCAAATCTACTGGTGGCAGAAAGTCAGCTGAGCACCGCCTGGCAGTGTGTGCTGCCAGGTTCTTGTGCATGTTGGCCAGACAAGGAAGGTTAGATTCCATTGGCATATTGAAGCACTTAAAATTGTTTGATGAAAATTAAATATTCAGGTTTTGTCCCCCATAAATACTTATTTTTCTAATCTCACTGCAAGAACTCTGGACAAGAAAGGTTGGTTTTCCTCAGATGGAAGTCACAATGACGTGGGGAGCCCTTTGCTTTATGATTTTTCAAGTATTTATTCTTAAAGGAGTCGGTGTCACCAACCTTACATTTTATCGTATTGCCAATCTGTTATTCCTGCTTACTTCAGCAAAGGCTGCTCACAAAGTAATGTACTGTGATCTCACAATCCTTACTTCCCTCTAAGGTCCCCTTCACTTCTCAAGGAGCAGGTTGTACATTTGTGCTCCAGCCTGAGCACAAGCTCCTGCTTGTCCCCAGCAGTCTGCCTTTCTCTGACACTACCTCATCTGTCAATTACACCTTTTAAGAATCTGTTTTGAAAGAACAGAGTTTTTTCCCCATTGAGTACCCCAACATATTAAAATCTCTTTTGTTTCATTGTGACTTCTCAATTCTGTCCATATCAGCTCTGAAGGACTTAGGAAGTAGTAATAAAATGGTATGGTCTAGTGGGATGATGAATGTTGTTAAAAACTATTAATAGGATTTAATGCATTCATATTTATGAGTACATATGTTATGGGATACTCTGAAGAACCTATTATGTTCCACAGACTTTAGTCTGAAATGTACTTTCCCTGGGGCCTTTGCTAATACTCCTTGGGGCAGTTCCTCCCAAAATACCAGGTGGGGATGGAGCCCATAAAACAAATAGCTTCAATTGTGCAGGCTGCTTTCTGATAACACAGGGACATTGGGAACATCTGTAGACTGTTTTCATCTGCAGGTCACTAATGAAAAACATTAGTGATTGCTCTGTTTTTGCTAACATGAAGTCCAAGTTCAATCCCCAGCTATAACGATTGTTAGTGTGTGCACCTCAAGTTTCTGGTCAGATTTCCTTACTTTGAGTTTTGCCTTTGCCTCTGGCAGGAATCCTAGTACAGGGGAGCTGTGCTGATAGCTGGGACAGGCTAGTTTTTATGAATGACCAGGCACACTAGGAAAAGGGAGTTAATACAAGTGGCAGGATGACTGCTCAGGGAAAAGCTCCTGGCTGATTGAAGCAAAATCAGAAATGGAAGTGGGCATGTATGGTTGGACTCCTTGCCTTTGAAGTGGGCATGGATGGTTGGATTCCTAATGGAGTAAGAAATCAGGGAAAGTATATTCATTTGAACTGTTTATATACTGGCATTTTATTTACTTATTTTTTCAAGCACAGTACAGGTTTCAGGTGCTCAGAGTTTTTACAATGACTTAGGAAAATCAGTTGAACTTTTGCTTATAGACGTGGTAGCAACATCAAGATTAGACCCCTTCATTTACACAAATTTGCTTGTGATAAAGGGAGCTGTAAGAATCAAACAAGAAATTCATGCATGTTTCTTCCAGAAGTAGCAGTTCTTAGTAAACAGCAGTACTTAAACGAATGCCAGATTATAAATACATCAATATAAATAAAAAATAAATCACAGCCCTTTAGGCTTGCTAGAAAATGGCTACATTGGTCCGCTAAAGAAACCCTGGGTTCACCCAGGTGAACATAATTGTGAGCAATTATCTTGCTATTTTTACTAATGGGAATTGATTGTGTAACTACTATAAAATGTTTCAACATCCTCTACTCATGGTGAAGAAGGCCCAAAGCCAAAAATAATGATGCTCTGACACATAGTGTAGCTGGGGAATACCTGGGAAGACTGAATTCTTAATAGCTAAGTACACCTTCTGCACTTCTATTGTGGACATGTTGTTCACACAGGGGTGGCGCAGAGGACAGACAGGAAAGGCAGAGAGGGGTCAGAGGATTCTCAGATGAAAAGAGCTCCATATCACCTGCACGGAAGCACTATTGCTGTATGTAACAAAACTGCTTTCAGCAAGGATTAGGATATTTCCCGCAGCGTGTCACTAATTGACTCTCATGCAACATCTCTTTATGTCACAGAAGTTCACTTGCTGCTCTGCCTGTGACAGGGAGAGCTACACCGTGTGAAATATCAAAACGCTTCAGATGTTAGAGAAGCCTTTCATGCATGACAAACATAGACAGAGCATTCTTACTCTGATTCAGTGGGCATGATGGCATTGGTTTCACTGAAAAAAGAAAGAAGAAAGAAGCATAAATGATTTGATTCAAATGTAACTGTAGAAACAGGAACCCTTGGAACTTACCCAAAGCTCCCTAGAGCTGCCAGGAGTCTTTCCGTTGGCTTTAATGAGCACTGAATCAAACTCTCTTCTGATGTGTTTGCCTCTTGCTCTAAATTTCCTTGCCAGGAGTGCTCTTTAAGGCCACGGTTGCAGAAAGCATTCTAGGCAGCACATAAACATGTTCCCATACTCACTTCTAAAGAAAAATTAAGCAAATGTTGAAACTCTTGATTATCATCAAATATGCTTGAAATGCTATATCATTAACCTCTGTAACTCTTTGATACCTTGCAAACGCCACAAATTTAGACGCCATCACAGTACAATACTGGATGTGAACCTACTCTAACATTCATAGTGGACCAGTTCATTCAACTGACTTTATTGTGTTGTTCAGAGCCCATAACATCAAAAAAATTACAAATAAAAAGGAAGCTGTAAATCAAGTCACCCTTGCAATTTTTTTTTCCATGTATCTCCTGTTGATATGGAGCTTGTTCAGGATATGCTGGTGTTTTCAAACTTAAATTTCAACAGGTAGTCACTTAAATCAATATTCTGATGTCAACATAAAAGGACTCTAGCTGTCAAAAATGAAAACATATTTTTCAGGCATTGTGGATTATTTGTTCATGTCCAGAACTCCTGAACAATGGTTTTGTGCACAGACTCCAATTTTTGTGTGAAAGACAGCACCACACCTTCACTTAAGGGGTCTAGGAAGCACTAGCTATTGAGTCTGAAGTTGTACTCCTTCAGGTTCAGAAATATTCATGTTTGAGTAAATATAAGGAGCAAAGCCCAGTTCTGCTGGAATTAGCTTCCAGTCACCTCAACAACCAATAAATAGGAACCTAAGCCTCTGTAATTCATGCTATGTGTTATAACCAGGTCAGAATCTGGGGCACATGCTTCAGCAGCTGGCCCTGCTTTAAACTGCTAAATTCTCAAGCTGAAACATTTTTCTGCTAATCCTGCATTTGAAAACTCAGCCATTGTCAACATTTTGTTCTTTAGCGCATTTCAGATACTCTTCTCCTTAAGTGATTATACAACCCTTGGGAGTTTTTTCTGCTTTCCCATTATAGGCTTTCTGTTAGCCTTTGGCCAACAGGATTTGTAATCTCAACAGTACTGACACTCTACATGTTGTCAAGTGACTACATAAGCATTAAAAATAAAATCACAAAGTCTTCAGAGTTTTGTATCATTTACGAAGTGAAAATTAACAGAAGTATATCTATCACTGGCTGTGCAACAGGATTTGGGAATTGACATTTTCCTGATTGCTACGAAAGCTGACAACAGTAATCAGGGATTTGTCAGTAATCATTAAGAAGCAATGTGATGTGATGTCATGCAGTGTAATCCCCAAATTTATTTCCTGCCCATCTTCTTCATGACTAGTATGAAGTTTGCTCATTGTTCATCTCCCCTCCTACCTCCCTTTACCCACCTCCTTTTTCTTCTCTTTTGAATGCAACCAGAAGTCTATTATTACTGCAATTAGCTGAAGCACCATGAAATAGCGTGTGAGGTAATTACCCCATGGCAGACACTAACAGCTTTTATCAGGTACTTACACATCATTAGCAACACTTACAGCATGTTTCCAATTTCTCAGAGTATGGAGGGTGTGAGCTTACATGGCCGTGTTGTCAGGAGATGCTATACCAATGGTGCATATGGGTCATAGCTCCAGGCTCTGGGTCATAAATGAAATCCGGACATATGAGCATGGACAACAACATTCATCAGTACAGGTAATTCTTTCAGGTAATTCTAGTTACAGATGAGTAACCTGCTTAGCAAACACTACCTGAAGAAGCAAAAAACATTTTGACTCTGAGAATGACATCACTAATTCTAGGAGCTGCCAAATCTGGTAGCCCAATAGAGGTGAGGTTGCTGCAGCTCCATGTCCACAGGCTCAGTCAGTACCGAGGCTGAGCATGTGTTCCCAGGAGGCCCCATGCACACATACAACATAGTACACATGTACACATACTCACAGCCAGCCACACAGATTAACACAGACAGAAAAAAACATAATCACACAAACACAAACAGCACCAACAACCTCAACCTGTTCCCCCCTCTATCTGATTGGGATGAAGGCCTATTAGTGGGAAATACATATATATATATATACACACATATATGTACAACGTGGATCCCTCTGTCAGCTGGGCTTAGACACACAGTCCATCCAGTAGCTGCCCCTGGATCCCAGTTTCCCCAGCTGCTGGCATCTGGGCATGTGAGCCCCTGTGGCACCCAGCCCCACTCAGTTGCTGGAGCTCAAACCTACACACACATGCACCTTGGATCCCTCCAGTAACTGGAGTTAAATCCCCAGCCTACCCATACCCCAGGCCTCTGGATCCCCTGGACACCCAATTGCCTTGCACACAGAGACACACACATGTAATTAGGTCTAATAGTGCATCCAAGACTTATGACCTTAGAATAGTCGACTCCCAGGCACCATGGTATCTTCAGCTGCTGGTGTGGACCTCATGGTCCCTCCAGTAGCCAACTTGCAGACCACTCTGGTCTCTCCAGTATCCAGCCCAAACTTATGGCTGCTCTAATACCTGGCTCCTAAGCCACTTATCCTACTCACCAGAGAGCTATACTTAATGCTTACTAGCAATTATGCACTATCGTTCACACTCACGCAATGTGCAGTCTGGTCTCTCGAGCTGCTGGCACCCTCGCCTGTATGACCTGTGGTCTGACTTCCAACTGCTGATACTTAGACCTCCATATTCACACATGCACACAGAACAGAGTCCCCACACCCACAAAAATAATTAGAACTGGAGTTTAATAGGAAGACAGACTGTTGAACAGATGCACGGCATGGCCAGACCATCAACCTTTTTGCTTGTGACCTTTTATTCCCCTATCCCTCTATTTCCCTGCACTTGTTCCTCCCCAGATCACCATGAATCCCTCCTTTTCCTGCCTTTGGTTTGTCAACTAAAATCCCCATCAAGTGTCTCGTGCAATCCTGAACTGTTCTTCTTCTGCATCCCATAATGAGTCCCATACTCCAGACAGTGACCCCTTCAGTTTGTAAGGTGATCCAGAGAGCTTCCCCAGTTGACTCATGATGATGGGTCTTGCCCCCAGCCCATGGGGCTGATCCCTCTCCTGTGATAGCCCTGGGAGAGACCAGGGCAGGGCATCCCTTTCTCTGCTTAGGTTATTGTCATTATTCCTCTGTGCTTTTTTGTGTTTGTGGAGATGAGCTTTTAATCACAAGAAAGATAAAAAAATTAAAGATTTTCAATCAGAGAATTGTTAGCTAGTTTGACTAGCTAACAAAGTGAAACAATGGTCCACATCTCCAGAAAGTGCTTATGAATATTCCACTGTAGCTGTACACTTTTCCAGACTTTCAGCCTAAAGCGAGAAAGTAATGCTGTCTGGGAAAAAGTGCCCTCACAAGCTACTGTATAGTACTTGTCCAGACAGATTAAGGGTACCTTTTTGCTTCCAATACAGTGTGGCCATCAGGAGCCATGATGCTCACTACATCACAACACCCCACAATGCAAAAACCCAAGCCTCTCAGCTGTCTTAAACTTCTGTATTATTCTTCTGCACTGTTCTTGCAGTGGATGAAACATTGTCTCATGTGGAATTTTTAATAACTCATCTGTGTGGAATTTTTAATAACTAGTCTGTGTTAATAACATCAAAAGCATGCTAGCACGGAGCTGAAAGGAAAAATATTTTACAACCAGTCTGCAGTTAAAACCTTGATGCATAATTATTCACAATGAATAAGATTTTTCTTGCAAGCCTTTTTACAAAGCACGTGTCTAGGTATTATCTGTACTGAGGAACACTGCGTAATAAGATGCTGTGACTTTTTTCTATTAAAGTGGTTGTGAACATATAAATAAAAGTTAGAAAATACAGTGTCTGTTTTGCTGAGTGACTAACCTATGCACAGTTCAGCAATTAAGCTACTGAGGGTGAAGCTTGCACCTGCCTCTATAAAAAAAGGCAGCGTGGTGGATGATTCCTTGAGAAGCAGAAAAGAGTCTAGTGGTGAATGAGTGGGGCTACATATTTTCTCCCACCATATTTGCTAAACACAACTTTATTTTGCAGTTGTAGGATTAAAACAATATTCATCAGCAAGAGCTGATGAATAGGAGCTCCGTTTCATAGAATCAGAGAATAATAAAGCAGGTTGAAAGGGACTTTTCAGGTCATATAGGCCAACCCCCCTCTGAAGGTAGGTCTGCTGCTCAGGACTTTCTTCAGTCAAGTCTTGAAGACCCACAAGGGTGGAGACTCCCCAGCCTTTCTGGGCAACCTGTTCCACAGTTTTAGCACTGTCGTGGTCGTAAATTTTCCTTACATCTATCCAGGATTTCCCTTGTGGCAGCTTGTGTCTGTTGTCTCTTGTCCTCTCACTGTGAATCCCCAAGAAGGATCTATCTCTGTCTTCGCTGTAGTCTTTCATTAAGTATCTTAAGACAACAGTAACATTTCCCCTTAGCCTTTTCTTCTTAAGGCTGAACAAGTCTCAAATGTCCAAAATCTCATTTCAGCTTCAACAATGCAATATGTCATATGCATGCTTAGTCCTCAAATCTGCTGCTTGATTCTCAGAGAGGCAACCTTGGGCTTGAGATCAAAACCAATCACAATAATACTTAGGATTTGTAATAAGCCAGTACAGTGCTGAAATCACTGGGCAGCTATGCAAGTATGTAGTCGTATTTTCAGAAAAGAACATCAGCTCCTCTGAGAAGTTGTTGTTTGCTGTCTGGGTATGATACAAAGTTTCTAAGGATGATTCTTCAACAAGTGGCCTTTTTGCGGACACAGAAAGTTGCCAGTTGTACTTTGCTTCAGCAAGAGTGCATAGGATCCAAAGGGCATCCAAGTGCTCAGTGCAAAGTAGGAAAATGAGAGTGAATTGATGTCAGACAGAATGTGCATCACGGGGCAGCAAAAGACCATGGCTACTACAGGCACAGAGCTACAGGTTGCCAGGAATAGCATCATATGAAACCAGACTGAGACCTGTATTTATTATGGGGAAAAAAATGAAGACCATACTTTGTTTTAAAATTTCATGATCTGAGCCTACCCTCATAAAAAGATTTCTGAATCTGTACAAAGAGCAGGGGAAACTGCATAGGACTGCTTTGACTTGTTACGTTAAGGGCTTCCTGCTGAAGCTTTCTTTGTGCTCCACCTTGAGTCTTACTTAGTCCTATCATAGAATCACAAAATGGTTTGGGTTGGAAGGGACCTTTAAAGGCCATCTAGTCCAACCCCCCCTGCAATGAGCAGGGACATCTTCAGCTAGATCAGGTTGCTCAGAGCCCCATCCAACCTGACCTTGAATATTTCCAGGGATGGGGCTTATACCACTGCTCTGGGCAACCTGTTCCAGTGTTTCACTACCCTCATTGTAAAAAAATTTCTTCCTTATATCTAGTCTGTTATCTAATGCTGTACTATCCATAGTCATTTTACTGGTTTGCTTGAAGAAGTGCAGGTATTCAGACTGCATGCTGCACTTCAAGAAAAAACACGCTTTATATATTGCATAATCTGAACCATAACCGTTTGTTCCAACCCAAAGAAAAGTTCAGAATAAGCACACATAGCAGTGACATTTTTGGATTTATGAAGCTAAAGTTAGCTGCCACTGATGTGGAAAGAAAAAAAGCTATGAACAATTTTTCTATGACAGATTGCCCAGTAAAATTCAGAAAGTGTTTATTGTTTGTTATTCATTGCTAAAGAATTTAACATTGACATTTCTACAGTAAATAACCTATAATTTGCAACTGTTACATATCTAAAAGGAGTTTTTCACTGGACAAATATTAGATATTGCATTATATGTTTGATGGCATCTCTTTTTGTAATTTCTTTATTGAGGTAATAACAGAGCACATGGGTTGTTTATCTGGGTTCTGTTTGGATACATCTATTAACTTTTAAACAACCATCCTGTTCCTCCCCAGTTCTGTCCTGCTTACACATTTGCATCCACATATGTGCAAGACTTGGTCTTTATTCTTATTTGTTTCTCTATTTGGTGTAGAATTTCAGAAGAATTCTTATTAACTCTGCAGTTATGTTTATACAGACTGTATCATGGATACAGAAGCACAACATCTCCTGGAAAGTGATGATCTTAATAGGTTTTAAAATCCAGATCTTGTATATATTAAAAATTAAACATATTTTATAACACATGCAGTGAAGCTACAAAGTGTGTTGGTTTTGTAAACCATATTACATAATATAGGGTTAAAGTAGAAACAAGGAAATACATTCAAGTTAAGAAATAATAAGTCATCCAAGCAAACTAGGCCTTAATTCCTTTGTTTAAGGAATTGAATACAAACCATGATGATCACCAACCAATTTATCACTTTCCTTAGTCAATTTCAGTTATGTTGAAATTTTTCCAAACCTTTTTATACTCTAAAGTGAAAAGCCATTAAGACCTAGTTTGGCTTACTTAGGAAGGAAGAACTTTTCTTTGTTTTGTAATAAGGTAATCAAACTTTATCATGTGCACACATAGCTGAAACAGCACAAAATAATTTAATATTAAACTTAAACTTCAGGTGGAAGTTTTTCCCCTGTACTTTCATCAGTTACCTGGAATACCGTAATGTATCTTTTAGTTTCCCAAAACCAATAAATACAGTTGTTTTATTTGTGTTTATCAACAATGAGGAACAAAGTAGTCTTGCAAAGCAGACATAACAGACGTTGCTTTATAAAACATGTTGGCTTGTTTTGGGAACTGCTTTCAGTTGACCAGGAAGACGTTCATAACCTGCAATGAACATGTAGGAGAATCTGATGGGAATGATGCCATGCGGTTCCTGGTTTCAGGTTTTTCAGAGAAAAAATATACATTGAATACATTGAATATGCACTTAATAATAATAAATTATTAAGTGCATATTTGCACTTAATAATAAATTATTAAGTGCATATTTGTCCAGATACAATTTCTACTTTTCTTATTCACAGTTAAACAGAAAAGACTTAACCTCTAACCAGATTAGAAGTCAAATGTAGTTACAAATGGGAAGTATGAAATACTATTAGCAGTCCATAAAGTTCATTTTCAAAAAGAGGATTTTAAGATATTAGTTATATTGTCTTCTCAAGGAGCAGGTGGTTTGGATTCCACAGACCTGAGTTACAGATGGAAGGGTCTAGGACCCTGATGCAAAGTGAAGACAGTGGCATTGGATAAGCTACCACAGAAGGTAATTGATGGAGAGCGCTTCCAGCCTTGGTAAGCTTGAGTCTAACATTGCCCTTCTCTTAGCACTTATAAGGAGATGAAATGTGGAAAGTCAAAGCCTGAGAAAGGTAAAAGCAGGCATACCCAGGCAGTCCATCTGGGAAACCACCGTGACAGAAAGGCATTACAAAAGAGAAGCATGTCTGATTAATGAGGAGAGAGGGAAAGAAAAGAAAAAAACAAACAGCTGACAACTGAAATAGAAATCAGATAAAACAGCTCACAAGGAGAGCCCAAAGTACCATGGAAGTTGTGGTGAGTGGCAAAATTACTTTCTGAAAAAGAAGTCCGCTGCTAATTTGTCCTTCTCCAGAGGAGAACTGGCAGGAAAAGGAGTCCTTTAACAAAAGATAGTAAGAACAATCTCATTTGGATAGCTGGCATGCACTGTAGGTCAAAGTAATACGATTTACAAAACTCAAAGGGATAATATTGACTTACAAAGCAGCAGGCTAAAGGTCACTTAATTGAATTAACAGGATTCAGAGGGAATTGAGAAACACAAATGAAAACCTGGAAGATCCTCTTACTGATAGTGATTAAAATAAGTGAGCAACAGGCTTCTTTTTCTGAAAAAAAAAATTTGCTTTGTCATTTTAATTTTTATCCCTTTTTGAAAAAAAGGCATGATATCCCTCCTCTTTGTGTGACACATTGCCTCCTCAAATATTTGTTTCCTATATTAGCCATTGCTGGATAAGTGCTTCAGCTGAATTCAATAGATGCCTTTACATTAGTGTCTGAGTTTGGATCAGGAGTGCACTTTTGAAAGCAATCCCATGATGGGCCTCACATACCCTGCTTTAGTTCACATTGCAAAACTGTCTTGAAGCATGCTAATTGGATTCCTTTTGGATGAAACTAAGCTGGACAATGCATCCCAGGGGTTCATCTAACGAGCTCCAGCTGCTAACAAGCATCCAGGCTGTGGCACTGGACCAGAGGTGGTCTGCAGTGAAACCCTTTGAAATGCATTTGGCGTGGGTGTCAGCCCTCAGCACCAACTGTTGTGCTGCACAAATCTGCTCCCACTGGGCTGCACTATTTGCTAATATAGATATAGCCTTAGTGTGCGCAGAGGCAGGCACATATAGTGGACAAATGTTAGTATTTTAAGTCTTATATCATGGGCACTGAAAGCAAATTAAAGGTCTTTGCTGAGCTAGAAGAAAAAAAAATCAAATTAAGGCTATTTGGAACTGCTGACTTTAGACATCTCATTGTTCAATTGAAAATAAGTCATATAGAGTGACTGAGAGACATAGATAAATAACTGAAAATGAACAAAATATTTCTTTTCTGTGAACATTTTTAAACCTGATATGTGGATAGATTATTAGGTGATTTTTAACATCAGTATATTTCACACTGTATTTGCTTGAGCTTACTGTTGCCATAATATTTATCCAGATATTTTAAAAGGAACTGACTGACATCAAGGCAATAGTTAGGCAAAACAACGAAAGGAAGAATGATATATGGTCAAGTTAAAGGTTTCCTGGCTGCTCTGTCCACATGCTTTTACTAGCACTAGATTTTTCGTTCACACAAATATTGAAAACTGTCAAGGTTTATTCTGACAGATGGCAGCTTTTTCACTCTTTTAAGCAGCAAGGCAATCCTTGCATCAGTTATTGTATCTCTTGTACTGTTGTGAGAAGCACTCAAAGCAAACTTGTGCCTGGGTGAACAGGATTCTAGCATTTTCCATGTATTTGATTCATATCTCCAATCAAGAAACACTCACTGCAGTTATAAAGAAATGCTCAGTGTTTGTCAGTCTTATCTTTGGACTTACTTGTGTCAGATGAAAGGTTGGAAAAGACCACAGAGTTTGAAATGTCAGCATCTCTTTTTTGCAGGGGGAGAACCTGACTTCCTATTTCAGGAAGGCAGTGGTTCTTTGTGGATCATGCTAAGGGAGCAATGATTTGTCAAAGCTCCTGGGGCACATTCATATCTATGTCTAGCCTGGCACATGCCTGCTGTGGTGAAAAGGTTTTCTAAAGGCCAGAGAAATGCTGGTATAAGAGCTCCACAATACCCTCTCCACAAAAGCACAGGGTCTATAACCAAGAAACAGGGCAATGACCATGAAATCAATATACCACAATGATCTCTGCATTGGGTACCACTAACCTGTGCTTTGTGGACGTCAGTACTGCTAGGGAGCACACATGCACATTAATAAACTAGTTTGAATCAAAAGAGTCCTTCGGTAGTGACTTTCTTGATCATTCCTATTTACTGGGCTTTGGGTCACATCCCAGAGTTTGTAGCCAAAACAGAGGCTATAAATCTGCATATTAAAAGTTGACTAGTCAGGATCATATTAGCTTTACTTGAATGCAAATAGAAGTGTATTAAGGTATCATAACAAAGAACAGAATACAAGTATTTCATAACACTGTAATGGCACAACCAGACACATGGTATAAGGTTTTTACTTAAGAATGTGAGCAATGTGATCACCACAGGAGTAAAACATGGAGCTAAAATGTGGATTTTTCCATCTATAGCTATAGCTATAGCTATAGATATAGCTATAGCTATAGTTAATCTATGTCTATGTCTAAGTCTATGTCTGTGTCTATGTCTATGCCTATGTCTATTTCAGTGCCTGTATGTAAATGAAAATATGTATTTGGTATAGAATTAATAGGTATTTCCATTTACATATCGGAGCTGAAATACACACAGCTGTTGACATCCCATCGTCAGTAACACCCATTTCACATTAGAGCTCTTTTCCTATTGATCCTCACTACCTCTTAATGCAGACATAGTCCTAATAGTCTTTGCTCCAGTAGAGTGATGTAGACACCAAAAGAACCTATTAAGTTTCACATAACTACTTTTTTTTCAGTATGTTTTTGGTAATCACAGTTCCATTATTTCTTCTTCAGAAATTATTCATAGAACAGAAATGAATATTAAAACAAATACAATTAAAAAAAAAAAAAGTTTGAAGAGCCACCTAACATCTCATTGGGAGCAATAAACTAGAGCAAGCATTTTAAAAGTTAGTACGAATTTTGTTGGGAATTTTTCTTCAAAGTCACTTGAGGGCCAGGAAGGTGAATTTGACTTCTTTGTTAGAATTAGCTACATTATGAAAGCTAATTGCAAATAACCTTTCAAAGTTGTTTGCCAAGAATTCCCAAGTCTGCTGTAATCGAAAGCCTGGACAGAGATATATTGAAAATGCAAACAGGTTTATGCCTAGATAAATTTCCTCAGGGAGAAAATTAAGCAAGTAAAGATCTTCTAATAGGAATATCAATTATTTCATAGTGGTACCACCAATGAGAAGGTCTAGGTAAATGCAGATGGTGCAGTGGGAAGAGAGGGAGTGAGATTTACTTAAGTGTATGGAAATTTGAGTGTTTAGACTGATATTCATGAAGGGATGTTGGTATGGTTAATTCCAGCTATGCAAGTGGGTTTTGCAGTGCTGAATTTGTCCCTTGTATTCTCAGTGCTTAGCACAGGGGAGAGGTTAGTTGTTAGGAAAGGCATTTATAGTATCTAATGCACTGAATCCTGGGATCCTTCAGCTCACCAGTAAGACATGCCAGAAATGAGATGTGTTGTAAAAGTCTGCATGAACTCAGGTTTCTGTTGCTGGCCTGCAGTTAAATACCTTGTAAAATCTTACAAATTCAGAGCATGAAGCCACTTCCTGCACTGAGGTTTTTTCCTGCATTGTTTCTGTAACTTGATGGAGGCAGTGAGGGGATAGGAAGCTGAAGTACTCCTGGGGTCAGATCAGACACCCTCTTCTCCCCTCTGCACATGAGCTCAGGATTGATCTCAACCCATGGATGCCACCTCTCACATGCACGGGGACTCGGTCTGAAATGGGAAGCGCCTTGCCCAGTTCCAATGTTAGCTTCTGATCAGGAAACTCTTTGACTTGGGGAGATGTAGGCTGAGGAGGGCATAGAAGTTGGGTTTTCTAATTCCTTAAGAAATGCTTCAACAGTAGAGTACAAAACAAAATTGAGTAGGAAATATCACTTCTGGTAAACTTGATAGCAACTGAGTCAGGAGTGATTTGTGGATGCCAACCAACACACTCCTCTAGGGCTGATGCGTGTTAACCTTAGGGAAGAGGTAGATGCAGAGAGATTAATCTTGACAAGCATCTGTCATCTAATGTAAGCTAGTTGTGTTGGATATTTCCTCTGTTGTTGAGAAGGAAAAGAGGCACATTCAGGTACCTTATCATCTAAGACAGGAGTGGTGAATTAACCTCCAGAGATTCATAATCTTTTACAAAAGCTATGGAGGGAAACAAAGTCTCAACATTCAAGTGAGTAAAGTTAGATGAGATGAATCACAGCCTGAATTAGTCACGAAAGAAAAGGGTGCTATTGCACAGGTCCAAAGACACAACACTTACGTATTATAGAAAGCTGCTGCCTAAGGCCTTGGTTTCTCAGAGCATTGCTTCTCTTTCTTGCTTAGCCCCAGGTTGAATATAATCTCCTCATGTGTCCTCACAGTAATGTCTCAACAATTGTGTGTTGCTGGTAGGGCTTCATATCTATACTCTGTTCTACAATGCATCACCTGTTCTACAAGGCATCACCAGTACTCATGTGACTACTTGGAGGATGGCATGCTCCTGAAATCCCTTACTAAAATTATTTACTTTTTTCTTCTGGAAAGCACTGCGTGTGCCTAAATTGTCTGATGAATGTTTTCTGTGGAGATCCTAGGCTGCAGTCAGTACACTGAAGTCCACTGAACAGTGGGTGGTGCCACTGCTAATGGAAACGAAAAGTGTGGTATATCATTCACTGCTACTCATTTTGAAGATGGGTATACTGCCCAAGTCCTTTAATAACCTGCAGGTTATTTCCAGTATCTGTTTTGTAGGCTGGATGCAACACAAACAATAATAACTGCCAGGTTTCTTCTCGTGTTGCAACTTTTTGACTAAAAGAAGTCATTTCTGGATGCTGAAAAAAAAAATGATGCTTCAATACATCATCACTGCCATTTAATGAAGAAACAATGTGTCAGAAAACAAACGAACATCACCACCCCCCCAACAAAACCCACAACAAAACCCCCTATGACTACTGGAACAAGTATAAGAATAGGCAAAAAGTGTCCACATTTGTAGAAAAGCCACAGATTTTGTTGTTTTTGCAAAAATGCTTGTCTTTCCCCTTGCATTGTCATTATTTCACCTTGAAATTGACAAAAATAGGTTTTAACCCAGGTTTTGGAATACTGGAGTAGATCAATAAAATGGCTACTAAAATGTTTTGATCAAAAGAAGGTACATAAAATTTATGAAGTAACTCCCCATAAGCACAACATGGCAAAACTGAGTGCCTTTGGACTCATTGACTCACAGCCTTCCATGCGATCTCCTGAGGAAAAGACCACGTTCCATTCACTTACGGACCTGTTGGGATGCTGAACACCTTTTTACCTGTTTAGTATCAGTTATGATGATCTTAACAGCATCTACAGCTAAGCAATATATGATATAATAAAATATATAGCATATGCAGCAATTCCATGGTCATACTCACAGACAACACTTTTTTAAAAGTCTCAACATTTTTTTTACATTTATTTAGTGTTATAATGTATCTCACTAATTATATCAGAATTTAATAGAAGGTTAATTTCAAACGTATCAAATTTTTGTTGGTTTTTAAAAGAAGTGTTATATTATTTTTAAAATTATATGCATAAGAAAAGTGTTTCTAATACAAGGTGTTATCGCTTTAAAAATCTTCAGAGCAGTGGTTCTGTTCTCTTCAGTTTAGTAAAGAAGTTGCTTCAATATTGCTAAAAAAATCACATAGTTCCTCAATTAATAGAAGTATTTTCTGTTTAACTTGACTTCTCATATATTAGAAATCAGTTATTATAAGGCCATTTGATTCCTTATAGATATATAGCTATCATTTGTCAGATACGAACAATGGGAGCAACAAATAATAGTTATGCTTAGGAAATTGTTGTAGTAATTCCTCATATTTTATTGAAAAATATTTATGCATGAGCTTTGCAAAAGGGGTTTTTTTCATCTTAGGTATTAAAGGATAAAGTGTACCCAGAGCTCAGCAGGTAAAAGGCATTTTTGATTTTCCTGAGAAATTTAAGGGCTTGAAGTGCAGTTGCTGCTCCGTCCAGTCCATCCTTTGGTTATCTGGAGTCTGAGGCAACCTGTCTGTCTGTTTGTCTGCTGCTGAGACAGTGTCACCTCAGAACTAGCGTGGCTTTCTGCTGCCTCCACAGAACAGTTAATTTTTGCTGAACCACTGAACCCTGCATCAGCTCCCCAGTCCACCTCTGGGAGGAGCTGTGAAATGAGCCATAACCAAAATACAGCCACTTGGCTGTGGCTTAAAGTTCAGTAAAGTGTTTGTTGTGCTAATAAAATGAATCTCTTTTCATATGAATATATTTAGAAATTTGTGTGCATGGATGCATGTGGTGCATGTGTGTGTAAAACTTATGTTAACAAACAGGAAGAAGGAAAAGGTCTTACAGTCTTAAACAGTCTTTAAACTATCGCATATTGTACAGAATTTCTGGGGTTCTAGGGAAAAAATACTATCTTTACACACCTTAAGCAGAAAGAAACAACATTACTTTGTAACTTGCCTTTAATCACACTGTTGCAAAGAATACAAAGTACCAGGACTTCATCCATGGTTCACAGTAACAACCACTTAATAAAGACTGGGTGCAAAGTAAAATCCCCAACTGCTAATGTTTAGATATGTGTTCCTGAGAAAATATAAAATAAACTCAGATATAATCATGAAGTTAAATGGAGATTTTTTTAAAGCTATGTTCCTAAGGGGAAAAGATGAAGGCCCAAGGATGATGTTTATCATAGCTGGGGTTGATGGAGTAAAATGGAGGTTTCCTAAGAGTATACTTCATTGACACAATAGTTCATTTTACAAAATCAGTAAACAAAAAATCAGTAAACAAAATTGTAGGTGTATGATCCACTACCTGCCAAGCACCAAATTGAAAATAAAACCTACCATTAATTGAAGACAAGGCAAAATTACCATAATAAATTGTATTAATTTTGCATATTTATTTGCACTTTCATCCTTATTTGTTGTAGAAAACATTCTGGTGTGTATATACAACTTCTGTCACTCATAAACAGAACATGGGGGCTGTGGTGAAGTCAACCATATTCTGTCAGAATTCCCATTACAGACACATATTTCCCAGAGGAACACAATGTATGTATAATAGATATTAATTACAGGGGAAGATGCATCTGCAGCAAGATACCAGATCTCTAGTGTAACTTCAGAATGATGATTTTGTCACTGAGAAGTCAACTGCCAAGAAATGGTGCATGTTGAATTTGACCAAGTATCATGTCACGGAAGTCATCACTTTCATGGTGTTAGACCCCACACAATCAGGACTTGAAAAAAGATTCCATAGGTAAAGTCATCATTGTTTCTCCCCAAATCTTCTTATTGTCTGTATACATTATTTAGAGAATTTTTGTGGCTCTAGGGAGTACTTTTAATGAAAGGTGTTTAGTGAAATGAGTTTAAAAATAAAAATTTTCAGTCCAGTCTGATTATTTGATGTACTATTTTTTGAAGGATGAATGTTTCTACTTAAAACAGTGATTATTTTTACTATTTAAATCTTTCTGCCAGGCACTGATGTTAGTTACTCTTACTGAATGTGGTCACTGCCATTTATTTTTCCTGGCTTTTCTTGCAGTTCAGGGCTCCTGCTGCATGTTTTACACAGCTCAGCACTGACAACTAGACACTTACAGCTTTTAAAAAAAAACCAAACAAACCCAACATTCAGTAAAATGAAGGCCATTTTAGGCCAAATTGTGGCCAAATTTAGGCCAAAAAAGTGAAGGCCATTTTTTGTTTCTTTTTTGACTATAAATATCCATTAATGAATGTCTTTGGCCTGAGCTCCTTCACAATAATGTAGCATTTGAGTGCAGTAACTTCCACACATTGGACACAGATTAACTCCCCATGTTTTTCTCTAGCACTCTGGTAACTAATATAGTCTCCCTGGCTTTATACCGTCTCTGTTCTCAGCATACCTCTCCATATGTCTCTGTGTATATATGTATAGTCATACAGTCTCCCATACCCTAAGAAACATTCCTATATATTAGGCTTGTGCAGATGCGTTCTTTGGGTCCTTCCAACCTGGGTGCCTCACTCTTCAGTAGATGCAAATACAGCATTTGTGCAAAGGTCTTAAGGGTTCCCATCTCTGTGCACTTATCAGTGAGGGGCTGCACTTTCCCTTATGCTTCAGGCCTAACGTGGGTCCCTGGCTCATAAATCCAACCTTTGTTAATACAAATAAACAAAAAGAGATGATGACTCCATGGTGGCAGCAGCACTAGTACACAAAGTCAGTAGGAAATGAGTGAATTGCTCTCAGTGAAAAAAGTGGTGCTGTGTCATTAACAAAACTGTTACACAGTTAACGTGCTGTAACAAGTCCTTCTTTTAGTTTGCTGTAAGTTAGCAAGCCCAAACTTGTTCAATTATTGGCCATGACCATTATCACTAAGCTTTTTTCTGTATGCACACTAACATTACTTATTACGAGCTAGACAAATAAGATTTAAAGGTAAATGACTGTCAGTCCTGGTAATCAAATGCTTCAGTTCTCTCTCCCTGTCCCTGATACTCAGCCTGGTGGCATGCCTTTCAGTTCAGTTGAACTATCAAGGTGCTCTCCAGGAATTAGGAACTGTGGAAATGTTAATCCTGTTCACTCTCCTTGTAAATTTCTGAAAGGTAAGAGCAGAATGATCTTATCTTCAGGTTATCAGAAGGAAACCTGACAGCTGATATAATTAAAACTGATTGAAGGTGGTCATTATCCAGTCTCAAAAAATGAAAGCAAACAATAGCAGAATACCCAAAGAAGTATAAAACACTATATCTTGACCTATCCTTTAAATATAATATAAATATAGGGAAGAAGTTCTTCACTATGAGGGTGGTGAGGCCCTGGAACAGGTTGCCCAGAGAAGTTGTGGCTGCCCCATCCCTGGAAGTGTTCAAGGCCAGGTTGGATGGGGCTTTGAGCAACCTGGTCTAGTGGAAGCTGTCCCTGGCCATGGCAGTGGGGTTGGAACTAGATGATCTTTAAGGTCCTTTCCAACCCAAACCATTCTATGATTCTACAATTCTATGAAATGTAAATATGAACATTTATATATATATGTATGTATGTATGGTCTGCCAATAAATCAGCGCATTTGTTACTTACGAAATAAGGGTAGAGAAACAGGGTCTCGAAAAGCTGTTGTGCATACAAATCATAGTATCCTATTGATCAGATGGACAGCTAAAAGTGACTAGCGATCTTAAAGCTAATCATCCAAGATACCCTAAGGCAGTTATGTCAGCTCTCTCTGTAGCTGATGGCGAGAGATGAGTAACTCCAAAGGACAATTCATCTCACCTCTCTTTGTTGCTTATTTCAGGATGAGATGAATCACCTTCAGGAACTATCCAAGAGAGCTCCATCAACTATACAGAGAGCTCTGATGACTAACGTGGTGGCTAAAGTTAGGTGAGATGAACGGCTCTCTCTCAAGGGGTTGCTGACTTTGCTATTTATTTAATTGTACCTTACATAGAAAATGTTCTAACAAGCCACCCATTATAAGGACAACAGCTCCCAGATGTCACTAAGCTATTCATCTGCTTTGAAACTAGACTTGGAACAGTACAGAACCATTTGGCATATGAATTGCAACCTTTTCAAATGATAGAAGCAAGTGAGTCCTAAAAGAACATTAGTGAAGGAATCAGGTGTGACTATAATGTACTAGAACAGTCCAACACTTTTGTTTTGCTCTTACTAAGGTTTATTGAGTGCTCATGTAACTGAATTAGCTTTATAGTTGCATAT